>NW_027252058.1:658429-958429 GCF_044704955.1 Pristiophorus japonicus | reverse complement strand
GCTATGGGGAGGGAGCGTGGCAGTGGGATTGGTTTGGGAATGATACAGGGCTATGGGGAGAGAGTGGGGCAGTGGGATTAGTTTGGGATTGATACAGGGCTATGGGGAGAGATCGAGGCAGTGGGATTAGTTTGGTGCTTGTTATAGGGCTATGGGGAGGGAGCGTGGCAGTGGGATTAGTTTGGGAATGATACAGGGCTATGGGGAGAGAGTGGGGCAGTGTGATTAGTTTGTGATTGATACAGGGCGATGGGGAGAGAGTGTGTCAGTGGGATTAGTTTGGGATTGATATGGGGCCATGGGGAGAGAGTGGGGTAGTGGGATTAGTTTGCGGTTGATACGGGTATATGGGGAGGGAGCGGGGCAGTGGGATTGGTTTGGGAATGATACAGGGCTATGGGGAGAGAGTGGGGCAGTGGGATTAGTTTGGGATTGATAGAGGGATATGGGGAGACAGTGGGACACTGGGATGAATTTGGGATTGATACAGGGCTATTGGGAGTGCATGGGGCAGTGGGATTAGTTTGGGGTTGTTACAGGGCTATGGGGAGGGAGCGGGGCAGTGCGATTAGTTTTGGGATTGATATCAGGCTATGGGGAGAGAGCGGGGCGGTGAGATAAGTTTTGGATTGATACGGGGGTATGGGGAGAGGGTGGGGCAGTGGGATTAGTTTGGGAATGATACAGGGCTATGGGGAGAGAGTGGGGCAGTGGGATTAGTTTGGGATTGATATGGGGCCATGGGGAGAGAGTGGGGTAGTGGGATTAGTTTGCGCTTGATACGGGTATATGGGGAGGGAGCGGAGCAGTGGGATTAGTTTGTGATTGATAGAGGGATATGGGGAGACAGTGGGACAGTGGGATGAATTTGGGATTGATACAGGGCTATTGGGAGTGCATGGGGCAGTGGGATTAGTTTGGGGTTGTTACAGGGCTATGGGGAGGGAGCGGGGCAGTGGGATTAGTTTGGTGCTTGTTATAGTGCTATGGGGAGGGAGCGTGGCAGTGGGATTAGTTTGGGAATGATACAGGGCTATGGGGAGAGAGTGGGGCAGTGTGAATAGTTTGGGATTGATACAGGGCGATGGGGAGAGAGTGTGTCAGTGGGATTAGTTTGGGATTGATATGGGGCCATGGGGAGAGAGTGGGGTAGTGGGATTAGTTTGCGGTTGATACGGGTATATGGGGAGGGAGCGGAGCAGTGGGATTAGTTTGGGGATAGGTACAGGGCTATGGGGAGAGAGTGGGGCAGTGCGATTAGTTTGGGTTCGATGCAGAGCTATGGGGAGAGAGCGAGGCAGTGAGATTAGTTTGAGGATTGACAGAGGGCTATGGGGAGAGAGCGTGGCAATGGGATTAGTTTAGGATTGATACAGGGCTATCGGTAGAGAGGGGACACTGGGATTATTTTGGGATTGATACAGAGCTATGGGGAGGGAGCATGTCAGTGGTATTAGATTGGGATTGATACAGGGCTATTGGGAGTGCATGGGGCAGTGGGATTAGTTTGGGGTTGTTACTGGGCTGTGGGGAGAGAGTGGGGCAGTGAGATTAGTTTGGGATTGATACAGGGCTATGGGGAGAGAGCGAGGCAGTGCAATTAGTTTGGTGCTTGTTATAGGACTATGGGGAGGGAGCGTGGCAGTGGGATTGGTTTGGGAATGATACAGGGCTATGGGGAGAGAGTGGGGCAGTGGGATTAGTTTAGGATTGATAGAGGGATATGGGAAGACAGTGGGACAGTGGGATGAATTTGGGATTGATACAGGGTGATGGGGAGAGAATGGGGCAGTGGGATTAGTTTCGCATTGATACAGGGCTATGGGGAGAGAGTGGGGCAGTGGGATTAGTTTGGAATTGATACTGGGCTATGGGGAGAGAGTGGGGCAGTGGGATTAGTTTGGGATTTATACAGGGCTATGTGGCGAGAGTGGGGCAGTGGGATTAGTTTGGGGATTGATAGAGGGCTATGGAGAAACAGGGGGACAGTGGGATTAGTTTGGGATTGATACAGGGCTATTTGGAGAGAGTGGGGCAGTGTGATTACGTAGGGGATTGATACAGAGCGATGTGGAGAGAGTGGGGCAGTGGGATTAGTTTGGGATTGATACAGGGCTATGGGAAGAGAGCAGTGCAGTGGGATTAGTTTGGGGATTGATAAGGGCTATGGGAAGAGTGTGGGGCAATGGGATTAGTTTGGGATTGATACAGCACTATGGGAAGAGAGTTGGGCAATGGGATTAGTTTGGGATTGATACTGGCCTATGGGGAGAGAGTGGGGCAGTGGGATTAGTTTGGGATTGATGCAGGACTATGTGAGAGAGTGGGGCAGTGGGATTAGTTTGGGATTGATGCAGGACTATGTGCAGAGAGTTGGGCAGTGGGATTAGTTTGAGGACTGATACAGGGCTATGGGGAGACTGTGGGGCAGTGGGATTAGTTTGGGGATTGATAAGGGCTATGGGGAGAGAGGGGACACTGGGATTAGTTTGGGATTGATACAGAGCTATGGGGAGAGAGCAGGTCAGTGGGATTAGATTGGTTTGATACAGGTGCTATGGGGAGAGTGTGGGGCAGAGGGATTAGTTTAGGTTTGGCACAGGGCTATGGGGAGTGAGCGAGGCAGTGGGATTAGTTTGGGGATTGATACAGGGTTATAGGGAGAGACTGGGTCAGTGTGAGTAGTTTGGGATCGATACAGAGCTATGGGGAGAGAGCGGGGCAGTGGGATTAGTTTGGGGATTGACAGAGCGCTATGGGGAGAGAATGGGGCAGTGGGATTAGTTTTGGGATTGATTCAGGGCTATGGGAAGAGAGCGGGGCAGTGGGATTAGTTTGGGATTGATACGGGGCTATCAGGAGAGAGCGGGGCAGTGGGATTAGACTGGAATTGATAGAGGGATATGGGGAGACAGTGGGACAGTGGGATTAATTTGGGATTGATACAGGGCGATGGGGAGAGAGTGGGTCAGTTGGATTAGTTTGGAATTGATACAGGGCTATGGGAAGAGAGCGGGGCAGTGGGATTAGTTTGGGGATTGATAAGGGCTATCGGGAAAAAGGGGACAATTGGGATTAGTTTGGGATTGATACAGAGCTATGGGGAGTGAGCAAGTCAGTGGGATTAGATTGGGATTGATGCAGGGCTATGGGGAGTGCGTGGCACAGTGGGATTAGTTTAGGATTGATATTGGGCCATGGGGAGAGAGTGGGGCAGTGGGATTAGTTTGGGATTGATGCAGGGCTATGGGGAGAGAGCAGGGCAGTGGGATTAGTTTGGGGATTGACAGAGGGCTATGGGGAGGGAGCGGGGCAGTGGGATTAGTTTGTGGATAGGTACAGGGCTATGGGGAGAGAGTGGGGCAGTGGGATTAGTTTGGGATGGATACAGAGCTATGGGGAGAGAGCGGGGCAGTGGGATTAGTTTAGGATTGATACAGGGCTATGGGGAGAGAATGGGGCAGTGGGATTAGTTTGGGAATTTATACAGGGCTATTTGGAGAGAGCGGGGCAGTGGGATTAGTTTGGGGATTGATACAGGGCGATGGGGAGAGATTGGGGCAGTGAGATTAGTTTGGGATTGATACAGGGCTATGGGAAGAGTGGGGACACTGGGATTAGTTTGGGATTGATACAGAGCTATGGGGAGAGAGCAGGTCAGTGGGATTAGTTTAGGATTGATCCAGGGCTATGGGGAGAGAGCTGGGCAGTGGGATTAGTTTGGGGATTGATAAGGACTATGGGGAGAGAGGGGACACTGGGATTATTTTGGGATTGATACAGAGCTATGGGGAGAGAGCATGTCAGTGGGATTAGATTGGGATTGATACAGGGCTATTGGGAGTGCATGGGGCAGTGGGATTAGTTTGGGGTTGTTACAGGGCTATGGGGAGGGAGCGGGGCAGTGGGATTAGTTTCGGGATTGATATCAGGCTATGGGGAGAGAGCTGGACGGTGAGATAAGTTTTGGATTGATACGGGGCTATGGGGAGAGAGTGGGGCAGTAGGATTAGTTTGGGATTGATACAGGGCTATGGGAAGAGAGTGGGGCAGTGTGATTAGTTTGGGATTGATACAGGGCGATGGGGAGAGAGTGTGTCAGTGGGATTAGTTTGGGATTGATGTGGGGCCATGGGGAGAGAGTGGGGTAGTGGGATTAGTTTGCGGTTGATACGGGTATATGGGGAGGGAGCGGGGCAGTGGGATTAGTTTGGGGATAGCTACAGGGCTATGGGGAGAGAGTGGGGCAGTGGGATTAGTTTGGTTCGATACAGAGCTATGGGGAGAGAGCGGGGCAGTGAGATTAGTTTGAGGATTGACAGAGGGCTATGGGGAGAGAGCGGGGCAATGGGATTAGTTTATGATTGATACAGGGCTATCGGGAGAGAGGGGCACTGGGATTATTTTGGGATTGATACAGAGCTGTGGGGAGAGAGCATGTCAGTGGTATGAGATTGGGATTGATACAGGGCTATTGGGAGTGCATGGGGAAGTGGGATTAGTTTGGGGTTGTTACGGGGATGTGGGGAGAGAGTGGGGCAGTGGGACTAGTTTGGGATTGATACAGGGCTATGGGGAGAGAGCGAGGCAGTGCGATTAGTTTGGTGCTTGTTATAGGGTTATGGGGAGGGAGCGTGGCTGTGGGATTGTTTTGGGAATGATACAGGGCTATGGGGAGAGAGTGGGGCAGTGTGTTTAGTTTGGGATTGATACAGGGCGATGGGGAGAGAGTGTGTCAGTGGGATTAGTTTGGGATTGATATGGGGCCATGGGGAGAGAGTGGGGTAGTGGGATTAGTTTGCGCTTGATACGGGTATATGGGGAGGGAGCGGAGCAGTGGGATTAGTTTGGGATTGATAGAGGGATATGGGGAGACAGTGGGACAGTGGGATGAATTTGGGATTGATACAGGGCTATTGGGAGTGCATGGGGCAGTGGGATTAGTTTGGGGTTGTTACAGGGCTATGGGGAGGGAGCGGGGCAGTGGGATTAGTTTGGGGATTGATACAGGGCGATGGGGAGAGATTGGGGCAGTGAGATTAGTTTGGGATTGATACAGGGCTATGGGAAGAGTGGGGACACTGGGATTAGTTTGGGATTGATACAGAGCTATGGGGAGAGAGCAGGTCAGTGGGATTAGTTTAGGATTGATCCAGGGCTATGGGGAGAGAGCTGGGCAGTGGGATTAGTTTGGGGATTGATAAGGACTATGGGGAGAGAGGGGACACTGGGATTATTTTGGGATTGATACAGAGCTATGGGGAGAGAGCATGTCAGTGGGATTAGATTGGGATTGATACAGGGCTATTGGGAGTGCATGGGGCAGTGGGATTAGTTTGGGGTTGTTACAGGGCTATGGGGAGGGAGCGGGGCAGTGGGATTAGTTTCGGGATTGATATCAGGCTATGGGGAGAGAGCTGGACGGTGAGATAAGTTTTGGATTGATACGGGGCTATGGGGAGAGAGTGGGGCAGTAGGATTAGTTTGGGATTGATACAGGGCTATGGGAAGAGAGTGGGGCAGTGTGATTAGTTTGGGATTGATACAGGGCGATGGGGAGAGAGTGTGTCAGTGGGATTAGTTTGGGATTGATGTGGGGCCATGGGGAGAGAGTGGGGTAGTGGGATTAGTTTGCGGTTGATACGGGTATATGGGGAGGGAGCGGGGCAGTGGGATTAGTTTGGGGATAGCTACAGGGCTATGGGGAGAGAGTGGGGCAGTGGGATTAGTTTGGTTCGATACAGAGCTATGGGGAGAGAGCGGGGCAGTGAGATTAGTTTGAGGATTGACAGAGGGCTATGGGGAGAGAGCGGGGCAATGGGATTAGTTTATGATTGATACAGGGCTATCGGGAGAGAGGGGCACTGGGATTATTTTGGGATTGATACAGAGCTGTGGGGAGAGAGCATGTCAGTGGTATGAGATTGGGATTGATACAGGGCTATTGGGAGTGCATGGGGAAGTGGGATTAGTTTGGGGTTGTTACGGGGATGTGGGGAGAGAGTGGGGCAGTGGGACTAGTTTGGGATTGATACAGGGCTATGGGGAGAGAGCGAGGCAGTGCGATTAGTTTGGTGCTTGTTATAGGGTTATGGGGAGGGAGCGTGGCTGTGGGATTGTTTTGGGAATGATACAGGGCTATGGGGAGAGAGTGGGGCAGTGTGTTTAGTTTGGGATTGATACAGGGCGATGGGGAGAGAGTGTGTCAGTGGGATTAGTTTGGGATTGATATGGGGCCATGGGGAGAGAGTGGGGTAGTGGGATTAGTTTGCGCTTGATACGGGTATATGGGGAGGGAGCGGAGCAGTGGGATTAGTTTGGGATTGATAGAGGGATATGGGGAGACAGTGGGACAGTGGGATGAATTTGGGATTGATACAGGGCTATTGGGAGTGCATGGGGCAGTGGGATTAGTTTGGGGTTGTTACAGGGCTATGGGGAGGGAGCGGGGCAGTGGGATTAGTTTGGTGCTTGTTATAGTGCTATGGGGAGGGAGCGTGGCAGTGGGATTAGTTTGGGAATGATACAGGGCTATGGGGAGAGAGTGGGGCAGTGTGATTAGTTTGGGATTGATACAGGGCGATGGGGAGAGAGTGTGTCAGTGGGATTAGTTTGGGACATGATATGGGGCCATGGGGAGAGAGTGGGGTAGTGGGATTAGTTTGCGGTTGATACGGGTATATGGGGAGGGAGCGGAGCAGTGGGATTAGTTTGGGGATAGGTACAGGGCTATGGGGAGAGAGTGGGGCAGTGCGATTAGTTTGGGTTCGATGCAGAGCTATGGGGAGAGAGCGGGGCAGTGAGATTAGTTTGAGGATTGACAGAGGGCTATGGGGAGAGAGCGGGGCAATGGGATTAGTTTAGGATTGATACAGGGATATCGGTAGAGAGGGGACACTGGGATTATTTTGGGATTGATACAGAGCTATGGGGAGAGAGCATGTCAGTGGTATTAGATTGGGATTGATACAGGGCTATTGGGAGTGCATGGGGCAGTGGGATTAGTTTGGGGTTGTTACTGGGCTGTGGGGAGAGAGTGGGGCAGTGAGATTAGTTTGGGATTGATACAGGGCTATGGGGAGAGAGCGAGGCAGTGCGATTAGTTTGGTGCTTGTTATAGGGCTATGGGGAGGGAGCGTGGCAGTGGGATTGGTTTGGGAATGATACAGGGCTATGGGGAGAGAGTGGGGCATTGGGATTAGTTTAGGATTGATAGAGGGATATGGGAAGACAGTGGGACAGTGGGATGAATTTGGGATTGATACAGGGTGATGGGGAGAGAATGGGGCAGTGGGATTAGTTTCGCATTGATACAGGGCTATGGGGAGAGAGTGGGGCAGTGGGATTAGTTTGGAATTGATACTGGGCTATGGGGAGAGAGTGGGGCAGTGGGATTAGTTTGGGATTGATACAGGGCTATGGGGAGAGAGTGGGGCAGTGGGATTAGTTTGGGATTGATACAGGGCTATGGGGAGAGAGTGCGGAAGTGGGATTAGTTTGCGGATTGATACAGGGCTATGGGGAGTGGGGCAGTGGGATTAGTTTGGGGATTGATAGAAGGCTATGTGGGGAGAGTGGGGCAGTGGGATTAGTTTGGGGATTGATAGAGGGCTATGGAGAAACAGGGGGACAGTGGGATTAGTTTGGGATTGATACAGGGCGATGGGGAGAGAGTGTGTCAGTGGGATTAGTTTGGGATTGATATGGGGCCATGGGGAGAGAGTGGGGTAGTGGGATTAGTTTGCGGTTGATACGGGTATATGGGGAGGGAGCGGAGCAGTGGGATTAGTTTGGGGATAGGTACAGGGCTATGGGGAGAGAGTGGGGCAGTGCGATTAGTTTGGGTTCGATGCAGAGCTATGGGGAGAGAGCGGGACAGTGAGATTAGTTTGAGGATTGACAGAGGGCTATGGGGAGAGAGCGGGGCAATGGGATTAGTTTAGGATTGATACAGGGATATCGGTAGAGAGGGGACACTGGGATTATTTTGGGATTGATACAGAGCTATGGGGAGAGAGCATGTCAGTGGTATTAGATTGGGATTGATACAGGGCTATTGGGAGTGCATGGGGCAGTGGGATTAGTTTGGGGTTGTTACTGGGCTGTGGGGAGAGAGTGGGGCAGTGAGATTAGTTTGGGATTGATACAGGGCTATGGGGAGAGAGCGAGGCAGTGCGATTAGTTTGGTGCTTGTTATAGGGCTATGGGGAGGGAGCGTGGCAGTGGGATTGGTTTGGGAATGATACAGGGCTATGGGGAGAGAGTGGGGCAGTGGGATTAGTTTAGGATTGATAGAGGGATATGGGAAGACAGTGGGACAGTGGGATGAATTTGGGATTGATACAGGGTGATGGGGAGAGAATGGGGCAGTGGGATTAGTTTCGCATTGATACAGGGCTATGGGGAGAGAGTGGGGCAGTGGGATTAGTTTGGAATTGATACTGGGCTATGGGGAGAGAGTGGGGCAGTGGGATTAGTTTGGGATTGATACAGGGCTATGGGGCGAGAGTGGGGCAATGGGATTAGTTTGGGGATTGATAGAGGGCTATGGAGAAACAGGGGGACAGTGGGATTAGTTTGGGATTGATACAGGGCTATGGGAAGAGAGCAGTGCAGTGGGATTAGTTTGGGGATTGATAAGGGCTATGGGGAGAGTGTGGGGCAATGGGATTAGTTTGGGATTGATACAGCACTATGGGAAGAGAGTGGGGCAATGGGATTAGTTTGGGATTGATACTGGCCTATGGGGAGAGAGTGGGGCAGTGGGATTAGTTTGGGATTGATGCAGGACTATGTGAGAGAGTGGGGCAGTGGGATTAGTTTGGGATTGATGCAGGACTATGTGCAGAGAGTTGGGCAGTGGGATTAGTTTGAGGACTGATACAGGGCTATGGGGAGACTGTGGGGCAGTGGGATTAGTTTGGGGATTGATAAGGGCTATGGGGAGAGAGGGGACACTGGGATTAGTTTGGGATTGATACAGAGCTATGGGGAGAGAGCAGGTCAGTGGGATTAGATTGGTTTGATACAGGTGCTATGGGGAGAGTGTGGGGCAGAGGGATTAGTTTAGGTTTGGCACAGGGCTATGGGGAGTGAGCGAGGCAGTGGGATTAGTTTGGGGATTGATACAGGGCTATAGGGAGAGACTGGGCCAGTGTGAGTAGTTTGGGATCGATACAGAGCTATGGGGAGAGAGCGGGGCAGTGGGAATAGTTTGGGGATTGACAGAGCGCTATGGGGAGAGAATGGGGCAGTGGGATTAGTTTTGGGATTGATTCAGGGCTATGGGAAGAGAGCGGGGCAGTGGGATTAGTTTGGGATTGATACGGGGCTATCAGGAGAGAGCGGGGCAGTGGGATTAGACTGGAATTGATAGAGGGATATGGGGAGACAGTGGGACAGTGGGATTAATTTGGGATTGATACAGGGCGATGGGGAGAGAGTGGGTCAGTTGGATTAGTTTGGAATTGATACAGGGCTATGGGAAGAGAGCGGGGCAGTGGGATTAGTTTGGGGATTGATAAGGGCTATCGGGAAAAAGTTGACAATTGGGATTAGTTTGGGATTGATACAGAGCTATGGGGAGTGAGCAAGTCAGTGGGATTAGATTGGGATTGATGCAGGGCTATGGGGAGTGCGTGGCACAGTGGGATTAGTTTAGGATTGATATTGGGCCATGGGGAGAGAGTGGGGCAGTGGGATTAGTTTGGGATTGATGCAGGGCTATGGGGAGAGAGCAGGGCAGTGGGATTAGTTTGGGGATTGACAGAGGGCTATGGGGAGGGAGCGGGGCAGTGGGATTAGTTTGTGGATAGGTACAGGGCTATGGGGAGAGAGTGGGGCAGTGGGATTAGTTTGGGATCGATACAGAGCTATGGGGAGAGAGCGGGGCAGTGGGATTAGTTTGGGGATTGATACAGGGCTGTGGGGAGAGAGCGGGGCAGTTGGATTAGTTTAGGATGGATACAGGGCTATGGGGAGAGAGTGGAGCAGTGGGATTAGTTTAGGATTGATACAGGGCTATGGGGAGAGAATGGGGCAGTGGGATTAGTTTGGGGATTTATACAGGGCTATTTGGAGAGAGCGGGGCAGTGGGATTAGTTTGGGGATTGATACAGGGCGATGGGGAGAGATTGGGGCAGTGAGATTAGTTTGGGATTGATACAGGGCTATGGGAAGAGTGGGGACACTGGGATTAGTTTGGGATTGATACAGAGCTATGGGGAGAGAGCAGGTCAGTGGGATTAGTTTAGGATTGATCCAGGGCTATGGGGAGAGAGCTGGGCAGTGGGATTAGTTTGGGGATTGATAAGGACTATGGGGAGAGAGGGTACACTGGGATTATTTTGGGATTGATACAGAGCTATGGGGAGAGAGCATGTCAGTGGGATTAGATTGGGATTGATACAGGGCTATTGGGAGTGCATGGGGCAGTGGGATTAGTTTGGGGTTGTTACAGGGCTATGAGGAGGGAGCGGGGCAGTGGGATTAGTTTCGGGATTGATATCAGGCTATGGGGAGAGAGCTGGACGGTGAGATTAGTTTTGGATTGATACGGGGCTATGGGGAGAGAGTGGGGCAGTAGGATTAGTTTGGGATTGATACAGGGCTATGGGAAGAGAGTGGGGCAGTGTGATTAGTTTGGGATTGATACAGGGCGATGGGGAGAGATTGTGTCAGTGGGATTAGTTTGGGATTGATGTGGGGCCATGGGGAGAGAGTGGGGTAGTGGGATTAGTTTGCGGTTGATATGGGTATATGGGGAGGGAGCGGGGCAGTGGGATTAGTTTGGGGATAGCTACAGGGCATTGGGGAGAGAGTGGGGCGGTGGGATTAGTTTGGTTCGATACAGAGCTATGGGGAGAGAGCGGGGCAGTGAGATTAGTTTGAGGATTGACAGAGGGCTATGGGGAGAGAGCGGGGCAATGGGATTAGTTTAGGATTGATACAGGGCTATCGGGAGAGAGGGGCACTGGGATTATTTTGGGATTGATACAGAGCTGTGGGGAGAGAGCATGTCAGTGGTATGAGATTGGGATTGCTACAGGGCTATTGGGAGTGCATGGGGTAGTGGGATTAGTTTGGGGTTGTTACGGGGATGTGGGGAGAGAGTGGGGCAGTGGGATTAGTTTGGGATTGATACAGGGCTATGGGGAGAGAGCGAGGCAGTGCGATTAGTTTGGTGCTTGTTATAGGGCTATGGGGAGGGAGCGTGGCAGTGGGATTGGTTTGGCAATGATACAGGGCTATGGGGAGAGAGTGGGGCAGTGTGATTAGTTTGGGATTGATACAGGGCGATGGGGAGAGAGTGTGTCAGTGGGATTAGTTTGGGATTGATATGGGGCCATGGGGAGAGAGTGGGGTAGTGGGATTAGTTTGCGCTTGATACGGGTATATGGGGAGGGAGCGGAGCAGTGGGATTAGTTTGGGATTGATAGAGGGATATGGGGAGACAGTGGGACAGTGGGATGAATTTGGGATTGATACAGGGCTATTGGGAGTGCATGGGGCAGTGGGATTAGTTTGGGGTTGTTACAGGGCTATGGGGAGGGAGCGGGGCAGTGGGATTAGTTTGGTGCTTGTTATAGTGCTATGGGGAGGGAGCGTGGCAGTGGGATTAGTTTGGGAATGATACAGGGCTATGGGGAGAGAGTGGGGCAGTGTGATTAGTTTGGGATTGATACAGGGCGATGGGGAGAGAGTGTGTCAGTGGGATTAGTTTGGGATTGATATGGGGCCATGGGGAGAGAGTGGGGTAGTGGGATTAGTTTGCGGTTGATACGGGTATATGGGGAGGGAGCGGAGCAGTGGGATTAGTTTGGGGATAGGTACAGGGCTATGGGGAGAGAGTGGGGCAGTGCGATTAGTTTGGGTTCGATGCAGAGCTATGGGGAGAGAGCGGGGCAGTGAGATTAGTTTGAGGATTGACAGAGGGCTATGGGGAGAGAGCGGGGCAATGGGATTAGTTTGCGGATTGATACCGGGCTATGGGGAGTGGGGCAGTGGGATTAGTTTGGGGATTGATAGAAGGCTATGTGGGGAGAGTGGGGCAGTGGGATTAGTTTGGGGATTGATAGAGGGCTATGGAGAAACAGGGGGACAGTGGGATTAGTTTGGGATTGATACAGGGCTATTTGGAGAGAGTGGGGCAGTGTGATTACGTAGGGGATTGATACAGAGCGATGTGGAGAGAGTGGGGCAGTGGGATTAGTTTGGGATTGATACAGGGCTATGGGAAGAGAGCAGTGCAGTGGGATTAGTTTGGGGATTGATAAGGGCTATGGGGAGAGTGTGGGGCAATGGGATTAGTTTGGGATTGATACAGCACTATGGGAAGAGAGTGGGGCAATGGGATTAGTTTGGGATTGATACTGGCCTATGGGGAGAGAGTGGGGCAGTGGGATTAGTTTGGGATTGATGCAGGTCTATGTGAGAGAGTGGGGCAGTGGGATTAGTTTGGGATTGATGCAGGACTATGTGCAGAGAGTTGGGCAGTGGGATTAGTTTGAGGACTGATACAGGGCTATGGGGAGACTGTGGGGCAGTGGGATTAGTTTGTGGATTGATAAGGGCTATGGGGAGAGAGGGGACACTGGGATTAGTTTGGGATTGATACAGAGCTATGGGGAGAGAGCAGGTCAGTGGGATTAGATTGGTTTGATACAGGTGCTATGGGGAGAGTGTGGGGCAGAGGGATTAGTTTAGGTTTGGCACAGGCCTATGGGGAGTGAGCGAGGCAGTGGGATTAGTTTGGGGATTGATACAGGGCTATAGGGAGAGACTGGGCCAGTGTGAGTAGTTTGGGATCGATACAGAGCTATGGGGAGAGAGCGGGGCAGTGGGATTAGTTTGGGGATTGACAGAGCGCTATGGGGAGAGAATGGGGCAGTGGGATTAGTTTTGGGATTGATTCAGGGCTATGGGAAGAGAGCGGGGCAGTGGGATTAGTTTGGGATTGATACGGGGCTATCAGGAGAGAGCGGGGCAGTGGGATTAGACTGGAATTGATAGAGGGATATGGGGAGACAGTGGGACAGTGGGATTAATTTGGGATTGATACAGGGCGATGGGGAGAGAGTGGGTCAGTTGGATTAGTTTGGAATTGATACAGGGCTATGGGAAGAGAGCGGGGCAGTGGGATTAGTTTGGGGATTGATAAGGGCTATCGGGAAAAAGGGGACAATTGGGATTAGTTTGGGATTGATACAGAGCTATGGGGAGTGAGCAAGTCAGTGGGATTAGATTGGGATTGATGCAGGGCTATGGGGAGTGCGTGGCACAGTGGGATTAGTTTAGGATTGATATTGGGCCATGGGGAGAGAGTGGGGCAGTGGGATTAGTTTGGGATTGATGCAGTGCTATGGGGAGAGAGCAGGGCAGTGGGATTAGTTTGGGGATTGACAGAGGGCTATGGGGAGGGAGCGGGGCAGTGGGATTAGTTTGTGGATAGGTACAGGGCTATGGGGAGAGAGTGGGGCAGTGGGATTAGTTTGGGATCGATACAGAGCTATGGGGAGAGAGCGGGGCAGTGGGATTAGTTTGGGGATTGATACAGGGCTGTGGGGAGAGAGCGGGGCAGTTGGATTAGTTTAGGATGGATACAGGGCTATGGGGAGAGAGTGGAGCAGTGGGATTAGTTTAGGATTGATACAGGGCTATGGGGAGAGAATGGGGCAGTGGGATTAGTTTGGGGATTTATACAGGGCTATTTGGAGAGAGCGGGGCAGTGGGATTAGTTTGGGGATTGATACAGGGCGATGGGGAGAGATTGGGGCAGTGAGATTAGTTTGGGATTGATACAGGGCTATGGGAAGAGTGGGGACACTGGGATTAGTTTGGGATTGATACAGAGCTATGGGGAGAGAGCAGGTCAGTGGGATTAGTTTAGGATTGATACAGGGCTATTGGGAGTGCATGGGGCAGTGGGATTAGTTTGGGGTTGTTACAGGGCTATGGGAAGGGAGCGGGGCAGTGGGATTAGTTTCGGGATTGATATCAGGCTATGGGGAGAGAGCTGGACGGTGAGATTAGTTTTGGATTGATACGGGGCTATGGGGAGAGAGTGGGGCAGTAGGATTAGTTTGGGATTGATACAGGGCTATGGGAAGAGAGTGGGGCAGTGTGATTAGTTTGGGATTGATACAGGGCGATGGGGAGAGAGTGTGTCAGTGGGATTAGTTTGGGATTGATATGGGGCCATGGGGAGAGAGTGGGGTAGTGGGATTAGTTTGGGATTGATACAGAGCTGTGGGGAGAGAGCATGTCAGTGGTATGAGATTGGGATTGATACAGGGCTATTGGGAGTGCATGGGGAAGTGGGATTAGTTTGGGGTTGTTACGGGGATGTGGGGAGAGAGTGGGGCAGTGGGATTAGTTTGGGATTGATACAGGGCTATGGGGAGAGAGCGAGGCAGTGCGATTAGTTTGGTGCTTGTTATAGGGCTATGGGGAGGGAGCGTGGCAGTGGGATTGGTTTGGGAATGATACAGGGCTATGGGGAGAGAGTGGGGCAGTGTGATTAGTTTGGGATTGATACAGGGCGATGGGGAGAGAGTGTGTCAGTGGGATTAGTTTGGGATTGATATGGGGCCATGGGGAGAGAGTGGGGTAGTGGGATTAGTTTGCGGTTGATACGGGTATATGGGGAGGGAGCGGAGCAGTGGGATTAGTTTGGGGATAGGTACAGGGCTATGGGGAGAGAGTGGGGCAGTGCGATTAGTTTGGGTTCGATGCAGAGCTATGGGGAGAGAGCGGGGCAGTGAGATTAGTTTGAGGATTGACAGAGGGCTATGGGGAGAGAGCGGGGCAATGGGATTAGTTTAGGATTGATACAGGGATATCGGTAGAGAGGGGACACTGGGATTATTTTGGGATTGATACAGAGCTATGGGGAGAGAGCATGTCAGTGGTATTAGATTGGGATTGATACAGGGCTATTGGGAGTGCATGGGGCAGTGGGATTAGTTTGGGGTTGTTACTGGGCTGTGGGGAGAGAGTGGGGCAGTGAGATTAGTTTGGGATTGATACAGGGCTATGGGGAGAGAGCGAGGCAGTGCGATTAGTTTGGTGCTTGTTATAGGGCTATGGGGAGGGAGCGTGGCAGTGGGATTGGTTTGGGAATGATACAGGGCTATGGGGAGAGAGTGGGGCATTGGGATTAGTTTAGGATTGATAGAGGGATATGGGAAGACAGTGGGACAGTGGGATGAATTTGGGATTGATACAGGGTGATGTGGAGAGAATGGGGCAGTGGGATTAGTTTCACATTGATACAGGGCTATGGGGAGAGAGTGGGGCAGTGGGATTAGTTTGGAATTGATACTGGGCTATGGGGAGAGAGTGGGGCAGTGGGATTAGTTTGGGATTGATACAGGGCTATGGGGAGAGAGTGGGGCAGTGGGACTAGTTTGGGATTGATACAGGGCTATGGGGAGAGAGTGCGGAAGTGGGATTAGTTTGCGGATTGATACAGGGCTATGGGGAGTGGGGCAGTGGGATTAGTTTGGGGATTGATAGAAGGCTATGTGGGGAGAGTGGGGCAGTGGGATTAGTTTGGGGATTGATAGAGGGCTATGGAGAAACAGGGGGACAGTGGGATTAGTTTGGGATTGATACAGGGCTATTTGGAGAGAGTGGGGCAGTGTGATTACGTAGGGGATTGATACAGAGCGATGTGGAGAGAGTGGGGCAGTGGGATTAGTTTGGGATTGATACAGGGCTATGGGAAGAGAGCAGTGCAGTGGGATTAGTTTGGGGATTGATAAGGGCTATGGGGAGAGTGTGGGGCAATGGGATTAGTTTGGGATTGATACAGCACTATGGGAAGAGAGTGGGGCAATGGGATTAGTTTGGGATTGATACTGGCCTATGGGGAGAGAGTGGGGCAGTGGGATTAGTTTGGGATTGATGCAGGACTATGTGAGAGAGTGGGGCAGTGGGATTAGTTTGGGATTGATGCAGGACTATGTGCAGAGAGTTGGGCAGTGGGATTAGTTTGAGGACTGATACAGGGCTATGGGGAGACTGTGGGGCAGTGGGATTAGTTTGGGGATTGATAAGGGCTATGGGGAGAGAGGGGACACTGGGATTAGTTTGGGATTGATACAGAGCTATGGGGAGAGAGCAGGTATCAGTGGGATTAGATTGGTTTGATACAGGTGCTATGGAGAGAGTGTGGGGCAGAGGGATTAGTTTAGGTTTGGCACAGGGCTATGGGGAGTGAGCGAGGCAGTGGGATTAGTTTGGGGATTGATACAGGGCTATAGGGAGAGACTGGGCCAGTGTGAGTAGTTTGGGATCGATACAGAGCTATGGGGAGAGAGCGGGGCAGTGGGATTAGTTTGGGGATTGACAGAGCGCTATGGGGAGAGAATGGGGCAGTGGGATTAGTTTTGGGATTGATTCAGGGCTATGGGAAGAGAGCGGGGCAGTGGGATTAGTTTGGGATTGATACGGGGCTATCAGGAGAGAGCGGGGCAGTGGGATTAGACTGGAATTGATAGAGGGATATGGGGAGACAGTGGGACAGTGGGATTAATTTGGGATTGATACAGGGCGATGGGGAGAGAGTGGGTCAGTTGGATTAGTTTGGAATTGATACAGGGCTATGGGAAGAGAGCGGGGCAGTGGGATTAGTTTGGGGATTGATAAGGGCTATCGGGAAAAAGGGGACAATTGGGATTAGTTTGGGATTGATACAGAGCTATGGGGAGTGAGCAAGTCAGTGGGATTAGATTGGGATTGATGCAGGGCTATGGGGAGTGCGTGGCACAGTGGGATTAGTTTAGGATTGATATTGGGCCATGGGGAGAGAGTGGGGCAGTGGGATTAGTTTGGGATTGATGCACTGCTATGGGGAGAGAGCAGGGCAGTGGGATTAGTTTGGGGATTGACAGAGGGCTATGGGGAGGGAGCGGGGCAGTGGGATTAGTTTGTGGATAGGTACAGGGCTATGGGGAGAGAGTGGGGCAGTGGGATTAGTTTGGGATCGATACAGAGCTATGGGGAGAGAGCGGGGCAGTGGGATTAGTTTGGGGATTGATACAGGGCTGTGGGGAGAGAGCGGGGCAGTTGGATTAGTTTTGGATGGATACAGGGCTATGGGGAGAGAGTGGAGCAGTGGGATTAGTTTAGGATTGATACAGGGCTATGGGGAGAGAATGGGGCAGTGGGATTAGTTTGGGGATTTATACAGGGCTATTTGGAGAGAGCGGGGCAGTGGGATTAGTTTGGGGATTGATACAGGGCGATGGGGAGAGATTGGGGCAGTGAGATTAGTTTGGGATTGATACAGGGCTATGGGAAGAGTGGGGACACTGGGATTAGTTTGGGATTGATACAGAGCTATGGGGAGAGAGCAGGTCAGTGGGATTAGTTTAGGATTGATACAGGGCTATTGGGAGTGCATGGGGCAGTGGGATTAGTTTGGGGTTGTTACAGGGCTATGGGGAGGGAGCGGGGCAGTGGGATTAGTTTCGGGATTGATATCAGGCTATGGGGAGAGAGCTGGACGGTGAGATTAGTTTTGGATTGATACGGGGCTATGGGGAGAGAGTGGGGCAGTAGGATTAGTTTGGGATTGATACAGGGCTATGGGAAGAGAGTGGGGCAGTGTGATTAGTTTGGGATTGATACAGGGCGATGGGGAGAGAGTGTGTCAGTGGGATTAGTTTGGGATTGATGTGGGGCCATGGGGAGAGAGTGGGGTAGTGGGATTAGTTTGCGGTTGATACGGGTATATGGGGAAGGAGCGGGGCAGTGGGATTAGTTTGGGGATAGCTACAGGGCTATGGGGAGAGAGTGGGGCAGTGGGATTAGTTTGTTCGATACAGAGCTATGGGGAGAGAGCGGGGCAGTGAGATTAGTTTGAGGATTGACGGAGGGCTATGGGGAGAGAGCGGGGCAATGGGATTAGTTTAGGATTGATACAGGGCTATCGGGAGAGAGGGGCACTGGGATTATTTTGGGATTGATACAGAGCTGTGGGGAGAGAGCATGTCAGTGGTATGAGATTGGGATTGATACAGGGCTATTGGGAGTGCATGGGGAAGTGGGATTAGTTTGGGGTTGTTACGGGGATGTGGGGAGAGAGTGGGGCAGTGGGATTAGTTTGGGATTGATACAGGGCTATGGGGAGAGAGCGAGGCAGTGCGATTAGTTTGGTGCTTGTTATAGGGCTATGGGGAGGGAGCGTGGCAGTGGGATTGGTTTGGGAATGATACAGGGCTATGGGGAGAGAGTGGGGCAGTGGGATTAGTTTGGGATTGATACAGGGCGATGGGGAGAGAGTGTGTCAGTGGGATTAGATTGGGATTGATATGGGGCCATGGGGAGAGAGTGGGGTAGTGGGATTAGTTTGCGGTTGATACGGGTATATGGGGAGGGAGCGGAGCAGTGGGATTAGTTTGGGGATAGGTACAGGGCTATGGGGAGAGAGTGGGGCAGTGCGATTAGTTTGGGTTCGATGCAGAGCTATGGGGAGAGAGCGGGGCAGTGAGATTAGTTTGAGGATTGACAGAGGGCTATGGGGAGAGAGCGGGGCAATGGGATTAGTTTAGGATTGATACAGGGATATCGGTAGAGAGGGGACACTGGGATTATTTTGGGATTGATACAGAGCTATGGGGAGAGAGCATGTCAGTGGTATTAGATTGGGATTGATACAGGGCTATTGGGAGTGCATGGGGCAGTGGGATTAGTTTGGGGTTGTTACTGGGCTGTGGGGAGAGAGTGGGGCAGTGAGATTAGTTTGGGATTGATACAGGGCTATGGGGAGAGAGCGAGGCAGTGCGATTAGTTTGGTGCTTGTTATAGGGCTATGGGGAGGGAGCGTGGCAGTGGGATTGGTTTGGGAATGATACAGGGCTATGGGGAGAGAGTGGGGCATTGGGATTAGTTTAGGATTGATAGAGGGATATGGGAAGACAGTGGGACAGTGGGATGAATTTGGGATTGATACAGGGTGATGTGGAGAGAATGGGGCAGTGGGATTAGTTTCGCATTGATACAGGGCTATGGGGAGAGAGTGGGGCAGTGGGATTAGTTTGGAATTGATACTGGGCTATGGGGAGAGAGTGGGGCAGTGGGATTAGTTTGGGATTGATACAGGGCTATGGGGAGAGAGTGGGGCAGTGGGATTAGTTTGGGATTGATGCAGGGCTATGGGGAGAGAGCAGGGCAGTGGGATTAGTTTGGGGATTGACAGAGGGCTATGGGGAGAGAGTGGGGCAGTGGGAATAATTTGCGGTTGATACGGGGCTATGGGGAGGGAGCGGGGCAGTGGGATTAGTTTCGGGATAGGTACAGGGCTATGGGGAGAGAGTGGGGCAGTGCGATTAGTTTGGGTTCGATGCAGAGCTATGGGGAGAGAGCGGGGCAGTGAGATTAGTTTGAGGATTGACAGAGGGCTATGGGGAGAGAGCGGGGCAATGGGATTAGTTTAGGATTGATACAGGGCTATCGGTAGAGAGGGGACACTGGGATTATTTTGGGATTGATACAGAGCTATGGGGAGAGAGCATGTCAGTGGTATTAGATTGGGATTGATACAAGGCTATTGGGAGTGCATGGGGCAGTGGGATTAGTTTGGGGTTGTTACTGGGCTGTGGGGAGAGAGTGGGGCAGTGGGATTAGTTTGGGATTGATACAGGGCTATGGGGAGAGAGCGAGGCAGTGCGATTAGTTTGGTGCTTGTTATAGGGCTATGGGGAGGGAGCGTGGCAGTGGGATTGGTTTGGGAATGATACAGGGCTATGGGGAGAGAGTGGGGCAGTGGGATTAGTTTAGGATTGATAGAGGGATATGGGAAGACAGTGGGACAGTGGGATGAATTTGGGATTGATACAGGGTGATGGGGAGAGAATGGGGCAGTGGGATTAGTTTCGCATTGATACAGGGCTATGGGGAGAGAGTGGGGCAGTGGGATTAGTTTGGAATTGATACTGGGCTATGGGGAGAGAGTGGGGCAGTGGGATTAGTTTGGGATTGATACAGGGCTATGGGGAGAGAGTGCGGAAGTGGGATTAGTTTGCGGATTGATACAGGGCTATGGGGAGTGGGGCAATGGGATTAGTTTGGGATTGATACTGGCCTATGGGGAGAGAGTGGGGCAGTGGGATTAGTTTGAGGACTGATACAGGGCTATGGGGAGACTGTGGGGCAGTGGGATTAGTTTGGGGATTGATAAGGGCCATGGGGAGAGAGGGGACACTGGGATTAGTTTGGGATTGATACAGAGCTATGGGGAGAGAGCAGGTCAGTGGGATTAGATTGGTTTGATACAGGTGCTATGGGGAGAGTGTGGGGTAGAGGGATTAGTTTAGGTTTGGCACAGGGCTATGGGGAGTGAGCGAGGCAGTGGGATTAGTTTGGGATTGATACAGGGCTATGGGGAGAGAGCGAGGCAGTGCGATTAGTTTGGTGCTTGTTATAGGGCTATGGGGAGGGAGCGTGACAGTGGGATTGGTTTGGGAATGATACAGGGCTATGGGGAGAGAGTGGGGCAGTGGGATTAGTTTAGGATTGATAGAGGGATATGGGAAGACAGTGGGACAGTGGGATGAATTTGGGATTGATACAGGGTGATGGGGAGAGAATGGGGCAGTGGGATTAGTTTCGCATTGATACAGGGCTATGGGGAGAAAGTGGGGCAGTGGGATTAGTTTGGAATTGATACTGGGCTATGGGGAGAGAGTGGGGCAGTGGGATTAATTTGGGATTGATACAGGGCTATGGGGAGAGAGTGCGGAAGTGGGATTAGTTTGCGGATTGATACAGGGCTATGGGGAGTGGGGCAATGGGATTAGTTTGGGATTGATACTGGCCTATGGGGAGAGAGTGGGGCAGTGGGATTAGTTTGGGATTGATGCAGGACTATGTGAGAGAGTGGGGCAGTGGGATTAGTTTGGGATTGATGCAGGACTATGTGCAGAGAGTTGGGCAGTGGGATTAGTTTGAGGACTGATACAGGGCTATGGGGAGACTGTGGGGCCGTGGGATTAGTTTGGGGATTGATAAGGGCTATGGGGAGAGAGGGGACACTGGGATTAGTTTGGTATTGATACAGAGCTATGGGGAGAGAGCAGGTCAGTGGGATTAGATTGGTTTGATACAGGTGCTATGGGGAGAGTGTGGGGCAGAGGGATTAGTTTGGGGATTGATAGAGGGCTATGGAGAAACAGGGGGACAGTGGGATTAGTTTGGGATTGATACAGGGCTATTTGGAGAGAGTGGGGCAGTGTGATTACGTAGGGGATTGATACAGAGCGATGTGGAGAGAGTGGGGCAGTGGGATTAGTTTGGGATTGATACAGGGCTATGGGAAGAGAGCAGTGCAGTGGGATTAGTTTGGGGATTGATAAGGGCTATGGGGAGAGTGTGGGGCAATGGGATTAGTTTGGGATTGATACAGCACTATGGGAAGAGAGTGGGGCAATGGGATTAGTTTGGGATTGATACTGGCCTATGGGGAGAGAGTGGGGCAGTGGGATTAGTTTGGGATTGATGCAGGACTATGTGAGAGAGTGGGGCAGTGGGATTAGTTTGGGATTGATGCAGGACTATGTGCAGAGAGTTGGGCAGTGGGATTAGTTTGAGGACTGATACAGGGCTATGGGGAGACTGTGGGGCAGTGGGATTAGTTTGGGGATTGATAAGGGCCATGGGGAGAGAGGGGACACTGGGATTAGTTTGGGATTGATACAGAGCTATAGGGAGAGAGCAGGTCAGTGGGATTAGATTGGTTTGATACAGGTGCTATGGGGAGAGTGTGGGGCAGAGGGATTAGTTTAGGTTTGGCACAGGGCTATGGGGAGTGAGCGAGGCAGTGGGATTAGTTTGGGGATTGATAAAGGGCTATAGGGAGAGACTGGGCCAGTGTGAGTAGTTTGGGATCGATACAGAGCTATGGGGAGAGAGCGGGGCAGTGGGATTAGTTTGGGGATTGACAGAGCGCTATGGGGAGAGAATGGGGCAGTGGGATTAGTTTTGGGATTGATTCAGGGCTATGGGAAGAGAGCGGGGCAGTGGGATTAGTTTGGGATTGATACGGGGCTATCAGGAGAGAGCGGGGCAGTGGGATTAGACTGGAATTGATAGAGGGATATGGGGAGACAGTGGGATTAATTTGGGATTGATACAGGGCGATGGGGAGAGAGTGGGTCAGTTGGATTAGTTTGGAATTGATACAGGGCTATGGGAAGAGAGCGGGGCAGTGGGATTAGTTTGGGGATTGATAAGGGCTATCGGGAAAAAGGGGACAATTGGGATTAGTTTGGGATTGATACAGAGCTATGGGGAGTGAGCAAATCAGTGGGATTAGATTGGGATTGATGCAGGGCTATGGGGAATGCGTGGCACAGTGGGATTAGTTTAGGATTGATATTGGGCCATGGGGAGAGAGTGGGGCAGTGGGATTAGTTTGGGGATTGATACAGGGCTGTGGGGAGAGAGCGGGGCAGTTGGATTAGTTTAGGATGGATACAGGGCTATGGGGAGAGAGTGGAGCAGTGGGATTAGTTTAGGATTGATACAGGGCTATGGGGAGAGAATGGGGCAGTGGGATTAGTTTGGGGATTTATACAGGGCTATTTGGAGAGAGCGGGGCAGTGGGATTAGTTTGGGGATTGATACAGGGCGATGGGGAGAGATTGGGGCAGTGAGATTAGTTTGGGATTGATACAGGGCTATGGGAAGAGTGGGGACACTGGGATTAGTTTGGGATTGATACAGAGCTATGGGGAGAGAGCAGGTCAGTGGGATTAGTTTAGGATTGATCCAGGGCTATGGGGAGAGAGCTGGCCAGTGGGATTAGTTTGGGGATTGATAAGGACTATGGGGAGAGAGGGGACACTGGGATTATTTTGGGATTGATACAGAGCTATGGGGAGAGAGCATGTCAGTGGGATTAGATTGGGATTGATACAGGGCTATTGGGTGTGCATGGGGCAGTGGGATTAGTTTGGGGTTGTTACAGGGCTATGGGGAGGGAGCGGGGCAGTGGGATTAGTTTCGGGATTGATATCAGGCTATGGGGAGAGAGCTGGACGGTGAGATTAGTTTTGGATTGATACGGGGCTATGGGGAGAGAGTGGGGCAGTAGGATTAGTTTGGGATTGATACAGGGCTATGGGAAGAGAGTGGGGCAGTGTGATTAGTTTGGGATTGATACAGGGCGATGGGGAGAGAGTGTGTCAGTGGGATTAGTTTGGGATTGATGTGGGGCCATGGGGAGAGAGTGGGGCAGTGGGATTAGTTTGCGGTTGATACGGGTATATGGGGAGGGAGCGGGGCAGTGGGATTAGTTTGGGGATAGCTACAGGGCTATGGGGAGAGAGTGGGGCAGTGGGATTAGTTTGGTTCGATACAGAGCTATGGGGAGAGAGCGGGGCAGTGAGATTAGTTTGAGGATTGACAGAGGGCTATGGAGAGAGAGCGGGGCAATGGGAATAGTTTAGGATTGATACAGGGCTGTCGGGAGAGAGGGGACACTGGGATTATTTTGGGATTGATACAGAGCTGTGGGGAGAGAGCATGTCAGTGGTATGAGATTGGGATTGATACAGGGCTATTGGGAGTGCATGGGGAAGTGGGATTAGTTTGGGGTTGTTACGGGGATGTGGGGAGAGAGTGGGGCAGTGGGATTAGTTTGGGATTGATACAGGGCTATGGGGAGAGAACGAGGCAGTGCGATTAGTTTGGTGCTTGTTATAGGGCTATGGGGAGGGAGCGTGGCAGTGGGATTGGTTTGGCAATGATACAGGGCTATGGGGAGAGAGGGGACACTGGGATTAGTTTGGTATTGATACAGAGCTATGGGGAGAGAGCAGGTCAGTGGGATTAGATTGGTTTGATACAGGTGCTATGGGGAGAGTGTGGGGCAGAGGGATTAGTTTCGGGATTGATAGAGGGCTATGGAGAAACAGGGGGACAGTGGGATTAGTTTGGGATTGATACAGGGCTATTTGGAGAGAGTGGGGCAGTGTGATTACGTAGGGGATTGATACAGAGCGATGTGGAGAGAGTGGGGCAGTGGGATTAGTTTGGGATTGATACAGGGCTATGGGAAGAGAGCAGTGCAGTGGGATTAGTTTGGGGATTGATAAGGGCTATGGGGAGAGTGTGGGGCAATGGGATTAGTTTGGGATTGATACAGCACTATGGGAAGAGAGTGGGGCAATGGGATTAGTTTGGGATTGATACTGGCCTATGGGGAGAGAGTGGGGCAGTGGGATTAGTTTGGGATTGATGCAGGACTATGTGAGAGAGTGGGGCAGTGGGATTAGTTTGGGATTGATGCAGGACTATGTGCAGAGAGTTGGGCAGTGGGATTAGTTTGAGGACTGATACAGGGCTATGGGGAGACTGTGGGGCAGTGGGATTGGTTTGGCAATGATACAGGGCTATGGGGAGAGAGGGGACACTGGGATTAGTTTGGTATTGATACAGAGCTATGGGGAGAGAGCAGGTCAGTGGGATTAGATTGGTTTGATACAGGTGCTATGGGGAGAGTGTGGGGCAGAGGGATTAGTTTGGGGATTGATAGAGGGCTATGGAGAAACAGGGGGACAGTGGGATTAGTTTGGGATTGATACAGGGCTATTTGGAGAGAGTGGGGCAGAGTGATTACGTAGGGGATTGATACAGAGCGATGTGGAGAGAGTGGGGCAGTGGGATTAGTTTGGGATTGATACAGGGCTATGGGAAGAGAGCAGTGCAGTGGGATTAGTTTGGGGATTGATAAGGGCTATGGGGAGAGTGTGGGGCAATGGGATTAGTTTGGGATTGATACAGCACTATGGGAAGAGAGTGGGGCAATGGGATTAGTTTGGGATTGATACTGGCCTATGGGGAGAGAGTGGGGCAGTGGGATTAGTTTGGGATTGATGCAGGACTATGTGAGAGAGTGGGGCAGTGGGATTAGTTTGGGATTGATGCAGGACTATGTGCAGAGAGTTGGGCAGTGGGATTAGTTTGAGGACTGATACAGGGCTATGGGGAGACTGTGGGGCAGTGGGATTAGTTTGGGGATTGATAAGGGCCATGGGGAGAGAGGGGACACTGGGATTAGTTTGGTATTGATACAGAGCTATGGGGAGAGAGCAGGTCAGTGGGATTAGATTGGTTTGATACAGGTGCTATGGGGAGAGTGTGGGGCAGAGGGATTAGTTTGGGGATTGATAGAGGGCTATGGAGAAACAGGGGGACAGTGGGATTAGTTTGGGATTGATACAGGGCTATTTGGAGAGAGTGGGGCAGTGTGATTACGTAGGGGATTGATACAGAGCGATGTGGAGAGAGTGGGGCAGTGGGATTAGTTTGGGATTGATACAGGGCTATGGGAAGAGAGCAGTGCAGTGGGATTAGTTTGGGGATTGATAAGGGCTATGGGGAGAGTGTGGGGCAATGGGATTAGTTTGGGATTGATACAGCACTATGGGAAGAGAGTGGGGCAATGGGATTAGTTTGGGATTGATACTGGCCTATGGGGAGAGAGTGGGGCAGTGGGATTAGTTTGAGATTGATGCAGGACTATGTGAGAGAGTGGGGCAGTGGGATTAGTTTGGGATTGATGCAGGACTATGTGCAGAGAGTTGGGCAGTGGGATTAGTTTGAGGACTGATACAGGGCTATGGGGAGACTGTGGGGCAGTGGGATTAGTTTGGGGATTGATAAGGGCCATGGGGAGAGAGGGGACACTGGGATTAGTTTGGGATTGATACAGAGCTATGGGGAGAGAGCAGGTCAGTGGGATTAGATTGGTTTGATACAGGTGCTATGGGGAGAGTGTGGGGCAGAGGGATTAGTTTAGGTTTGGCACAGGGCTATGGAGAGTGAGCGAGGCAGTGGGATTAGTTTGGGGATTGATAAAGGGCTATAGGGAGAGACTGGGCCAGTGTGAGTAGTTTGGGATCGATACAGAGCTATGGGGAGAGAGCGGGGCAGTGGGATTAGTTTGGGGATTGACAGAGCGCTATGGGGAGAGAATGGGGCAGTGGGATTAGTTTTGGGATTGATTCAGGGCTATGGGAAGAGAGCGGGGCAGTGGGATTAGTTTGGGATTGATACGGGGCTATCAGGAGAGAGCGGGGCAGTGGGATTAGACTGGAATTGATAGAGGGATATGGGGAGACAGTGGGACAGTGGGATTAATTTGGGATTGATACAGGGCGATGGGGAGAGAGTGGGTCAGTTGGATTAGTTTGGAATTGATACAGGGCTATGGGAAGAGAGCGGGGCAGTGGGATTAGTTTGGGGATTGATAAGGGCTATCGGGAAAAAGGGGACAATTGGGATTAGTTTGGGATTGATACAGAGCTATGGGGAGTGAGCAAGTCAGTGGGATTAGATTGGGATTGATGCAGGGCTATGGGGAGTGCGTGGCACAGTGGGATTAGTTTAGGATTGATATTGGGCCATGGGGAGAGAGTGGGGCAGTGGGATTAGTTTGGGATTGATGCAGGGCTATGGGGAGAGAGCAGGGCAGTGGGATTAGTTTGGGGATTGACAGAGGGCTATGGGGAGAGAGTGGGGCAGTGGGAATAATTTGCGGTTGATACGGGGCTATGGGGAGGGAGCGGGGCAGTGAGATTAGTTTCGGGATAGGTACAGGGCTATGGGGAGAGAGTGGGGCAGTGCGATTAGTTTGGGTTCGATGCAGAGCTATGGGGAGAGAGCGGGGCAGTGAGATTAGTTTGAGGATTGACAGAGGGCTATGGGGAGAGAGCGGGGCAATGGGATTAGTTTAGGATTGATACAGGGCTATCGGTAGAGAGGGGACACTGGGATTATTTTGGGATTGTTACAGAGCTATGGGGAGAGAGCATGTCAGTGGTATTAGATTGGAATTGATACAGGGCTTTTGGGAGTGCATGGGGCAGTGGGATTAGTTTGGGGTTGTTACTGGGCTGTGGGGAGAAAGTGGGGCAGTGGGATTAGTTTGGGATTGATACAGGGCTATGGGGAGAGAGCGAGGCAGTGCGATTAGTTTGGTGCTTGTTATAGGGCTATGGGGAGGGAGCGTGGCAGTGGGATTGGTTTGGGAATGATACAGGGCTATGGGGAGAGAGTGGGGCAGTGGGATTAGTTTAGGATTGATAGAGGGATATGGGAAGACAGTGGGACAGTGGGATGAATTTGGGATTGATACAGGGTGATGGGGAGAGAATGGGGCAGTGGGATTAGTTTCGCATTGATACAGGGCTATGGGGAGAGAGTGGGGCAGTGGGATTAGTTTGGAATTGATATTGGGCTATGGGGAGAGAGTGGGGCAGTGGGATTAGTTTGGGATTGATACAGGGCTATGGGGAGAGAGTGCGGAAGTGGGATTAGTTTGCGGATTGATACAGGGCTATGGGGAGTGGGGCAATGGGATTAGTTTGGGATTGATACTGGCCTATGGGGAGAGAGTGGGGCAGTGGGATTAGTTTGGGATTGATGCAGGACTATGTGAGAGAGTGGGGCAGTGGGATTAGTTTGGGATTGATGCAGGACTATGTGCAGAGAGTTGGGCAGTGGGATTAGTTTGAGGACTGATACAGGGCTATGGGGAGACTGTGGGGCCGTGGGATTAGTTTGGGGATTGATAAGGGCTATGGGGAGAGAGGGGACACTGGGATTAGTTTGGTATTGATACAGAGCTATGGGGAGAGAGCAGGTCAGTGGGATTAGATTGGTTTGATACAGGTGCTATGGGGAGAGTGTGGGGCAGAGGGATTAGTTTGGGGATTGATAGAGGGCTATGGAGAAACAGGGGGACAGTGGGATTAGTTTGGGGATTGATACAGGGCTATTTGGAGAGAGTGGGGCAGTGTGATTACGTAGGGGATTGATACAGAGCGATGTGGAGAGAGTGGGGCAGTGGGATTAGTTTGGGATTGATACAGGGCTATGGGAAGAGAGCAGTGCAGTGGGATTAGTTTGGGGATTGATAAGGGCTATGGGGAGAGTGTGGGGCAATGGGATTAGTTTGGGATTGATACAGCACTATGGGAAGAGAGTGGGGCAATGGGATTAGTTTGGGATTGATACTGGCCTATGGGGAGAGAGTGGGGCAGTGGGATTAGTTTGGGATTGATGCAGGACTATGTGAGAGAGTGGGGCAGTGGGATTAGTTTGGGATTGATGCAGGACTATGTGCAGAGAGTTGGGCAGTGGGATTAGTTTGAGGACTGATACAGGGCTATGGGGAGACTGTGGGGCAGTGGGATTAGTTTGGGGATTGATAAGGGCCATGGGGAGAGAGGGGACACTGGGATTAGTTTGGTATTGATACAGAGCTATGGGGAGAGAGCAGGTCAGTGGGATTAGATTGGTTTGATACAGGTGCTGTGGGGAGAGTGTGGGGCAGAGGGATTAGTTTAGGTTTGGCACAGGGCTATGGGGAGTGAGCGAGGCAGTGGGATTAGTTTGGGGATTGATAAAGGGCTATAGGGAGAGACTGGGCCAGTGTGAGTAGTTTGGGATCGATACAGAGCTATGGGGAGAGAGTGGGGCAGCGGGATTAGTTTGGGGATTGACAGAGCGCTATGGGGAGAGAATGGGGCAGTGGGATTAGTTTTGGGATTGATTCAGGGCTATGGGAAGAGAGCGGGGCAGTGGGATTAGTTTGGGATTGATACGGGGCTATCAGGAGAGAGCGGGGCAGTGGGATTAGACTGGAATTGATAGAGGGATATGGGGAGAGAGCGGGGCAGTGGGATTAGTTTAGGGAATGATAAGGGCTATCGGGAAAAAGGGGACAATTGGGATTAGTTTGGGATTGATACAGAGCTATGGGGAGTGAGCAAGTCAGTGGGATTAGATTGGGATTGATGCAGGGCTATGGGGAGTGCGTGGCACAGTGGGATTAGTTTAGGATTGATATTGGGCCATGGGGAGAGAGTGGGGCAGTGGGATTAGTTTGGGGATTGATACAGGGCTGTGGGGAGAGAGCGGGGCAGTTGGATTAGTTTAGGATGGATACAGGGCTATGGGGAGAGAGTGGAGCAGTGGGATTAGTTTAGGATTGATACAGGGCTATGGGGAGAGAATGGGGCAGTGGGATTAGTTTGGGGATTTATACAGGGCTATTTGGAGAGAGCGGGGCAGTGGGATTAGTTTGGGGATTGATACAGGGCGATGGGGAGAGATTGGGGCAGTGAGATTAGTTTGGGATTGATACAGGGCTATGGGAAGAGTGGGGACACTGGGATTAGTTTGGGATTGATACAGAGCTATGGGGAGAGAGCAGGTCAGTGGGATTAGTTTAGGATTGATCCAGGGCTATGGGGAGAGAGCTGGCCAGTGGGATTAGTTTGGGGATTGATAAGGACTATGGGGAGAGAGGGGACACTGGGATTATTTTGGGATTGATACAGAGCTATGGGGAGAGAGCATGTCAGTGGGATTAGATTGGGATTGATACAGGGCTATTGGGAGTGCATGGGGCAGTGGGATTAGTTTGGGGTTGTTACAGGGCTATGGGGAGGGAGCGGGGCAGTGGGATTAGTTTCGGAATTGATATCAGGCTATGGGGAGAGAGCTGGACGGTGAGATTAGTTTTGGATTGATACGGGGCTATGGGGAGAGAGTGGGGCAGTAGGATTAGTTTGGGATTGATACAGGGCTATGGGAAGAGAGTGGGGCAGTGTGATTAGTTTGGGATTGATACAGGGCGATGGGGAGAGAGTGTGTCAGTGGGATTAGTTTGGGATTGATGTGGGGCCATGGGGAGAGAGTGGGGTAGTGGGATTAGTTTGCGGTTGATACGGGTATATGGGGAGGGAGCGGGGCAGTGGGATTAGTTTGGGGATAGCTACAGGGCTATGGGGAGAGAGTGGGGCAGTGGGATTAGTTTGGTTCGATACAGAGCTATGGGGAGAGAGCGGGGCAGTGAGATTAGTTTGAGGATTGACAGAGGGCTATGGAGAGAGAGCGGGGCAATGGGATTAGTTTAGGATTGATACAGGGCTATCGGGAGAGAGGGGACACTGGGATTATTTTGGGATTGAT
Organism: Pristiophorus japonicus; assembly: GCF_044704955.1. Classification (NCBI taxonomy): domain Eukaryota; kingdom Metazoa; phylum Chordata; class Chondrichthyes; family Pristiophoridae; genus Pristiophorus; species Pristiophorus japonicus. Next base: position 928,441 of record NW_027252058.1, on the reverse strand, counting down.
ACAGAGCTGTGGGGAGAGAGCATGTCAGTGGTATGAGATTGGGATTGATACAGGGCTATTGGGAGTGCATGGGGAAGTGGGATTAGTTTGGGGTTGTTACGGGGATGTGGGGAGAGAGTGGGGCAGTGGGATTAGTTTGGGATTGATACAGGGCTATGGGGAGAGAACGAGGCAGTGCGATTAGTTTGGTGCTTGTTATAGGGCTATGGGGAGGGAGCGTGGCAGTGGGATTGGTTTGGCAATGATACAGGGCTATGGGGAGAGAGTGGGGCAGTGTGATTAGTTTGGGATTGATACAGGGCGATGGGGAGAGAGTGTGTCAGTGGGATTAGTTTGGGATTGATATGGGGCCATGGGGAGAGAGTGGGGTAATGGGATAAGTTTGCGCTTGATACGGGTATATGGGGAGGGAGCGGAGTAGTGGGATTAGTTTGGGATTGATAGAGGGATATGGGGAGACAGTGGGACAGTGGGATGAATTTGGGATTGATACAGGGCTAGTGGGAGTGCATGGGGCAGTGGGATTAGTTTGGGGTTGTTACAGGGCTATGGGGAGGGAGCGGGGCAGTGGGATTAGTTTGGTGCTTGTTATAGTGCTATGGGGAGGGAGCGTGGCAGTGGGATTAGTTTGGGAATGATACAGGGCTATGGGGAGAGAGTGGGGCAGTGTGATTAGTTTGGGATTGATACAGGTCGATGGGGAGAGAGTGTGTCAGTGGGATTAGTTTATGATTGATATGGGGCCATGGGGAGAGAGTGGGGTAGTGGGATTAGTTTGCGGTTGATACGGGTATATGGGGAGGGAGCGGAGCAGTGGGATTAGTTTGGGGATAGGTACAGGGCTATGGGGAGAGAGTGGGGCAGTGCGATTAGTTTGGGTTCGATGCAGAGCTATGGGGAGAGAGCGGGGCAGTGAGATTAGTTTGAGGATTGACAGAGGGCTATGGGGAGAGAGCGGGGCAATGGGATTAGTTTAGGATTGATACAGGGCTATCGGTAGAGAGGGGACACTGGGATTATTTTGGGATTGATACAGAGCTATGGGGAGAGAGCATGTCAGTGGTATTAGATTGGGATTGATACAGGGCTATTGGGAGTGCATGGGGCAGTGGGATTAGTTTGGGGTTGTTACTGGGCTGTGGGGAGAGAGTGGGGCAGTGAGATTAGTTTGGGATTGATACAGGGCTATGGGGAGAGAGCGAGGCAGTGCGATTAGTTTGGTGCTTGTTATAGGGCTATGGGGAGGGAGCGTGGCAGTGGGATTGGTTTGGGAATGATACAGGGCTATGGGGAGAGAGTGGGGCAGTGGGATTAGTTTAGGATGATAGAGGGATATGGGAAGACAGTGGGACAGTGGGATGAATTTGGGATTGATACAGGGTGATGGGGAGAGAATGGGGCAGTGGGATTAGTTTCGCATTGATACAGGGCTATGGGGAGAGAGTGGGGCAGTGGGATTAGTTTGGAATTGATACTGGGCTATGGGGAGAGAGTGGGGCAGTGGGATTAGTTTGGGATTGATACAGGGCTATGGGGAGAGAGTGCGGAAGTGGGATTAGTTTGCGGATTGATACAGGGCTATGGGGAGTGGGGCAGTGGGATTAGTTTGGGGATTGATAGAAGGCTATGTGGGAAGAGTGGGGCAGTGGGATTAGTTTGGGGATTGATAGTGGGCTATGGAGAAACAGTGGGACAGTGGGATTAGTTTGGGATTGATACAGGGCTATTTGGAGAGAGTGGGGCAGTGGGATTAGTTTGGGGATTGATGCAGTGCTATGGGGAGACAGGGGGACAGTGGGATTAGTTTGGGATTCATACAGGGTTATTTGGAGAGAGCGGGGCAGTGTGATTACGTAGGGGATTGATACAGAGCGATGTGGAGAGAGTGGGGCAGTGGGATTAGTTTGGGATTGATACAGGGCTATGGGAAGAGAGCAGTGCAGTGGGATTAGTTTGGGGATTGATAAGGGATATGGGGAGAGTGTGGGGCAATGGGATTAGTTTGGGATTGATACAGCACTATGGGAAGAGAGTGGGGCAATGGGATTAATTTGGGATTGATACTGGCCTATGGGGAGAGAGTGGGGCAGTGGGATTAGTTTGGGATTGATGCAGGACTATGTGAGAGAGTGGGGCAGTGGGATTAGTTTAGGATTGATGCAGGACTATGTGCAGAGAGTTGGGCAGTGGGATTAGTTTGAGGACTGATACAGGGCTATGGGGAGACTGTGGGGCAGTGGGATTAGTTTGGGGATTGATAAGGGCTATGGGGAGAGAGGGGACACTGGGATTAGTTTGGGATTGATACAGAGCTATGGGGAGAGAGCAGGTCAGTGGGATTAGATTGGTTTGATACAGGTGCTATGGGGAGAGTGTGGGGCAGAGGGATTAGTTTAGGTTTGGCACAGGGCTATGGGGAGTGAGCGAGGCAGTGGGATTAGTTTGGGGATTGATACAGGGCTATAGGGAGAGACTGGGCCAGTGTGAGTAGTTTGGGATCGATACAGAGCTATGGGGAGAGAGCGGGGCAGTGGGATTAGTTTGGGGATTGACAGAGCGCTATGGGGAGAGAATGGGGCAGTGGGATTAGTTTTGGGATTGATTCAGGGCTCTGGGAAGAGAGCGGGGCAGTGGGATTAGTTTGGGATTGATACGGGGCTATCAGGAGAGAGCGGGGCAGTGGGATTAGACTGGAATTGATAGAGGGATATGGGGAGACAGTGGGACAGTGGGATTAATTTGGGATTGATACAGGGCGATGGGGAGAGAGTGGGTCAGTTGGATTAGTTTGGAATTGATACAGGGCTATGGGAAGAGAGCGGGGCAGTGGGATTAGTTTGGGGATTGATAAGGGCTATCGGGAAAAAGGGGACAATTGGGATTAGTTTGGGATTGATACAGAGCTATGGGGAGTGAGCAAGTCAGTGGGATTAGATTGGGATTGATGCAGGGCTATGGGGAGTGCCTGGCACAGTGGGATTAGTTTAGGATTGATATTGGGCCATGGGGAGAGAGTGGGGCAGTGGGATTAGTTTGGGATTGATGCAGGGCTATGGGGAGAGAGCAGGGCAGTGGGATTAGTTTGGGGATTGACAGAGGGCTATGGGGAGAGAGTGGGGTAGTGGGAATAATTTGCGGTTGATACGGAGCTATGGGGAGGGAGCGGGGCAGTGGGATTAGTTTGTGGATAGGTACAGGGCTATGGGGAGAGAGTGGGGCAGTGGGATTAGTTTGGGATCGATACAGAGCTATGGGGAGAGAGCGGGGCAGTGGGATTAGTTTGAGGATTGATACAGGGCTGTGGGGAGAGAGCGGGGCAGTTGGATTAGTTTAGGATGGATACAGGGCTATGGGGAGAGAGTGGAGCAGTGGGATTAGTTTAGGATTGATACAGGGCTATGGGGAGAGAATGGGGCAGTGGGATTAGTTTGGGGATTTATACAGGGCTATTTGGAGAGAGCGGGGCAGTGGGATTAGTTTGGGGATTGATGCAGGGCGATGGGGAGAGATAGGGGCAGTGAGATTAGTTTGGGATTGATACAGGGCTATGGGAAGAGTGGGGACACTGGGATTAGTTTAGGATTGATACAGAGCTATGGGGAGAGAGCAGGTCAGTGGGATTAGTTTAGGATTGATCCAGGGCTATGGGGAGAGAGCTGGGCAGTGGGATTAGTTTGGGGATTGATAAGGACTATGGGGAGAGAGGGGACACTGGGATTATTTTGGGATTGATACAGAGCTATGGGGAGAGAGCATGTCACTGGGATTAGATTGGGATTGATACAGGGCTATTGGGAGTGCATGGGGCAGTGGGATTAGTTTGGGGTTGTTACAGGGCTATGGGGAGGGAGCGGGGCAGTGGGATTAGTTTGGGGATTGATATCAGGCTATGGGGAGAGAGCGGGACGGTGAGATTAGTTTTGGATTGATACGGGGCTATGGGGAGAGAGTGGGGCAGTGGGATTAGTTTGGGATTGATACAGGGCTATGGGGAGAGAGTGGGGCAGTGTGATTAGTTTGGGATTGATACAGTGCGATGGGGAGAGAGTGTGTCAGTGGGATTAGTTTGGGATTGATGTGGGGCCATGGGGAGAGAGCGGGGCAGTGGGATTAGTTTGGGGATAGGTACAGGGCTATGGGGAGAGAGTGGGGCAGTGGGATTAGTTTGGGTTCGATACAGAGCTATGGGGAGAGAGCGGGGCAGTGAGATTAGTTTGAGGATTGAAAGAGGGCTATGGGGAGAGAGCGGGGCAATGGGATTAGTTTAGGATTGATGCAGGGCTATCGGGAGAGAGGGGACACTGGGATTATTTTGGGATTGATACAGAGCTATGGGGAGAGAGCATGTCAGTGGTATGAGATTGGGATTGATACAGGGCTATTGGGAGTGCATGGGGCAGTGGGATTAGTTTGGGGTTGTTACGGGGCTGTGGGGAGTGAGTGGGGCAGTGGGATTAGTTTGGGATTGATAGAGGGATATGGGGAGACAGTGGGACAGTGGGATGAATTTGGGATTGATACAGGGCTATTGGGAGTGCATGGGGCAGTGGGATTAGTTTGGGATTGATGCAGGGCTATGGGGAGAGAGTGGGGCAGTGGGATTAGTTTGGGATTGATGCAGGGCTATGGGGAGAGAGCAGGGCAGTGGGATTAGTTTGGGGATTGACAGAGGGCTATGGGGAGAGAGTGGGGTAGTGGGAATAATTTGCGGTTGATACGGGGCTATGGGGAGGGAGCGGGGCAGTGGGATTAGTTTGTGGATAGGTACAGGGCTATGGGGAGAGAGTGGGGCAGTGGGATTAGTTTGGGATCGATACAGAGCTATGGGGAGAGAGCGGGGCAGTGGGATTAGTTTGAGGATTGATACAGGGCTGTGGGGAGAGAGCGGGGCAGTTGGATTAGTTTAGGATGGATACAGGGCTATGGGGAGAGAGTGGAGCAGTGGGATTAGTTTAGGATTGATACAGGGCTATGGGGAGAGAATGGGGCAGTGGGATTAGTTTGGGGATTTATACAGGGCTATTTGGAGAGAGCGGGGCAGTGGGATTAGTTTGGGGATTGATGCAGGGCGATGGGGAGAGATAGGGGCAGTGAGATTAGTTTGGGATTGATACAGGGCTATGGGAAGAGTGGGGACACTGGGATTAGTTTAGGATTGATACAGAGCTATGGGGAGAGAGCAGGTCAGTGGGATTAGTTTAGGATTGATCCAGGGCTATGGGGAGAGAGCTGGGCAGTGGGATTAGTTTGGGGATTGATAAGGACTATGGGGAGAGAGGGGACACTGGGATTATTTTGGGATTGATACAGAGCTATGGGGAGAGAGCATGTCACTGGGATTAGATTGGGATTGATACAGGGCTATTGGGAGTGCATGGGGCAGTGGGATTAGTTTGGGGTTGTTACAGGGCTATGGGGAGGGAGCGGGGCAGTGGGATTAGTTTGGGGATTGATATCAGGCTATGGGGAGAGAGCGGGACGGTGAGATTAGTTTTGGATTGATACGGGGCTATGGGGAGAGAGTGGGGCAGTGGGATTAGTTTGGGATTGATACAGGGCTATGGGGAGAGAGTGGGGCAGTGTGATTAGTTTGGGATTGATACAGTGCGATGGGGAGAGAGTGTGTCAGTGGGATTAGTTTGGGATTGATGTGGGGCCATGGGGAGAGAGCGGGGCAGTGGGATTAGTTTGGGGATAGGTACAGGGCTATGGGGAGAGAGTGGGGCAGTGGGATTAGTTTGGGTTCGATACAGAGCTATGGGGAGAGAGCGGGGCAGTGAGATTAGTTTGAGGATTGAAAGAGGGCTATGGGGAGAGAGCGGGGCAATGGGATTAGTTTAGGATTGATGCAGGGCTATCGGGAGAGAGGGGACACTGGGATTATTTTGGGATTGATACAGAGCTATGGGGAGAGAGCATGTCAGTGGTATGAGATTGGGATTGATACAGGGCTATTGGGAGTGCATGGGGCAGTGGGATTAGTTTGGGGTTGTTACGGGGCTGTGGGGAGTGAGTGGGGCAGTGGGATTAGTTTGGGATTGATAGAGGGATATGGGGAGACAGTGGGACAGTGGGATGAATTTGGGATTGATACAGGGCTATTGGGAGTGCATGGGGCAGTGGGATTAGTTTGGGGTTGTTCCAGGGCTATGGGGAGGGAGCGGGGCAGTGGGATTAGTTTGGGGATTGATATCAGGCTATGGGGAGAGAGCGGGGCGGTGAGATAAGTTTTGGATTGATACGGGGCTATGGGGAGAGAGTGGGGCAGTGGGATTAGTTTGGGATTGATACAGGGCTATGGGGAGAGATCGAGGCAGTGGGATTAGTTCGGTGCTTGTTATAGTGCTATGGGGAGGGAGCGTGGCAGTGGGATTAGTTTGGGAATGATACAGGGCTATGGGGAGAGAGTGGGGCAGTGTGATTAGTTTGGGATTGATACAGGACGATGGGGAGAGAGTGTGTCAGTGGGATTAGTTTGGGATTGATATGGGGCCATGGGGAGGGAGCGGGGCAGTGGGATTAGTTTGGGGATAGGTACAGGGCTATGGGGAGAGAGTGGGGCAGTGCGATTAGTTTGGGTTCGATGCAGAGCTATGGGGAGAGAGCGGGGCAGTGAGATTAGTTTGAGGATTGACAGAGGGCTATGGGGAGAGAGCGGGGCAATGGGATTAGTTTAGGATTGATACAGGGCTATCGGTAGAGAGGGGACACTGGGATTATTTTGGGATTGATACAGAGCTATGGGGAGAGAGCATGTCAGTGGTATTAGAATGGGATTGATACAGGGCTATTGGGAGTGCATGGGGCAGTGGGATTAGTTTGGGGTTGTTACTGGGCTGTGGGGAGAGAGTGGGGCAGTGGGATTAGTTTGGTATTGATACAGGGCTATGGGGAGAGAGCGAGGCAGTGCGATTAGTTTGGTGCTTGTTATAGGGCTATGGGGAGGGAGCGTGGCAGTGGGATTGGTTTGGGAATGATACAGGGCTATGGGGAGAGAGTGGGGCAGTGGGATTAGTTTAGGATTGATACTGGGCTATGGGGAGAGAGTGGGGCAGTGGGATTAGTTTGGAATTGATACTGGGCTATGGGGAGAGAGTGGGGCAGTGGGATTAGTTTGAGATTGATACAGGGCTATGGGGAGAGAGTGCGGAAGTGGGATTAGTTTGCGGATTGATACAGGGCTATGGGGAGCGAGGCAGTGGGATTAGTTTGGGGATTGATAGAAGGCTATGTGGGGAGAGTGGGGCAGTGGGATTAGTTTGGGGATTGATAGAGGGCTATGGGGAAACAGTGGGACAGTGGGATTAGTTTGGGATTGATACAGGGCTATTTGGAGAGAGTGGGGCAGTGGGATTAGTTTGGGGATTGATGCAGTGCTATGGGGAGACAGGGGGACAGTGGGATTAGTTTGGGATTCATACAGGGTTATTTGGAGAGAGCGGGGCAGTGTGATTACGTAGGGGATTGATACAGAGCGATGTGGAGAGAGTGGGGCAGTGGGATTAGTTTGGGATTGATACAGGGCTATGGGAAGAGAGCAGTGCAGTGGGATTAGTTTGGGGATTGATAAGGGCTATGGGGAGAGTGTGGGGCAATGGGATTAGTTTGGGATTGATACAGCACTATGGGAAGAGAGTGGGGCAAAAACGATTAGTTTGGGATTGATACTGGCCTATGGGGAGAGAGTGGGGCAGTGGGATTAGTTTGGGATTGATGCAGGACTATGTGAGAGAGTGGGGCAGTGGGATTAGTTTGGGATTGATGCAGGACTATGTGCAGAGAGTTGGGCAGTGGGATTAGTTTGAGGACTGATACAGGGCTATGGGGAGACTGTGGGGCAGTGGGATTAGTTTGGGGATTGATAAGGGCTATGGGGAGAGAGGGGACACTGGGATTAGTTTGGGATTGATACAGAGCTATGGGGAGAGAGCAGGTCAGTGGGATTAGATTGGTTTGATACAGGTGCTATGGGGAGAGTGTGGGGCAGAGGGATTAGTTTAGGTTTGGCACAGGGCTATGGGGAGTGAGCGAGGCAGTGGGATTAGTTTGGGGATTGATACAGGGCTATAGGGGGAGGCTGGGCCAGTGTGAGTAGTTTGGGATCGATACAGAGCTATGGGGAGAGAGCGGGGCAGTGGGATTAGTTTGGGAATTGACAGAGCGCTATGGGGAGAGAATGGGGCAGTGGGATTAGTTTTGGGATTGATTCAGGGCTATGGGAAGAGAGCGGGGCAGTGGGATTAGTTTGGGATTGATACGGGGCTATCAGGAGAGAGCGGGGCAGTGGGATTAGACTGGAATTGATAGAGGGATATGGGGAGACAGTGGGACAGTGGGATTAATTTGTGATTGATACAGGGCGATGGGGAGAGAGTGGGTCAGTTGGATTAGTTTGGAATTGATACAGGGCTATGGGAAGAGAGCGGGGCAGTGGGATTAGTTTGGGGATTGATAAGGGCTATCGGGAAAAAGGGGACAATTGGGATTAGTTTGGGATTGATACAGAGCTATGGGGAGTGAGCAAGTCAGTGGGATTAGATTGGGATTGATGCAGGGCTATGGGGAGTGCGTGGCACAGTGGGATTAGTTTAGGATTGATATTGGGCCATGGGGAGAGAGTGGGACAGTAGGATTAGTTTGGGATTGATGCAGGGCTATGGGGAGAGAGCAGGGCAGTGGGATTAGTTTGGGGATTGACAGAGGGCTATGGGGAGAGAGTGGGGCAGTGGGAATAATTTGCGGTTGATACGGGGCTATGGGGAGGGAGCGGGGCAGTGGGATTAGTTTGTGGATAGGTACAGGGCTATGGGGAGAGAGTGGGGCAGTGCGATTAGTTTGGGTTCGATGCAGAGCTATGGGGAGAGAGCGGGGCAGTGGGATTAGTTTGGGGATTGATACAGGGCTGTGGGGAGAGAGCGGGGCAGTTGGATTAGTTTAGGATGGATACAGGGCTATGGGGAGAGAGTGGAGCAGTGGGATTAGTTTAGGATTGATACAGGGCTATGGGGAGAGAATGGGGCAGTGGGATTAGTTTGGGGATTTATACAGGGCTATTTGGAGAGAGCGGGGCAGTGGGATTAGTTTGGGAATTGATACAGGGCGATGGGGAGAGATTGGGGCAGTGAGATTAGTTTGGGATTGATACAGGGCTATGGGAAGAGTGGGGACACTGGGATTAGTTTGGGATTGATACAGAGCTATGGGGAGAGAGCAGGTCAGTGGGATTAGTTTAGGATTGATCCAGGGCTATGGGGAGAGAGCTGGGCAGTGGGATTAGTTTGGGGATTGATAAGGACTATGGGGAGAGAGGGGACACTGGGATTATTTTGGGATTGATACAGAGCTATGGGGAGAGAGCATGTCACTGGGATTAGATTGGGATTGATACAGGGCTATTGGGAGTGCATGGGGCAGTGGGATTAGTTTGGGGTTGTTACAGGGCTATGGGGAGGGAGCGGGGCAGTGGGATTAGTTTGGGGATTGATATCAGGCTATGGGGAGAGAGCGGGACGGTGAGATTAGTTTTGGATTGATACGGGGCTATGGGGAGAGAGTGGGGCAGTGGGATTAGTTTGGGATTGATACAGGGCTATGGGGAGAGAGTGGGGCAGCGTGATTAGTTTGGGATTGATACAGTGCGATGGGAGAGAGTGTGTCAGTGGGATTAGTTTGGGATTGATGTGGGGCCATGGGGAGAGAGTGGGGTAGTGGGATTAGTTTGCATTTGATACGGGTATATGGGGAGGGAGCGGGGCTGTGGGATTAGTTTGGGGATAGGTACAGGGCTATGGGGAGAGAGTGGGGTAGTGGGATTAGTTTGGGTTCGATACAGAGCTATGGGGAGAGAGCGGGTAAGTGAGATTAGTTTGAGGATTGAAAGAGGGCTATGGGGAGAGAGCGGGGCAATGGGATTAGTTTAGGATTGATATAGGGCTATCGGGAGAGAGGGGACACTGGGATTATTTTGGGATTGATACAGTGCTATGGGGAGAGAGCATGTCAGTGGTATGAGATTGGGATTGATACAGGGCTATTGGGAGTGCATGGGGCAGTGGGATTCGTTTGGGGTTGTTACGGGGCTGTGGGGAGTGAGTGGGGCAGTGGGATTAGTTTGGGATTGATAGAGGGATATGGGGATACAGTGGGACAGTGGGATGAATTTGGGATTGATACAGGGCTATTGGGAGTGCATGGGGCAGTGGGATTAGTTTGGGGTTGTTCCAGGGCTATGGGGAGGGAGCGGGGCAGTGGGATTAGTTTGGAGATTGATATCAGGCTATGGGGAGAGAGCGGGGCGGTGAGATAAGTTTTGGATTGATACGGGGCTATGGGGAGAGAGTGGGGCAGTGGGATTAGTTTGGGATTGATACAGGGCTATGGGGAGAGATCGAGGCAGTGGGATTAGTTCGGTGCTTGTTATAGTGCTATGGGGAGGGAGCGTGGCAGTGGGATTAGTTTGGGAATGATACAGGGCTATGGGGAGAGAGTGGGGCAGTGTGATTAGTTTGGGATTGATACAGGGCGATGGGGAGAGAGTGTGTCAGTGGGTATAGTTTGGGATTGATATGGGGCCATGGGGAGAGAGTGGGGTAGTGGGATTAGTTTGCGGTTGATACGGGTATATGGGGAGGGAGCGGGGCAGTGGGATTAGTTTGGGGATAGGTACAGGGCTATGGGGAGAGAGTGGGGCAGTGCGATTAGTTTGGGTTCGATGCAGAGCTATGGGGAGAGAGCTGAGCAGTGAGATTAGTTTGAGGATTGACAGAGGGCTATGGGGAGAGAGCGGGGCAATGAGATTAGTTTAGGATTGATACAGGGCTATCGGTAGAGAGGGGACACTGGGATTATTTTGGGATTGATACAGAGCTATGGGGAGAGAGCATGTCAGTGGTATTAGATTGGGATTGATACAGGGCTATTGGGAGTGCATGGGGCAGTGGGATTAGTTTGGGGTTGTTACTGGGCTGTGGGGAGAGAGTGGGGCAGTGGGATTATTTTTTGATTGATACAGGGCTATGGGGAGAGAGCGAGGCAGTGCGATTAGTTATAGGGCTAAGGTGAGAGAGCGGGGCAGTGCGATTAGTTTGGAATTGATACTGGGCTATGGATAGAGAGTGGGGCAGTGGGATTAGTTTGGGATTGATACAGGGCTATGGGGAGAGAGTGCGGAAGTGGGATTAGTTTGCGGATTGATACCGGGCTATGGGGAGCGGGGCAGTGGGATTAGTTTGGGGATTGATAGAAGGCTATGTGGGGAGAGTGGGGCAGTGGGATTAATTCGGGGATTGATAGAGGGCTATGGGGAAACAGTGGGACAGTGGGATTAGTTTGGGATTGATGCGGGACTATGTGCAGAGAGTGGGGCAGTGGGATTAGTTTGAGGACTGATACAGGGCGATGGGGAGACTGTGGGACAGTGGGGTTAGTTTGGGATTGATACAGGGCTATGCGGAGCGAGTGGGGCAGTGGGATTAGTTTGGGCTTGATAAAGGGCTATGGGAAGAGAGCAGAGCAGTGGGATTAGTTTGGGGATTGATAAGGGCTATGGGGAGAGAGGGGACACTGGGATTAGTTTGGGATTGATACAGAGCTATGGGGAGAGAGCAGGTCGGTGGGATTAGATTGGTTTGATACAGGGCTATGGGGAGAGTGTGGGGCAGAGGGATTAGTTTAGGTTTGGCACAGGGCTATGGGGAGTGAGCGAGGCAGTGGGATTAGTTTGCGGATTGATACAGCGCTATAGGGAGAGACTGGGCCAGTGTGAGTAGTTTGGGATCGATACAGAGCTATGGGGAGAGAGCGGGGCAGTGGGATTAGTTTGGGGACTGACAGAGCGCTATGGGGAGAGAATGGGGCAGTGGGATTAGTTTTGGGATTGATTCAGGGCTGTGGGAAGAGAGCGGGGCAGTGGGATTAGTTTGAGATTGATACGGGGCTATCAGGAGAGAGCGGGGCAGTGGGATTAGACTGGAATTGATAGAGGGATATGGGGAGACAGTGGGACAGTGGGATTAATTTGGGATTGATACAGGGCGATGGGGAGAGAGTGGGTCAGTTGGATTAGTTTGGAATTGATACAGGGCTATGGGAAGAGAGCAGGGCAGTGGGATTAGTTTGGGGATTGATAAGGGCTATCGGGAAAAAGGGGACAATTGGGATTAGTTTGGGATTGATACAGAGCTATGGGGAGTGAGCAAGTCAGTGGGATTAGATTGGGATTGATGCAGGGCTATGGGGAGTGCGTGGCACAGTGGGATTAGTTTAGGATTGATATTGGGCCATGGGGAGAGAGTGGGGCAGTGGGATTAGTTTGGGATTGATGCAGGGCTATGGGGAGAGAGCAGGGCAGTGGGATTAGTTTGGGGATTGACAGAGGGCTATGGGGAGAGAGTGGGGCAGTGGGAATAATTTGCGGTTGATACGGGGCTATGGGGAGGGAGCGGGGCAGTGGGATTAGTTTGTGGATAGGTACAGGGCTATGGGGAGAGAGTGGGGCAGTGGGATTAGTTTGGGATCGATACAGAGCTATGGGGAGAGAGCGGGGCAGTGGGATTAGTTTGGGGATTGATACAGGGCTGTGGGGAGAGAGCGGGGCAGTTGGATTAGTTTAGGATGGATACAGGGCTATGGGGAGAGAGTGGAGCAGTGGGATTAGTTTAGGATTGATACAGGGCTATGGGGAGAGAATGGGGCAGTGGGATTAGTTTGGGGATTTATACAGGGCTATTTGGAGAGAGCGGGGCAGTGGGATTAGTTTGGGAATTGATACAGGGCGATGGGGAGAGATTGGGGCAGTGAGATTAGTTTGGGATTGATACAGGGCTATGGGAAGAGTGGGGACACTGGGATTAGTTTGGGATTGATACAGAGCTATGGGGAAAGAGCAGGTCAGTGGGATTAGTTTAGGATTGATCCAGGGCTATGGGGAGAGAGCTGGGCAGTGGGATTAGTTTGGGGATTGATAAGGACTATGGGGAGAGAGGGGACACTGGGATTATTTTGGGATTGATACAGAGCTATGGGGAGAGAGCATGTCAGTGGTATGAGATTGGGATTGATACAGGGCTATTGGGAGTGCATGGGGCAGTGGGATTAGTTTGGGGTTGTTACGGGGCTGTGGGGAGTGAGTGGGGCAGTGGGATTAGTTTGGGATTGATACAGAGCTATGGGGAGAGAGCATGTCAGTGGTATTAGATTGGGATTGATACAGGGCTATTGGGAGTGCATGGGGCAGTGGGATTAGTTTGGGGTTGTTACGGGACTGTAGGGAGAGAGTGGGGCAGTGGGATTAGTTTGTGATTGATACAGGGCTATGGGGAGAGAGCGAGGCAGTGCGATTAGTTTGGTGCTTGTTATAGGGCTATGGGGAGGGAGCGTGGCAGTGGGATTGGTTTGGGAATGATACAGGGCTATGGGGAGAGAGTGGGGCAGTGGGATTAGTTTGGGATTGATAGAGGGACATGGGGAGACAGTGGGACAGTCGGATGAATTTGGGATTGATGCAGGGTGATGGGGAGAGAATGGTGCAGTGGGATTAGTTTCGCTATGATACAGGGCTATGGGGAGGGAGTGGGGCAGTGGGATTAGTTTGGGGATTGACAGAGGGCTATGGGGAGAGAGTGGGTAGTGGGATTAGTATGCGGTTGATACGGGGCTATGGGGAGGGAGCGGGGCAGTGAGATTAGTTTCGGGATAGGTACAGGGCTATGGGGAGAGAGTGGGGCAGTGGGATTAGTTTGGGGTCGATACAGAGCTATGGGGAGAGAGCGGGGCAGTGGGATTACTATGGGGATTGATACAGGGCTATGGGGAGAGAGTGGGGCAGTGGGATTAGTTTGGGATCGATACAGAGCTATGGGGAGAGAGCGGGGCAGTGGGAATAGTTTGAGCATTGACAGAGAGCTATGGGGAGAGAGCGGGGCAGTTGGATTAGTTTCGGATTGATCCAGGGCTGTGGGGAGAGTGTGGGGCAGTGGGATTAGTTTAGGTTTGACACAGGGCGAGGGGAGTGATTGGGCCTGTGCGATTAGTTTGGGATCGTTACAGAGCTATGGGGAGAGAGCGGGGCAGTGGGATTAGTTTGGGGATTGACAGAGCGCTATGGGGAGAGACTGGGGCAGTGGGATTAGTTTTGGGATTGATACAGGGCTATGGGAAGAGAGCGGGGCAGTGGGATTAGTTTGGGATTGATACGGGGCTATCAGGAGAGAGCGGGGAAATGGGATTAGACTGGAATTGATAGAGGGATATGGGGAGGCAGTGGGACAGTGGGATCAATTTGGGATTGATACAGGTGGATGGGGAGAGAGTGGGTTAGTGGGATTAGTTTGGGATTGATACAGGGCTCTGGGATGAGAGCGGGGCAGTGGGATTAGTTTGGGGATTGATAAGGGCTATCGGGAAAAAGGGAACAATTGGGATTAGTTTGGGATTTATACAGAGCTATGGGGAGTGAACAAGTCAGTGCGATTAGATTGGGATTGATGCAGGGCTATGGGGAGAGCGTGGGACAGTGGGATTTGTTTAGGATTGATATAGGGCCATGGGGAGAGAATGGGGCAGTGGGATTAGTTTGAGATTCATACAGGGCTGTGGGGAGAGAGCAGGGCAGTGGGATTAGTTTGGGGATTGACAGAGGGCTATGGGGAGAGAGTGGGGCAGTGGGATTAGTTTGCGGTTGATACGGGGCTATGGGGAGGGAGCGGGGCAGTGGGATTAGTTTGGAGATAGTTACAGTGCTATGGGGGGAGAGTGGGGCAGTGGGATTCGTTTGGGTTCGATACAGAGCTATGGGGAGAGAGCGGGGCTGTGGGATTAGTTTAGGATGGATACAGGGCTATGCGGAGAGAGCGGGGCAGTGGGATTGGTTTATGATTGATACAGGGCTATGGGGAGAGAGAGGGGCAGTGGGATTAGTTTGGGGATTGATACAGGGCTATTGGGAGAGAGTGGGGCAGTGGGATTAGTTTTGGGATTGATTCAGGGCTAAGGGGAGACAGCGGCGCAGTGGAATTAGTTTGGGATTGATACAGGGCTATGGGGAGAGAGTGGGGCAGTGGGATTAGTTTGGGGATTGATACAGGGCTATTTGGAGAGAGCGGGGCAGTGGGATTAGTTTGCGGATTTATACAGGGCTATTTGGAGAGAGCGGGGCAGTGGGATTAGTTTGAGGATTGATACAGGGCGATGGGGAGAGATTGGGGCAGTGGGATTAGTTTGGGATTGATACAGGGCTATGGGAAGAGTGCAGTTTAGTGGGATTAGTTTGGGGATTGATAAGGGTGATGGGGAGAGTGGGGACACTGGGATTAGTTTGGGATTGATACAGAGCTATGGGGAGAGAGCAGGTCAGTGGGATTAGTTTAGGATTGATACAGGGCTATGGGGAGAGAGCTGGGCAGTGGGATTAGTTTGGGGATTGATAAGGACTATGGGGAGAGAGGGGACACTGGGATTATTTTGGGATTGATACAGAGCTATGGGGAGAAAGCATGTCAGTGGAATTAGATTGGGATTGATACAGGGCTATTGGGAGTGCATGGGGCAGTGGGATTTGTTTGGGGTTGTTACAGGGCTATGGGGAGGGAGCGGGGCAGTGGGATTAGTTTAGGGATTGATTTCAGGCTATGGGGAGAGAGCGGGGTGGTGAGATTAGTTTTGGATTGATACGGGGCTATGGGGAGAGAGTGGGGCAGTGGGATTAGTTTGGGATTGATACAGGGCTATGGGGAGAGAGCGAGGCAGTGGGATTAGTTTGGTTCTTGTTATAGGGTATGGGAAGACAGTGGGGCAGTGGTATTAGTTTGCGGATTGATAGAGGGTTATGGGGAGAGAGCGGTGCAGTGGGATTAGTTTAGGATTGATACAGGGCTATGCGGAGAGAGTGGGGCAGTGGGATTCATTTGGGGATTGATACAGGGCTATGGGGAGAGAGTGGGGCAGTGGGATTAGTTTTGGGATTGATTCAGGGCTAAGGGGAGACAGCGGGGCAGTGGGATTAGTTTGGGGATTGATAAGGACTATGGGGAGAGAGGGGACACTGGGATTATTTTGGGATTGATACAGAGCTATGGGGAGAGAGCATGTCAGTGGGATTAGATTGGGATTGATACAGGGCTATTGGGAGTGCATGGGGCAGTGGGATTTGTTTGGGGTTGTTACGGGGCTAAGAGGAGGGAGTGGGGCAGTGGGATTAGTTTAGGGATTGATTTCAGGCTATGGGGAGAGAGCGGGGTGGTGAGATTAGTTTTGGATTGATACGGGGCTATGGGGAGAGAGTGGGGCAGTGGGATTAGTTTGGGATTGATACAGGGCTATGGGGAGAGAGCGAGGCAGTGGGATTAGTTTGGTGCTTGTTATAGGGTATGGGAAGACAGTGGGGCAGTGGTATTAGCTGGCGGATCGATAGAGGGTTATGGGGAGAGAGCGGTGCAGTGGGATTAGTTTAGGGTTGATACAGGGCTATGGGGAGAGAGCGGGGCAGTTGGATTAGTTTGGGGATTGATACAGGGCTATGGGGAGAGAGTGGGGCAGTGGGATTAGTTTTGGGATTGATTCAGGGCTAAGGGGAGACAGCGGGGCAGTGGGATTAGTTTGGGAATTGACAAAGGGCTATGGGGAGTGAGTGGGGCAGTGGGATTAGTTTGGGGATTGAAACAGGGCTATGGGGAAAGAGTGGGGCAGTGGGATTAGTTTGGGATTGATACAGGGCGATGGGAAGAGAGTGGGGCACTGGGATTAGTTAGGGATTTATACAGGGCTATAGATAGGGAGCGGGGCATTGGGATTAGTTTAGGGATTGATAAGGGCTGTGGGGAGAGATGGGCACTGGGATTAGTTTGCGATCGATACAGAGCTATGGGCAGAGAGTGGGCAGTGGGATTAGTTTAAGATTAATACACGGCTATGGGGAGAGAGCGGGCCAGTGGGATTAGTTTGGGATTGATCCAGGGCTATGGGGGATAGCGGGGCAGTGGGATTAGTTTGGGTTTGATATAGGGCTATAAGGAGAGAGAGCGGCAGTGTGATTAGTTTGGGGATTGATACAGGAATATGGGGAGAGAGTTGGGCAGTGGGATTAGTTCGGGATTGAAACAGCACTATGGGGAGAGAGTCGGGCATTGGGATCAGTTTGGGATTGATACAGGGCTGTGGGGAGAGAGTGGGTCAGTGGGATTAGTTTGGGATCGATACAGAGCTATGGATAGAGAGCGGGGCAGTGGGATTAGTTTGAGCATTGACAGAGGGCTATGGGGAGAGAGCGGGGCAGTTGGATTAGTTTAGGATTGATACAGGGCTATGGGGAGAGTGTGGGGCAGTGGGATTAGTTTAGGTTTGACACAGGGCGAGGGGAGAGATTGGGCCTGTGCGATTAGTTTCGGATCGATACAGAGCTATGGGGAGAGAGCGGGGCAGTGGGATTAGTTTGGGGATTGACAGAGCGCTATGGGGAGAGAGTGGGGCAGTGGGATTAGTTTTGGTATTGATACAGGGCTATGGGAAGAGAGCGGGGCAGTGGGATTAGTTTGGGATTGATACGGGGCTATCACGAGAGAAAGGGGAAGTGGGATTAGACTGGAATTGATAGAGGGATATGGGGAGGCAGTGGGACAGTGGAATCAATTTGGGATTGATACAGGTGGATGGGGAGAGAGTGGGTTAGTGGGATTAGTTTGGGATTGATACAGGGCTATGGGATGAGAGCGGGGCAGTGGGATTAGTTTGGGGATTGATAAGGGCTATCGGTAAAAAGGGAACAATTGGGATTAGTTTGGGATTGATACAGAGCTATGGGGAGTGAACAAGTCAGTGCGATTAGATTGGGATTGATGCAGGGCTATGGGGAGAGCGTGGGACAGTAGGATTAGTTTAGGATTGATATAGGGCCATGGGGAGAGAATGGGGCAGTGGGATTAGTTTGAGATTGATACAGGGCTGTGGGGAGAGAGCAGGGCAGTGGGATTATTTTGGGGATTGACAGAGGGCTATGTGGAGAGAGTGGGGCAGTGGGATTAGTTTGCGGTTGATACGGGGCTATGGGGAGGGAGCGGGGCAGTGGGATTAGTTTGGGGATAGGTACAGTGCTATGGGGGGAGAGTGGGGCAGTGGGATTAGTTTGGGTTCGATACAGAGCTATGGGGAGAGAGCGGGGCTGTGGGATTAGTTTAGGATGGATACAGGGCTATGGGGAGAGAGCGGGGCAGTGGGATTGGTTTATGATTGATACAGGGCTATGGGGAGAGAGAGGGGCAGTGGGATTAGTTTGGGGATTGATACAGGGCTATTGGGAGAGAGTGGGGCAGTGGGATTAGTTTTGGGATTGATTCAGGGCTAAGGGGAGACAGCGGCGCAGTGGAATTAGTTTGGGATTGATACAGGGCTATGGGGAGAGAGTGGGGCAGTGGGATTAGTTTGGGGATTGATACAGGGCTATTTGGAGAGAGCGGGGCAGTGGGATTAGTTTGCGGATTTATACAGGGCTATTTGGAGAGAGCAGGGCAGTGGGATTAGTTTGGGGATTGATACAGGGCGATGGGGAGAGATTGGGGCAGTGGGATTAGTTTGGGATTGATACAGGGCTATGGGAAGAGTGCAGTTTAGTGGGATTAGTTTGGGGATTGATAAGGGCGATGGGGAGAGTGGGGACACTGGGATTAGTTTGGGATTGATACAGAGCTATGGGGAGAGAGCAGGTCAGTGGGATTAGTTTAGGATTGATACAGGGCTATGGGGACAGAGCTGGGCAGTGGGATTAGTTTGGGGATTGATAATGACTATGGGGAGAGAGGGGACACTGGGATTATTTTGGGATTGATACAGAGCTATGGGGAGAAAGCATGTCAGTGGAATTAGATTGGGATTGATACAGGGCTATTTGGAGTGCATGGGGCAGTGGGATTTGTTTGGGGTTGTTACGGGGCTATGGGGAGGGAGCGGGGCAGTGGGATTAATTTAGGGATTGATTTCAGGCTATGGGGAGAGAGCGGGGTGGTGAGATTAGTTTTGGATTGATACGGGGCTATGGGGAGAGAGTGGGGCAGTGGGATTAGTTTGGGATTGATACAGGGCTATGGGGAGAGAGCGAGGCAGTGGGATTAGTTTGGTTCTTGTTATAGGGTATGGGAAGACAGTGGGGCAGTGGTATTAGTTTGCGGATTGATAGAGGGTTATGGGGAGAGAGCGGTGCAGTGGGATTAGTTTAGGATTGATACAGGGCTATGCGGAGAGAGTGGGGCAGTGGGATTCATTTGGGGATTGATACAGGGCTATGGGGAGAGAGTGGGGCAGTGGGATTAGTTTTGGGATTGATTCAGGGCTAAGGGGAGACAGCGGGGCAGTGGGATTAGTTTGGGGATTGATAAGGACTATGGAGAGAGAGGGGACACTGGGATTATTTTGGGATTGATACAGAGCTATGGGGAGAGAGCATGTCAGTGGGATTAGATTGGGATTGATACAGGGCTATTGGGAGTGCATGGGGCAGTGGGATTTGTTTGGGGTTGTTACGGGGCTAAGGGGAGGGAGCGGGGCAGTGGGATTAGTTTAGGGATTGATTTCAGGCTATGGGGAGAGAGCGGGGTGGTGAGATTAGTTTTGGATTGATACGGGGCTATGGGGAGAGAGTGGGGCAGTGGGATTAGTTTGGGATTGATACAGGGCTATGGGGAGAGAGCGAGGCAGTGGGATTAGTTTGGTGCTTGTTATAGGGTATGGGAAGACAGTGGGGCAGTGGTATTAGCTGGCGGATCGATAGAGGGTTATGGGGAGAGAGCGGTGCAGTGGGATTAGTTTAGGGTTGATACAGGGCTATGGGGAGAGAGCGGGGCAGTGGGATTAGTTTGGGGATTGATACAGGGCTATGGGGAGAGAGTGGGGCAGTGGGATTAGTTTTGGGATTGATTCAGGGCTAAGGGGAGACAGCGGGGCAGTGGGATTAGTTTGGGAATTGACAAAGGGCTATGGGGAGTGAGTGGGGCAGTGGGATTAGTTTGGGGATTGAAACAGGGCTATGGGGAAAGAGTGGGGCAGTGGGATTAGTTTGGGATTGATACAGGGCGATGGGAAGAGAGTGGGGCACTGGGATTAGTTAGGGATTTATACAGGGCTATAGAGAGGGAGCGGGGCATTGGGATTAGTTTAGGGATTGATAAGGGATGTGGGGAGAGATGTTCACTGGGATTAGTTTGCGATCGATACAGAGCTATGGGCAGAGAGTGGACAGTGGGATTAGTTTAAGATTAATACACGGCTATGGGGAGAGAGCGGGCCAGTGGGATTAGTTTGGGATTGATCCAGGGCTATGGGGAGATAGCGGGGCAGTGGGATTAGTTTGGGTTTGATATAGGGCTATAAGGAGAGAGAGCGGCAGTGTGATTAGTTTGGGGATTGATACAGGAATATGGGGAGAGAGTTGGGCAGTGGGATTAGTTCGGGATTGAAACAGCACTATGGGGAGAGAGTCGGGCACTGGGATCAGTTTGGGATTGATACAGGGCTGTGGGGAGAGAGTGGGTCAGTGGGATTAGTTTGGGATCGATACAGAGCTATGGATAGAGAGCGGGGCAGTGGGATTAGTTTGAGCATTGACAGAGGGCTATGGGGAGAGAGCGGGGCAGTTGGATTAGTTTAGGATTGATACAGGGCTATGGGGAGAGTGTGGGGCAGTGGGATTAGTTTAGGTTTGACACAGGGCGAGGGGAGAGATTGGGCCTGTGCGATTAGTTTCGGATCGATACAGAGCTATGGGGAGAGAGCGGGGCAGTGGGATTAGTTTGGGGATTGACAGAGCGCTATGGGGAGAGAGTGGGGCAGTGGGATTAGTTTTGGTATTGATACAGGGCTATGGGAAGAGAGCGGGGCAGTGGGATTAGTTTGGGATTGATACGGGGCTATCACGAGAGAAAGGGGAAGTGGGATTAGACTGGAATTGATAGAGGGATATGGGGAGGCAGTGGGACAGTGGAATCAATTTGGGATTGATACAGGTGGATGGGGAGAGAGTGGGTTAGTGGGATTAGTTTGGGATTGATACAGGGCTATGGGATGAGAGCGGGGCAGTGGGATTAGTTTGGGGATTGATAAAGGCTATCCGGAAAAAGGGAACAATTGGGATTAGTTTGGGATTGATACAGAGCTATGGGGAGTGAACAAGTCAGTGCGATTAGATTGGGATTGATGCAGGGCTATGGGGAGAGCGTGGGACAGTAGGATTAGTTTAGGATTGATATAGGGCCATGGGGAGAGAATGGGGCAGTGGGATTAGTTTGAGATTGATACAGGGCTGTGGGGAGAGAGCAGGGCAGTGGGATTATTTTGGGGATTGACAGAGGGCTATGTGGAGAGAGTGGGGCAGTGGGATTAGTTTGCGGTTGATACGGGGCTATGGGGAGGGAGCGGGGCAGTGGGATTAGTTTGGGGATAGGTACAGTGCTATGGGGGGAGAGTGGGGCAGTGGGATTAGTTTGGGTTCGATACAGAGCTATGGGGAGAGAGCGGGGCTGTGGGATTAGTTTAGGATGGATACAGGGCTATGCGGAGAGAGCGGGGCAGTGGGATTGGTTTATGATTGATACAGGGCTATGGGGAGAGAGAGGGGCAGTGGGATTAGTTTGGGGATTGATACAGGGCTATTGGGAGAGAGTGGGGCAGTGGGATTAGTTTTGGGATTGATTCAGGGCTAAGGGGAGACAGCGGCGCAGTGGAATTAGTTTGGGATTGATACAGGGCTATGGGGAGAGAGTGGGGCAGTGGGATTAGTTTGGGGATTGATACAGGGCTATTTGGAGAGAGCGGGCCAGTGGGATTAGTTTGCGGATTTATACAGGGCTATTTGGAGAGAGCAGGGCAGTGGGATTAGTTTGGGGATTGATACAGGGCGATGGGGAGAGATTGGGGCAGTGGGATTAGTTTGGGATTGATACAGGGCTATGGGAAGAGTGCAGTTTAGTGGGATTAGTTTGGGGATTGATAAGGGCGATGGGGAGAGTGGGGACACTGGGATTAGTTTGGGATTGATACAGAGCTATGGGGAGAGAGCAGGTCAGTGGGATTAGTTTAGGATTGATACAGGGCTATGGGGACAGAGCTGGGCAGTGGGATTAGTTTGGGGATTGATAAGGACTATGGGGAGAGAGGGGACACTGGGATTATTTTGGGATTGATACAGAGCTATGGGGAGAAAGCATGTCAGTGGAATTAGATTGGGATTGATACAGGGCTATTGGGAGTGCATGGGGCAGTGGGATTTGTTTGGGGTTGTTACGGGGCTATGGGGAGGGAGCGGGGCAGTGGGATTAGTTTAGGGATTGATTTCAGGCTATGGGGAGAGAGCGGGGTGGTGAGATTAGTTTTGGATTGATACGGGGCTATGGGGAGAGAGTGGGGCTGTGGGATTAGTTTGGGATTGATACAGGGCTATGGGGAGAGAGCGAGGCAGTGGGATTAGTTTGGTTCTTGTTATAGGGTATGGGAAGACAGTGGGGCAGTGGTATTAGTTTGCGGATTGATAGAGGGTTATGGGGAGAGAGCGGTGCAGTGGGATTAGTTTAGGATTGATACAGGGCTATGGGGAGAGAGTGGGGCAGTGGGATTCATTTGGGGATTGATACAGGGCTATGGGGAGAGAGTGGGGCAGTGGGATTAGTTTTGGGATTGATTCAGGGCTAAGGGGAGACAGCGGGGCAGTGGGATTAGTTTGGGGATTGATAAGGACTATGGGGAGAGAGGGGACACTGGGATTATTTTGGGATTGATACAGAGCTATGGGGAGAGAGCATGTCAGTGGGATTAGATTGGGATTGATACAGGGCTATTGGGAGTGCATGGGGCAGTGGGATTTGTTTGGGGTTGTTACGGGGCTATGGGGAGAGAGCGAGGCAGTGGGATTAGTTTGGTGCTTGTTATAGGGTATGGGAAGACAGTGGGGCAGTGGTATTAGTTTGCGGATCGATAGAGGGTTATGGGGAGAGAGCGGTGCAGTGGGATTAGTTTATGGTTGATACAGGGCTATGGGGAGAGAGCGGGGCAGTGGGATTAGTTTGGGGATTGATACAGGGCTATGGGGAGAGAGTGGGGCAGTGGGATTAGTTTTGGGATTGATTCAGGGCTAAGGGGAGAATGCGGGGCAGTGGGATTAGTTTGGGAATTGACAAAGGGCTATGGGGAGTGAGTGGGGCAGTGGGATTAGTTTGAGGATTGAAACAGGGCTATGGGGAAAGAGTGGGGCAGTGGGATTAGTTTGGGATTGATACAGGGCGATGGGAAGAGAGTGGGGCACTGGGATTAGTTAGGGATTTATACAGGGCTATAGAGAGGGAGCGGGGCATTGGGATTAGTTTAGGTATTGATTTCAGGCTATGGGGAGAGAGCGGGGTGGTGAGATTAGTTTTGGATTGATACGGGGCTATGGG
The DNA here is from genome assembly GCF_044704955.1 of Pristiophorus japonicus. Taxonomy (NCBI): domain Eukaryota; kingdom Metazoa; phylum Chordata; class Chondrichthyes; family Pristiophoridae; genus Pristiophorus; species Pristiophorus japonicus. The sequence continues at coordinate 905,033 of NW_027252058.1, read as the reverse complement.
GAGAGAGTGGGGCAGTGGGATTAGTTTGGGATTGATACAGGGCTATGGGGAGAGAGCGAGGCAGTGGGATTAGTTTGGGGTTGTTACGGGGCTATGGGGAGAGAGCGAGGCAGTGGGATTAGTTTGGTGCTTGTTATAGGGTATGGGAAGACAGTGGGGCAGTGGTATTAGTTTGCGGATCGATAGAGGGTTATGGGGAGAGAGCGGTGCAGTGGGATTAGTTTAGGGTTGATACAGGGCTATGGGGAGAGAGCGGGGCAGTGGGATTAGTTTGGGGATTGATACAGGGCTATGGGGAGAGAGTGAGGCAGTGGGATTAGTTTTGGAATTGATTCAGGGCTAAGGGGAGACAGCGGGGCAGTGGGATTAGTTTGGGAATTGACAAAGGGCTATGGGGAGTGAGTGGGGCAGTGGGATTAGTTTGGGGATTGAAACATGGCTATGGGGAAAGAATGGGGCAGTGGGATTAGTTTGGGATTGATACAGGGCGATGGGAAGAGAGTGGGGCACTGGGATTAGTTAGGGATTTATACAGGGCTATAGAGAGGGAGCGGGGCATTGGGATTAGTTTAGGTATTGATAAGGGCTGTGGGGAGAGATGGGCACTGGGATTAGTTTGCGATCGATACAGAGCTATGGGCAGAGAGTGGGCAGTGGGATTAGTTTAAGATTAATACACGGCTATGGGCAGAGAGCAAGCCAGTGGGATTAGTTTGGGATTGATCCAGGGCTATGGGGAGATAGCGGGGCAGTGGGATTAGTTTGGGTTTGATATAGGGCTATAAGGAGAGAGAGCGGCAGTGTGATTAGTTTGGGGATTGATACAGGAATATGGGGAGAGAGTTGGGCAGTGGGATTAGTTCGGGATTGAAACAGCACTATGGGGAGAGAGTCGGGCACTGGGATCAGTTTGGGATTGATACAGGGCTGTGGGGAGAGAGTGGGTCAGTGGGATTAGTTTGGGATCGATACAGAGCTATGGGGAGAGAGCGGGGCAGTGGGATTAGTTTGAGCATTGACAGAGGGCTATGGGGAGAGAGCGGGGCAGTTGGATTAGTTTAGGATTGATACAGGGCTATGGGGAGAGTGTGGGGCAGTGGGATTAGTTTAGGTTTGACACAGGGCGAGGGGAGAGATTGGGCCTGTGCGATTAGTTTCGGATCGATACAGAGCTATGGGGAGAGAGCGGGGCAGTGGGATTAGTTTGAGGATTGACAGAGCGCTATGGGGAGAGAGTGGGGCAGTGGGATTAGTTTTGGGATTGATACAGGGCTATGGGAAGAGAGCGGGGCAGTGGGATTAGTTTGGGATTGATACGGGGCTATCACGAGAGAAAGGGGAAGTGGGATTAGACTGGAATTGATAGAGGGATATGGGGAGGCAGTGGGACAGTGGGATCAATTTGGGATTGATACAGGTGGATGGGGAGAGAGTGGGTTAGTGGGATTAGTTTGGGATTGATACAGGGCTATGGGATGAGAGCGGGGCAGTGGGATTAGTTTGGGGATTGATAAGGGCTATCGGGAAAAAGGGAACAATTGGGATTAGTTTGGGATTGATACAGAGCTATGGGGAGTGAACAAGTCAGTGCGATTAGATTGGGATTGATGCAGGGCTATGGGGAGAGCGTGGGACAGTAGGATTAGTTTAGGATTGATATAGGGCCATGGGGAGAGAATGGGGCAGTGGGATTAGTTTGAGATTGATACAGGGCTGTGGGGAGAGAGCAGGGCAGTGGGATTATTTTGGGGATTGACAGAGGGCTATGGGGAGAGAGTGGGGCAGTGGGATTAGTTTGCGGTTGATACGGGGCTATGGGGAGAGAGCGGGGCAGTGGGATTAGTTTGGGGATAGGTACAGTGCTATGGGGGGAGAGTGGGGCAGTGGGATTAGTTTGGGTTCGATACAGAGCTATGGGGAGAGAGCGGGGCTGTGGGATTAGTTTAGGATGGATACAGGGCTATGGGGAGAGAGCGGGGCAGTGGGATTGGTTTATGATTGATACAGGGCTATGGGGAGAGAGAGGGGCTGTGGGATTAGTTTGGGGATTAATACAGGGCTATTGGGAGAGAGCGGGGCAGTGGGATTTGTTTGCGGATTTATACAGGGCTATTTGGAGAGAGCGGGGCAGTGGGATTAGTTTGGGGATTGATACAGGGCGATGGGGAGAGATTGGGGCAGTGGGATTAGTTTGGGATTGATACAGGGCTATGGGAAGAGTGCAGTTTAGTGGGATTAGTTTGGGGATTGATAAGGGCGATGGGGAGAGTGGGGACACTGGGATTAGTTTGGGATTGATACAGAGCTATGGGGAGAGAGCAGGTCAGTGGGATTAGTTTAGGATTGATACAGGGCTATGGGGAGAGAGCTGGGCAGTGGGATTAGTTTGGGGATTGATAAGGACTATGGGGAGCGAGGGGACACTGGGATTATTTTGGGATTGATACAGAGCTATGGGGAGAGAGCATGTCAGTGGAATTAGATTGGGATTGATACAGGGCTATTGGGAGTGCATGGGGCAGTGGGATTTGTTTGGGGTTGTTACGGGGCTATGGGGAGGGAGCGGGGCAGTGGGATTAGTTTTGGGATTGATTTCCGGCTATGGGGAGAGAGCGGGGTGGTGAGATTAGTTTTGGATTGATACGGGGCTATGGGGAGAGAGTGGGGCAGTGGGATTAGTTTGGGATTGATACAGGGCTATGGGGAGAGAGCGAGGCAGTGGGATTAGTTTGGTTCTTGTTATAGGGTATGGGAAGACAGTGGGGCAGTGGTATTAGTTTGCGGATTGATAGAGGGTTATGGGGAGAGAGCGGTGCAGTGGGATTAGTTTAGGATTGATACAGGGCTATGGGGAGAGAGCGGGGCAGTGGGATTAGTTTGGGGATTGATACAGGGCTATGGGGAGAGAGTGGGGCAGTGGGATTAGTTTTGGGATTGATTCAGGTCTAAGGGGAGACAGCGGGGCAGTGGGATTAGTTTGGGGATTAATAAGGACTATGGGGAGCGAGGGGACACTGGTATTATTTTGGGATTGATACAGAGCTATGGGGAGAGAGCATGTCAGTGGGATTAGATTGGGATTGATACAGGGCTATTGGTAGTGCATGGGGCAGTGGGATTTGTTTGGGGTTGTTACGGGGCTATGGGGAGGGAGCGGGGCAGTGGGATTAGTTTAGGGATTGATTTCAGGCTATGGGGAGAGAGCGGGGTGGTGAGATTAGTTTTGGATTGATACGGGGCTATGGGGAGAGAGTGGGGCAGTGGGATTAGTTTGGGATTGATACAGGGCTATGGGGAGAGAGCGAGGCAGTGGGATTAGTTTGGTGCTTGTTATAGGGTATGGGAAGACAGTGGGGCAGTGGTATTAGTTTGCGGATCGATAGAGGGTTATGGGGAGAGAGCGGTGCAGTGGGATTAGTTTAGGGTTGATACAGGGCTATGGGGAGAGAGCGGGGCAGTGGGATTAGTTTGGGGATTGATACAGGGCTATGGGGAGAGAGTGAGGCAGTGGGATTAGTTTTGGAATTGATTCAGGGCTAAGGGGAGACAGCGGGGCAGTGGGATTAGTTTGGGAATTGACAAAGGGCTATGGGGAGTGAGTGGGGCAGTGGGATTAGTTTGGGGATTGAAACATGGCTATGGGGAAAGAATGGGGCAGTGGGATTAGTTTGGGATTGATACAGGGCGATGGGAAGAGAGTGGGGCACTGGGATTAGTTAGGGATTTATACAGGGCTATAGAGAGGGAGTGGGGCATTGGGATTAGTTTAGGGATTGATAAGGGCTGTGGGGAGAGATGGGCACTGGGATTAGTTTGCGATCGATACAGAGCTATGGGCAGAGAGTGGGCAGTGGGATTAGTTTAAGATTAATACACGGCTATGGGGAGAGAGCGGGCCAGTGGGACTAGTTTGGGATTGATCCAGGGCTATGGGGAGATAGCGGGGCAGTGGGATTAGTTTGGGTTTGATATAGGGCTATAAGGAGAGAGAGCGGCAGTGTGATTAGTTTGGGGATTGATACAGGAATATGGGGAGAGAGTTGGGCAGTGGGATTAGTTCGGGATTGAAACAGCACTATGGGGAGAGAGTCGGGCACTGGGATCAGTTTGGGATTGATACAGGGCTGTGGGGAGAGAGTGGGTCAGTGGGATTAGTTTGGGATCGATACAGAGCTATGGGGAGAGAGCGGGGCAGTGGGATTAGTTTGAGCATTGACAGAGGGCTATGGGGAGAGAGCGGGGCAGTTGGATTAGTTTAGGATTGATACAGGGCTATGGGGAGAGTGTGGGGCAGTGGGATTAGTTTAGGTTTGACACAGGGCGAGGGGAGAGATTGGGCCTGTGCGATTAGTTTCGGATCGATACAGAGCTATGGGGAGAGAGCGGGGCAGTGGGATTAGTTTGGGGATTGACAGAGCGCTATGGGGAGAGAGTGGGGCAGTGGGATTAGTTTTGGGATTGATACAGGGCTATGGGAAGAGAGCGGGGCAGTGGGATTAGTTTGGGGATTGATACAGGGCTATGGGGAGAGAGTGGGGCAGTGGGATTAGTTTTGGGATTGATTCAGGTCTAAGGGGAGACAGCGGGGCAGTGGGATTAGTTTGGGGATTAATAAGGACTATGGGGAGAGAGGGGACACTGGGATTATTTTGGGATTGATACAGAGCTATGGGGAGAGAGCATGTCAGTGGGATTAGATTGGGATTGATACAGGGCTATTGGTAGTGCATGGGGCAGTGGGATTTGTTTGGGGTTGTTACGGGGCTATGGGGAGGGAGCGGGGCAGTGGGATTAGTTTAGGGATTGATTTCAGGCTATGGGGAGAGAGCGGGGTGGTGAGATTAGTTTTGGATTGATACGGGGCTATGGGGAGAGAGTGGGGCAGTGGGATTAGTTTGGGATTGATACAGGGCTATGGGGAGAGAGCGAGGCAGTGGGATTAGTTTGGTGCTTGTTATAGGGTATGGGAAGACAGTGGGGCAGTGGTATTAGTTTGCGGATCGATAGAGGGTTATGGGGAGAGAGCGGTGCAGTGGGATTAGTTTAGGGTTGATACAGGGCTATGGGGAGAGAGCGGGGCAGTGGGATTAGTTTGGGGATTGATACAGGGCTATGGGGAGAGAGTGAGGCAGTGGGATTAGTTTTGGGATTGATTCAGGGCTAAGGGGAGACAGCGGGGCAGTGGGATTAGTTTGGGAATTGACAAAGGGCTATGGGGAGTGAGTGGGGCAGTGGGATTAGTTTGGGGATTGAAACATGGCTATGGGGAAAGAATGGGGCAGTGGGATTAGTTTGGGATTGATACAGGGCGATGGGAAGAGAGTGGGGCACTGGGATTAGTTAGGGATTTATACAGGGCTATAGAGAGGGAGTGGGGCATTGGGATTAGTTTAGGGATTGATAAGGGCTGTGGGGAGAGATGGGCACTGGGATTAGTTTGCGATCGATACAGAGCTATGGGCAGAGAGTGGGCAGTGGGATTAGTTTAAGATTAATACACAGCTATGGGGAGAGAGCGGGCCAGTGGGATTAGTTTGGGATTGATCCAGGGCTATGGGGAGATAGCGGGGCAGTGGGATTAGTTTGGGTTTGATATAGGGCTATAAGGAGAGAGAGCGGCAGTGTGATTAGTTTGGGGATTGATACAGGAATATGGGGAGAGAGTTGGGCAGTGGGATTAGTTCGGGATTGAAACAGCACTATGGGGAGAGAGTCGGGCACTGGGATCAGTTTGGGATTGATACAGGGCTGTGGGGAGAGAGTGGGTCAGTGGGATTAGTTTGGGATCGATACAGAGCTATGGGGAGAGAGCGGGGCAGTGGGATTAGTTTGAGCATTGACAGAGGGCTATGGGGAGAGAGCGGGGCAGTTGGATTAGTTTAGGATTGATACAGGGCTATGGGGAGAGTGTGGGGCAGTGGGATTAGTTTAGGTTTGACACAGGGCGAGGGGAGAGATTGGGCCTGTGCGATTAGTTTCGGATCGATACAGAGCTATGGGGAGAGAGCGGGGCAGTGGGATTAGTTTGGGGATTGACAGAGCGCTATGGGGAGAGAGTGGGGCAGTGGGATTAGTTTTGGGATTGATACAGGGCTATGGGAAGAGAGCGGGGCAGTGGGATTAGTTTGAGATTGATACGGGGCTATCAGGAGAGAAAGGGGAAGTGAGATTAGACTGGAATTGATAGAGGGATATGGGGAGGCAGTGGGACAGTGGGATCAATTTGGGATTGATACAGGTGGATGGGGAGAGAGTGGGTTAGTGGGATTAGTTTGGGATTGATACAGGGCTATGGGATGAGAGCGGGGCAGTGGGATTAGTTTGGGGATTGATAAGGGCTATCGGGAAAAAGGGAACAATTGGGATTAGTTTGGGATTGATACAGAGCTATGGGGAGTGAACAAGTCAGTGCGATTAGATTGGGATTGATGCAGGGCTATGGGGAGAGCGTGGGACAGTAGGATTAGTTTAGGATTGATATAGGGCCATGGGGAGAGAATGGGGCAGTGGGATTAGTTTGGGATTGATACAGGGCTATGGGGAGAGAGCGAGGCAGTGGGATTAGTTTGGTTCTTGTTATAGGGTATGGGAAGACAGTGGGGCAGTGGTATTAGTTTGCGGATTGATAGAGGGTTATGGGGAGAGAGCGGTGCAGTGGGATTAGTTTAGGATTGATACAGGGCTATGGGGAGAGAGTGGGGCAGTGGGATTCATTTGGGGATTGATACAGGGCTATGGGGAGAGAGTGGGGCAGTGGGATTAGTTTTGGGATTGATTCAGGGCTAAGGGGAGACAGCGGGGCAGTGGGATTAGTTTGGGGATTGATAAGGACTATGGGGAGAGAGGGGACACTGGGATTATTTTGGGATTGATACAGAGCTATGGGGAGAGAGCATGTCAGTGGGATTAGATTGGGATTGATACAGGGCTATTGGGAGTGCATGGGGCAGTGGGATTTGTTTGGGGTTGTTACGGGGCTATGGGGAGGGAGCGGGGCAGTGGAATTAGTTTAGGGATTGATTTCAGGCTATGGGGAGAGAGCGGGGTGGTGAGATTAGTTTTGGATTGATACGGGGCTATGGGGAGAGAGTGGGGCAGTGGGATTAGTTTGGGATTGATACAGGGCTATGGGGAGAGAGCGAGGCAGTGGGATTAGTTTGGTGCTTGTTATAGGGTATGGGAAGACAGTGGGGCAGTGGTATTAGTTTGCGGATCGATAGAGGGTTATGGGGAGAGAGCGGTGCAGTGGGATTAGTTTAGGGTTGATACAGGGCTATGGGGAGAGAGCGGGGCAGTGGGATTAGTTTGGGGATTGATACAGGGCTATGGGGAGAGAGTGGGGCAGTGGGATTAGTTTTGGGATTGATTCAGGGCTAAGGGGAGACAGCGGGGCAGTGGGATTAGTTTGGGAATTGACAAAGGGCTATGGGGAGTGAGTGGGGCAGTGGGATTAGTTTGAGGATTGAAACAGGGCTATGGGGAAAGAGTGGGGCAGTGGGATTAGTTTGGGATTGATACAGGGCGATGGGAAGAGAGTGGGGCACTGGGATTAGTTAGGGATTTATACAGGGCTATAGAGAGGGAGCGGGGCATTGGGATTAGTTTAGGTATTGATAAGGGCTGTGGGGAGAGATGGGCACTGGGATTAGTTTGCGATCGATACAGAGCTATGGGCAGAGAGTGGGCAGTGGGATTAGTTTAAGATTAATACACGGCTATGGGCAGAGAGCAAGCCAGTGGGATTAGTTTGGGATTGATCCAGGGCTATGGGGAGATAGCGGGGCAGTGGGATTAGTTTGGGTTTGATATAGGGCTATAAGGAGAGAGAGCGGCAGTGTGATTAGTTTGGGGATTGATACAGGAATATGGGGAGAGAGTTGGGCAGTGGGATTAGTTCGGGATTGAAACAGCACTATGGGGAGAGAGTCGGGCACTGGGATCAGTTTGGGATTGATACAGGGCTGTGGGGAGAGAGTGGGTCAGTGGGATTAGTTTGGGATCGATACAGAGCTATGGGGAGAGAGCGGGGCAGTGGGATTAGTTTGAGCATTGACAGAGGGCTATGGGGAGAGAGCGGGGCAGTTGGATTAGTTTAGGATTGATACAGGGCTATGGGGAGAGTGTGGGGCAGTGGGATTAGTTTAGGTTTGACACAGGGCGAGGGGAGAGATTGGGCCTGTGCGATTAGTTTCGGATCGATACAGAGCTATGGGGAGAGAGCGGGGCAGTGGGATTAGTTTGAGGATTGACAGAGCGCTATGGGGAGAGAGTGGGGCAGTGGGATTAGTTTTGGGATTGATACAGGGCTATGGGAAGAGAGCGGGGCAGTGGGATTAGTTTGGGATTGATACGGGGCTATCACGAGAGAAAGGGGAAGTGGGATTAGACTGGAATTGATAGAGGGATATGGGGAGGCAGTGGGACAGTGGGATCAATTTGGGATTGATACAGGTGGATGGGGAGAGAGTGGGTTAGTGGGATTAGTTTGGGATTGATACAGGGCTATGGGATGAGAGCGGGGCAGTGGGATTAGTTTGGGGATTGATAAGGGCTATCGGGAAAAAGGGAACAATTGGGATTAGTTTGGGATTGATACAGAGCTATGGGGAGTGAACAAGTCAGTGCGATTAGATTGGGATTGATGCAGGGCTATGGGGAGAGCGTGGGACAGTAGGATTAGTTTAGGATTGATATAGGGCCATGGGGAGAGAATGGGGCAGTGGGATTAGTTTGAGATTGATACAGGGCTGTGGGGAGAGAGCAGGGCAGTGGGATTATTTTGGGGATTGACAGAGGGCTATGGGGAGAGAGTGGGGCAGTGGGATTAGTTTGCGGTTGATACGGGGCTATGGGGAGAGAGCGGGGCAGTGGGATTAGTTTGGGGATAGGTACAGTGCTATGGGGGGAGAGTGGGGCAGTGGGATTAGTTTGGGTTCGATACAGAGCTATGGGGAGAGAGCGGGGCTGTGGGATTAGTTTAGGATGGATACAGGGCTATGGGGAGAGAGCGGGGCAGTGGGATTGGTTTATGATTGATACAGGGCTATGGGGAGAGAGAGGGGCTGTGGGATTAGTTTGGGGATTAATACAGGGCTATTGGGAGAGAGCGGGGCAGTGGGATTTGTTTGCGGATTTATACAGGGCTATTTGGAGAGAGCGGGGCAGTGGGATTAGTTTGGGGATTGATACAGGGCGATGGGGAGAGATTGGGGCAGTGGGATTAGTTTGGGATTGATACAGGGCTATGGGAAGAGTGCAGTTTAGTGGGATTAGTTTGGGGATTGATAAGGGCGATGGGGAGAGTGGGGACACTGGGATTAGTTTGGGATTGATACAGAGCTATGGGGAGAGAGCAGGTCAGTGGGATTAGTTTAGGATTGATACAGGGCTATGGGGAGAGAGCTGGGCAGTGGGATTAGTTTGGGGATTGATAAGGACTATGGGGAGCGAGGGGACACTGGGATTATTTTGGGATTGATACAGAGCTATGGGGAGAGAGCATGTCAGTGGAATTAGATTGGGATTGATACAGGGCTATTGGGAGTGCATGGGGCAGTGGGATTTGTTTGGGGTTGTTACGGGGCTATGGGGAGGGAGCGGGGCAGTGGGATTAGTTTTGGGATTGATTTCCGGCTATGGGGAGAGAGCGGGGTGGTGAGATTAGTTTTGGATTGATACGGGGCTATGGGGAGAGAGTGGGGCAGTGGGATTAGTTTGGGATTGATACAGGGCTATGGGGAGAGAGCGAGGCAGTGGGATTAGTTTGGTTCTTGTTATAGGGTATGGGAAGACAGTGGGGCAGTGGTATTAGTTTGCGGATTGATAGAGGGTTATGGGGAGAGAGCGGTGCAGTGGGATTAGTTTAGGATTGATACAGGGCTATGGGGAGAGAGCGGGGCAGTGGGATTAGTTTGGGGATTGATACAGGGCTATGGGGAGAGAGTGGGGCAGTGGGATTAGTTTTGGGATTGATTCAGGTCTAAGGGGAGACAGCGGGGCAGTGGGATTAGTTTGGGGATTAATAAGGACTATGGGGAGCGAGGGGACACTGGTATTATTTTGGGATTGATACAGAGCTATGGGGAGAGAGCATGTCAGTGGGATTAGATTGGGATTGATACAGGGCTATTGGTAGTGCATGGGGCAGTGGGATTTGTTTGGGGTTGTTACGGGGCTATGGGGAGGGAGCGGGGCAGTGGGATTAGTTTAGGGATTGATTTCAGGCTATGGGGAGAGAGCGGGGTGGTGAGATTAGTTTTGGATTGATACGGGGCTATGGGGAGAGAGTGGGGCAGTGGGATTAGTTTGGGATTGATACAGGGCTATGGGGAGAGAGCGAGGCAGTGGGATTAGTTTGGTGCTTGTTATAGGGTATGGGAAGACAGTGGGGCAGTGGTATTAGTTTGCGGATCGATAGAGGGTTATGGGGAGAGAGCGGTGCAGTGGGATTAGTTTAGGGTTGATACAGGGCTATGGGGAGAGAGCGGGGCAGTGGGATTAGTTTGGGGATTGATACAGGGCTATGGGGAGAGAGTGAGGCAGTGGGATTAGTTTTGGAATTGATTCAGGGCTAAGGGGAGACAGCGGGGCAGTGGGATTAGTTTGGGAATTGACAAAGGGCTATGGGGAGTGAGTGGGGCAGTGGGATTAGTTTGGGGATTGAAACATGGCTATGGGGAAAGAATGGGGCAGTGGGATTAGTTTGGGATTGATACAGGGCGATGGGAAGAGAGTGGGGCACTGGGATTAGTTAGGGATTTATACAGGGCTATAGAGAGGGAGTGGGGCATTGGGATTAGTTTAGGGATTGATAAGGGCTGTGGGGAGAGATGGGCACTGGGATTAGTTTGCGATCGATACAGAGCTATGGGCAGAGAGTGGGCAGTGGGATTAGTTTAAGATTAATACACGGCTATGGGGAGAGAGCGGGCCAGTGGGACTAGTTTGGGATTGATCCAGGGCTATGGGGAGATAGCGGGGCAGTGGGATTAGTTTGGGTTTGATATAGGGCTATAAGGAGAGAGAGCGGCAGTGTGATTAGTTTGGGGATTGATACAGGAATATGGGGAGAGAGTTGGGCAGTGGGATTAGTTCGGGATTGAAACAGCACTATGGGGAGAGAGTCGGGCACTGGGATCAGTTTGGGATTGATACAGGGCTGTGGGGAGAGAGTGGGTCAGTGGGATTAGTTTGGGATCGATACAGAGCTATGGGGAGAGAGCGGGGCAGTGGGATTAGTTTGAGCATTGACAGAGGGCTATGGGGAGAGAGCGGGGCAGTTGGATTAGTTTAGGATTGATACAGGGCTATGGGGAGAGTGTGGGGCAGTGGGATTAGTTTAGGTTTGACACAGGGCGAGGGGAGAGATTGGGCCTGTGCGATTAGTTTCGGATCGTTACAGAGCTATGGGGAGAGAGCGGGGCAGTGGGATTAGTTTGGGGATTGACAGAGCGCTATGGGGAGAGAGTGGGGCAGTGGGATTAGTTTTGGGATTGATACAGGGCTATGGGAAGAGAGCGGGGCAGTGGGATTAGTTTGGGGATTGATACAGGGCTATGGGGAGAGAGTGGGGCAGTGGGATTAGTTTTGGGATTGATTCAGGTCTAAGGGGAGACAGCGGGGCAGTGGGATTAGTTTGGGGATTAATAAGGACTATGGGGAGAGAGGGGACACTGGGATTATTTTGGGATTGATACAGAGCTATGGGGAGAGAGCATGTCAGTGGGATTAGATTGGGATTGATACAGGGCTATTGGTAGTGCATGGGGCAGTGGGATTTGTTTGGGGTTGTTACGGGGCTATGGGGAGGGAGCGGGGCAGTGGGATTAGTTTAGGGATTGATTTCAGGCTATGGGGAGAGAGCGGGGTGGTGAGATTAGTTTTGGATTGATACGGGGCTATGGGGAGAGAGTGGGGCAGTGGGATTAGTTTGGGATTGATACAGGGCTATGGGGAGAGAGCGAGGCAGTGGGATTAGTTTGGTGCTTGTTATAGGGTATGGGAAGACAGTGGGGCAGTGGTATTAGTTTGCGGATCGATAGAGGGTTATGGGGAGAGAGCGGTGCAGTGGGATTAGTTTAGGGTTGATACAGGGCTATGGGGAGAGAGCGGGGCAGTGGGATTAGTTTGGGGATTGATACAGGGCTATGGGGAGAGAGTGAGGCAGTGGGATTAGTTTTGGGATTGATTCAGGGCTAAGGGGAGACAGCGGGGCAGTGGGATTAGTTTGGGAATTGACAAAGGGCTATGGGGAGTGAGTGGGGCAGTGGGATTAGTTTGGGGATTGAAACATGGCTATGGGGAAAGAATGGGGCAGTGGGATTAGTTTGGGATTGATACAGGGCGATGGGAAGAGAGTGGGGCACTGGGATTAGTTAGGGATTTATACAGGGCTATAGAGAGGGAGTGGGGCATTGGGATTAGTTTAGGGATTGATAAGGGCTGTGGGGAGAGATGGGCACTGGGATTAGTTTGCGATCGATACAGAGCTATGGGCAGAGAGTGGGCAGTGGGATTAGTTTAAGATTAATACACAGCTATGGGGAGAGAGCGGGCCAGTGGGATTAGTTTGGGATTGATCCAGGGCTATGGGGAGATAGCGGGGCAGTGGGATTAGTTTGGGTTTGATATAGGGCTATAAGGAGAGAGAGCGGCAGTGTGATTAGTTTGGGGATTGATACAGGAATATGGGGAGAGAGTTGGGCAGTGGGATTAGTTCGGGATTGAAACAGCACTATGGGGAGAGAGTCGGGCACTGGGATCAGTTTGGGATTGATACAGGGCTGTGGGGAGAGAGTGGGTCAGTGGGATTAGTTTGGGATCGATACAGAGCTATGGGGAGAGAGCGGGGCAGTGGGATTAGTTTGAGCATTGACAGAGGGCTATGGGGAGAGAGCGGGGCAGTTGGATTAGTTTAGGATTGATACAGGGCTATGGGGAGAGTGTGGGGCAGTGGGATTAGTTTAGGTTTGACACAGGGCGAGGGGAGAGATTGGGCCTGTGCGATTAGTTTCGGATCGATACAGAGCTATGGGGAGAGAGCGGGGCAGTGGGATTAGTTTGGGGATTGACAGAGCGCTATGGGGAGAGAGTGGGGCAGTGGGATTAGTTTTGGGATTGATACAGGGCTATGGGAAGAGAGCGGGGCAGTGGGATTAGTTTGAGATTGATACGGGGCTATCAGGAGAGAAAGGGGAAGTGAGATTAGACTGGAATTGATAGAGGGATATGGGGAGGCAGTGGGACAGTGGGATCAATTTGGGATTGATACAGGTGGATGGGGAGAGAGTGGGTTAGTGGGATTAGTTTGGGATTGATACAGGGCTATGGGATGAGAGCGGGGCAGTGGGATTAGTTTGGGGATTGATAAGGGCTATCGGGAAAAAGGGAACAATTGGGATTAGTTTGGGATTGATACAGAGCTATGGGGAGTGAACAAGTCAGTGCGATTAGATTGGGATTGATGCAGGGCTATGGGGAGAGCGTGGGACAGTAGGATTAGTTTAGGATTGATATAGGGCCATGGGGAGAGAATGGGGCAGTGGGATTAGTTTGAGATTGATACAGGGCTGTGGGGAGAGAGCAGGGTAGTGGGATTATTTTGGGGATTGACAGAGGGCTATGGGGAGAGAGTGGGGCAGTGGGATTAATTTGCGGTTGATACGGGGCTATGGGGAGGGAGCGGGGCAGTGGGATTAGTTTGGGGATAGGTACAGTGCTATGGGGGGAGAGTGGGGCAGTGAGATTAGTTTGGGTTCGATACAGAGCTATGGGGAGAGAGCGGGGCTGTGGGATTAGTTTAGGATGGATACAGGGCTATGGGGAGAGAGCGGGGCAGTGGGATTGGTTTATGATTGATACAGGGCTATGGGGAGAGAGAGGGGCTGTGGGATTAGTTTGGGGATTAATACAGGGCTATTGGGAGAGAGCGGGGCAGTGGGATTAGTTTGCGGATTTACACAGGGCTATTTGGAGAGAGCGGGGCAGTGGGATTAGTTTGGGGATTGATACAGGGCGATGGGGAGAGATTGGGGCAGTGGGATTAGTTTGGGATTGATACAGGGCTATGGGAAGAGTGCAGTTTAGTGGGATTAGTTTGGGGATTGATAAGGGCGATGAGGAGAGTGGGGACACTGGGATTAGTTTGGGATTGATACAGAGCTATGGGGAGAGAGCAGGTCAGTGGAATTAGTTTAGGATTGACCCAGGGCTATGGGGAGAGAGCTGGGCAGTGGGATTAGTTTGGGGATTGATAAGGACTATGGGGAGTGAGGGGACACTGGGATTATTTTGGGATTGATACAGAGCTATGGGGAGAGAGCATGTCAGTGGAATTAGATTGGGATTGATACAGGGCTATTGGGAGTGCATGGGGCAGTGGGATTTGTTTGGGGTTGTTACGGGGCTATGGGGAGCGAGCGGGGCAGTGGGATTAGTTTAGGGATTGATTTCCGGCTATGGGGAGAGAGCGGGGTGGTGAGATTAGTTTTGGATTGATACGGGGCTATGGGGAGAGAGCGGGGCAGTGGGATTGGTTTATGATTGATACAGGGCTATGGGGAGAGAGAGGGGCTGTGGGATTAGTTTGGGGATTAATACAGGGCTATTGGGAGAGAGCGGGGCAGTGGGATTTGTTTGCGGATTTATACAGGGCTATTTGGAGAGAGCGGGGCAGTGGGATTAGTTTGGGGGTTGATACAGGGCGATGGGGAGAGATTGGGGCAATGGGATTAGTTTGGGATTGATACAGGGCTATGGGAAGAGTGCAGTTTAGTGGGATTAGTTTGGGGATTGATAAGGGCGATGGCGAGAGTGGGGACACTGGGATTAGTTTGGGATTGATACAGAGCTATTGGGAGAGAGCAGGTCAGTGGGATTAGTTTAGGATTGATCCAGGGCTATGGGGAGAGAGCTGGGCAGTGGGATTAGTTTGGGGATTGATAAGGACTATGGGGAGCGAGGGGACACTGGGATTATTTTGGGATTGATACAGAGCTATGGGGAGAGAGCATGTCAGTGGAATTAGATTGGGATTGATACAGGGCTATTGGGAGTGCATGGGGCAGTGGGATTTGTTTGGGGTTGTTACGGGGCTATGGGGAGCGAGCGGGGCAGTGGGATTAGTTTAGGGATTGATTTCCGGCTATGGGGAGAGAGCGGGGTGGTGAGATTAGTTTTGGATTGATACGGGGCTATGGGGAGAGAGTGGGGCAGTGGGATTAGTTTGGGATTGATACAGGGCTATGGGGAGAGAGCGAGGCAGTGGGATTAGTTTGGTTCTTGTTATAGGGTATGGGAAGACAGTGGGGCAGTGGTATTAGTTTGCGGATTGATAGAGGGTTATGGGGAGAGAGCGGTTCAGTGGGATTAGTTTAGGATTGATACAGGGCTATGGGGAGAGAGCGGGGCAGTGGGATTAGTTTGGGGATTGATACAGGGCTATGGGGAGAGAGTGGGGCAGTGGGATTAGTTTTGGGATTGATTCAGGTCTAAGGGGAGACAGCGGGGCAGTGGGATTAGTTTGGGGATTGATAAGGACTATGGGGAGAGAGGGGACACTGGGATTATTTTGGGATTGATACAGAGCTATGGGGAGAGAGCATGTCAGTGGGATTAGATTGGGATTGATACAGGGCTATTGGGAGTGCATGGGGCAGTGGGATTTGTTTGGGGTTGTTACGGTGCAATGGGGAGGGAGCGGGGCAGTGGGATTAGTTTAGGGATTGATTTCAGGCTATGGGGAAGAGAGCGAGGCAGTGGGATTAGTTTGGTGCTTGTTATAGGGTATGGGAAGACAGTGGGGCAGTGGTATTAGTTTGCGGATTGATAGAGGGTTATGGGGAGAGAGCGGTGCAGTGGGATTAGTTTAGGATTGATACAGGGCTATGGGGAGAGAGCGGGGCAGTGGGATTAGTTTGGGGATTGATACAGGGCTATGGGGAGAGAGTGGGGCAGTGGGATTAGTTTTGGGATTGATTCAGGGCTAAGGGGAGACAGCGGGGCAGTGGGATTAGTTTGGGAATTGACAGAGGGCTATGGGGAAAGTGTGGGGCCGTGGGATTAGTTTAGGATTGACACAGGGCTACCGGGGGAAGGGGACATTGGGATTCGTTTGGGGATTGATACAGAGCTATTGGGAGTGAGCAAGTCAGTGGGTTTAGATTGGGATTGATACAGGGCTATGGGGAGCGGGGCAGTGGGATTAGTTTGGGGATTGATAGAAGGCTTTGGGGGGGAGAGTGGGCAGTGGGATTAGTTTGGGGATTGATAGAGGGCTATGGGGAGACAGTGGGACAGTGGGATTAGTTTGGGATTGATACAGGGTTATTTGGAGAGAGTGGGGCACTGGGATTAGTTTTGGGATTTATACAGTGCTATGGGGAGACAGTGCGACAGTGGGATTAGTTTGGGGATTGATACAGGGCGATGGGGAGAGAGTGGGGCAGTGGGATTAGTTTGGGATTAATACAGGGCTATGGGGAGAGAGCAGGTCAGTGGGATTAGTTTAGGATTGATACAGGGCTATGGGGAGAGTGGGGACACTGGGATTAGTTTGGGATTGATACAGAGCTATGGGGAGAGAGCAGGTCAGTGGGATTAGTTTAGGATTGATACAGGGCTATGGGGAGAGAGCTGGGCAGTGGGATTAGTTTGGGGATTGATACATGGCGATGGGGAAAGAGTGGGGCAGTGGGATTAGTTTGGGGATTGATATCGGGCCATGGGGAGAGTGTGGGGCAGTGGGATTAGTTTGGGGATTGTTAAGGGCTATCGGGGGAAAGGGGACATTGGGATTCGTTTGGGATTGATACAGAGCTATTGGGAGTGAGCAAGTCAGTGGGATTACTTTGAGGATTGATACAGGGCTATGGGGAGTGAGCGAGGCAGTGAGATTAGTTTGGGGATTGATACAGGGCTATCGGGAGAAACTGCGCCAGTGGGATTAGTTTGAGATCGATACAGAGCTATGGGGAGAGAGCGGGGCAGTGGGATTAATTTGGGGGTTGACAGAGCGCTATGGGGAGAGAGTGGGGCAGTGGGATTAGTTTTGGGATTGTTTCAGGGCTAAGGGGAGACAGTGGGGCAGTGGGATTAGTTTGGGATCGATACAGAGCTGTGGGGAGAGAGCGGGGCAGTGGGATTAGTTTGGGGATTGACAGAGGGCTATGGGGAGAGAGCGGGGCAGTTGGATTAGTTTAGGATTGATACACGGCTATGGGGAGAGAGCAGGGCAGTGAGATTAGTTTGGTGATTGATACAGGGCTATTGGGAGAGAGTGGGGCAGTGGGACTAGTTGTGGGATTGATTCAGGGCTAAGGGGAGACAGCGGGGCAGTGGGATTAGTTTTGGATTGATACAGGGCTATGGGGAGAGAGCGGGGCAGTGGGATTAATTTGGGGATTGTCAGAGGGCTATGGGGAGAGAGTGGGGCAGTGGGATTAGTTTGCGGTTGATACAGGGCGATGGGGACAGAGTGGGGCAGTGGGATTAGTTTGGGATTGATACAGGGCTATTTGGAGAGAGTGGGGCAGTGGGATTAGTTTAGGGATTGATACAGTGCTATGGGGAGACGGTGGGACAGTGGGATTAGTTTGGGATTTATACAGGGCTATTTGGAGAGAGCGGGGCAATGGGATTAGTTTGGTGATTGATACAGGGCGATGGGGAGAGAGTGGGGCAGTGGGATTAGTTTGGGATTGATGCAGGGCTATGGGAAGAGAGCAGTGCAGTTGGATTAGTTTGGGGATTGATAAGGGCTATGGGGAGAGTGGGGACACTGGGATTAGTTTGGGATTGATACAGAGCTATGGTGAGAGAGCAGGTCAGTGGGATTAGTTTATGATTGATCCAGTGATATGGGGAGAGAGCTGGGCAGTGGGATTAGTTTCGGGATCGATAAGGACTATGGGGAGAGAGGGGACACTGGGATTAGTTTGGTGATTGCTACAGGGCGATGGGGAGAGAGCAGGTCAGTGGGATTAGATTGGGATTGATACAGGGCTATTGGGAGAGCATGGGGCAGTGGGATTACTTTGGGGTTATTGCGGGACTATGGGGAGGGAGCAGGGCAGTGGGATAAGTTTGGGGATTGATATCGGGCTATGGGGAGAGAGCGGGGCGGTGAGATTAGTTTTGGATTGATACGGGGCTATGGGGAAAGAGTGGGGCAGTGGGATTAGTTTGGGATTGATACAGGGCTATGGGGAGAGAGCGAGGCAGTAGGATTAGTTTGGTGCTTGTTATAGGGCTATGGGGAGGGAGCGTGGCAGTGGGATTAGTTTGGGAATGATACAGTGCTATGGGGAGATAGTGGGACAGTGGGATTAGTTTGGGATTTATACAGGGCTATTTGGAGAGAGCGGGGCAGTGGGATTAGTTTGGGGATTGATACAGGGCGATGTGGAGAGAGTGGGGCACTGGGATTAGTTTGGGATTGATACAGGGCTCTGTAAAGAGAGCAGTGCAGTGGGATTAGTTTGGGGATTGATAAGGGCTATGGGGAGAGTGGGGACACTGGGATTAGTTTGGGAATGATACAGGGCTATGGGGAGAGAGTGGGGCAGTGGGATTAGTTTGGGATTGATACAGGGCTATTTGGAGAGAGCAGGTCAGTGGGATTAGTTTAGGATTGATCCAGGGCTATGGGGAGAGAGCTGGACAGTGGGAATAGTTTGGGGATTGACAGAGGGCTATGGGGAGAGAGTGGGGCAGTGGGATTAGTTTGGGATTGACACAGCACTGTGGGGAGAGAGTGGGGAAGTGGGATTAGTTTGGGATTGATGCAGGGCTATGAGGAGAGAGTGGGGCAGTGGGATTAGTTTGGGGATTGATACAGGGCGATGGGGAGAGAGTGGGGCGGTAGGATTGGTTTGGGATTGATACAGGGCTATGGGTAGAGAGCGGGGCAGTGGGACTAGTTTGGGGATTGATACGGGGCCATGGGGAGAGTGTGGGGCAGTGGGATAAGTTTGGGGATTGATACAGGGCTATGGGGAGAGAGCGGGACAGTGGGATTAGTTTGGGGATTGATACAGGGCTATGGGGAGAGAGCGGGGCACTGGAATTAGTTTAGGATTGATACAGGGCTATGGGGAGAGAGTGAGGCAGTGGGATTAGTTTGGGGATTGAGAAGGGCTATCGGGGGAAAGGGGACATTGGGATTCTTTTGGGATTGATTCAGAGCTATTGGGAGTGAGCAAGTCAGTGGGTTTAGATTAGGATTGATACAGGGCGATGGGGAGAGAATGAGGCAGTGTGATTAGTTTGGGGATTGCTACAGGGCTATGGGAGAGAGCAGGGCAGTGGGATTAGTTTGGGGATTGATACAGGGCGATGGGGAGAGAATGAGGCAGTGGGATTAGTTTGGGATTGATACAGGGCTATGGGGAGAGAATGAGGCAGTGGGATTAGTTTGGGGATTGCTACAGGGCTATGGGAGAGAGCAGGGCAGTGGGATCAGTTTGGGGATTGATACAGGGCGATGGGGAGAGAGTGGGGCAGTGGAATTAGTTTGGGGATTGGCACAGGGCTATGGGGAGATAGCAGGGCAGTGGGATTAATTTGGGGATAGGTACAGGGGTATGGGGAGAGACTGCGGCAGTGGGATTAGTTTGGGATCGATACAGGGCTATGGGAGAGAGCGGGGCAGTGGGATTAGTTTGGGGATTGACAGAGTGCTCTGGGGAGAGAGTGGGGCAGTGGGATTAGTTTTGGGATTGATACAGGGCTATGGGGAGAGAATGAGGCAGTGGGATTAGTTTGGGGATTGCTACAGGGCTATGGGAGAGAGTGGGGCAGTGGGATTAGTTTGGGGATTGGTACAGGGCTATGGGGAGATAGCAGGGTAGTGGGATTAGTTTGGGGATTGCTACAGGGCTATGGGAGAGAGCAGGGCAGTGGGATTAGTTTGGGGATTGATACAGTGTGATGGGGAGGGAGTGGGGCAGTGGGATTAGTTTGGGATTGATACAGGTCTATGGGGAGAGAATGAGGCAGTGGGATTAGTTTGGGGATTGCTACAGGGCTATGGGAGAGAGCAGGGCAGTTGGCTTAGTTTGGGGATTGATACAGGGCGATGGGGAGAGATTGGGGCAGTGGGATTAGTTTGGGGATTGGTACAGGGCTATGGGGAGATAGCAGGGCAGTGGGATTAATTTGGGGATAGGTAAAGGGCTATGGGGAGAGAGTTGGGCAGTGGGATTAGTTTGGGGATTGACAGAGCGCTCTGGGGAGAGAGTGGGGCAGTGGGATTAGTTTTGGGATTGATTGAGGGCTATGGGGCGATAGCGGGGCAGTGCGATTAGTTTGCGGATTGATACAGGGCTATGGGGAGACAGTGGGACAGTGGGATTAGTTTGCGGATTGATACAGGGCTATGGGGAGAGAGTGCGGCAGTGGGATTAGTTTGGGGATTGATACAGTGCGATGGGGAGGGAGTGGGGCAGTGGGATTAGTTTGGGATTGGTACAGGGCTATGGGGAGATAGCAGGGCAGTGGGATTAATTTGGGGTTAGGTACAGGGGTATGGGGAGAGACTGCGGCATTGGGATTAGTTTGGGATCGATACAGAGCTATGGGGAGAGAGCGGGGCAGTGCGATTAGTTTGCGGATTGATAGAGGGCTATGGGGATAGAGCGGGGCAATGGGATTAGATTAGGATTGGTACAGGGCTATGGGGAGAGAGTGGGGCAGTGCGATTAGTTTGCGGATTGATACAGGGGTATGGGGAGACAGTGGGACAGTGGTATTAGTTTGCGGATTGATACAGGGCTATGGGGAGAGAGTGCGGCAGTGGGATTAGTTTGCGGATTGATACAGGGCTGTGGGGAGACAGTGGGACAGTGGGATTAGTTTGGGGATTGATACAGTGCTATGGGGAGACAGTGGGACAGTGGGATTAGTTTGGGGATTGATAAGGGCTATGGGGAGAGTGGGGACACTGGGATTAGTTTGGGATTGATACAGAGCTATGGGGAGAGCGCAGGTCAGTGGGATTAGTTTAGGATTGATCCAGGGCTATGGGGAGAGAGCTGGGCAGTGGGATTAGTTTGGGGATTGATACATGGCGATGGGGAAAGAGTGGGGCGGTAGGATTGGTTTGGGATTGATACAGGGCTATGGGAAGAGAGTGGGGCAGTGGGATTAGTTTGGGGATTGATACGGGGCCATGGTGAGAGTGTGGGGCAGTGGGATTAGTTTGGGGATTGATACAGGACTATGGGAAGAGAGTGGGGCAGTGGGATTAGTTTGGGGATTGATACGGGGCCATGGTGAGAGTGTGGGGCAGTGGGATTAGTTTGGGGATTGATACAGGGCTATGGGGTGAGAGCGGGGCAGTGGGATTAGTTTAGGATTGATACAGGGCTATGGGGAGAGAGTGAGGCAGTGGGATTAGTTTCGGGATTGAGAAGGGCTATCGGGGGAAAGGGGACATTGGGATTCGTTTGGGATTGATACAGATAAATTGGGAGTGAGCAAGTCAGTGGGATTACTTTGAGGATTGATACAGGGCTATGGGGAGTGAGCGGGGTAGTGGGATTAGTTTGAGGGTTGACAGAGCGCTATGGGAAGAGAGTGGGGCAGTGGGATTAGTTTTGGGATTGTTTCAGGGCTAAGGGGAGACAGTGGGGCAGTGGGATTAGTTTGGGATCGATACAGAGCTGTGGGGAGAGAGCGGGGCAGTGGGATTAGTTTGGGGATTGACAGAGGGCTATGGGGAGAGAGCGGGGCAGTTGGATTAGTTTAGGATTGATACAGGGCTATGGGGAGAGAGCGGGGCAGTGGGATTAGTTTAGGATTGATACACGGCTATGGGGAGAGAGCAGGGCAGTGAGATTAGTTTGGTGATTGATACAGGGCTATTGGGAGAGAGTGGGGCAGTGGTACTAGTTTTGGGATTGCTTCAGGGCTAAGGGGAGACAGCAGTGCAGTGGGATTAGTTTTGGATTGATACAGGGCTATGGGGAGAGAGTGGGGCAATGGGATTAGTTTGGGGATTGTCAGAGGGCTATGGGGAGAGAGTGGGGCAGTGGGATTAGTTTGCGGTTGAAACAGGGCGATGGGGACAGAGTGGGGCAGTGGGATTAGTTTGGGGTTGATAAAGGGCTATTTGGAGAGAGCGGGGCAGTGGGATTAGTTTGGTGATTGATACAGGGCGATGGGGAGAGAGTGGGGCAGTGGGATTAGTTTGGGATTAATACAGGGCTATTTGGAGAGAGCGGGGCAGTGGGATTAGTTTGGTGATTGATACAGGGCGATGGGGAGAGAGTGGGGCAGTGGGATTAGTTTGGGATTAATACAGGGCTATGGGAAGAGAGCAGTGCAGTGGGATTAGTTTGGGGATTGATAAGGGCTATGGGGAGAGTGGGGACACTGGGATTAGTTTGGGATTGATACAGAGCTATGGGGAGAGAGCAGGTCAGTGGGATTAGTTTAGGATTGATCCAGGGATATGGGGAGAGAGCTGGGCAGTGGGATAAGTTTCGGGATCGATAAGGACTATAGAGAGAGAGGGGACACTGGGATTATTTTGGGATTGATACTGAGCTATGGGGAGAGAGCAGGTCAGTGGGATTAGATTGGGATTGATACAGGGCTATTGGGAGAGCATGGGGCAGTGGGATTAGTTTGGGGTTATTGCGGGGCTATGGGGAGGGAGCAGGGCAGTGGGATTAGTTTGGGGATTGATATCGGGCTGTGGGGAGAGAGCGGGGCGGTGAGATCAGTTTTGGATTGATACGGGGCTATGGGGAGAGAGTGGGGCAGTGGGATTAGTTTGGGATTGATACAGGGCTATTGGGAGAGCATGGGGCAGTGGGATTAGTTTGGTGCTTGTTATAGGGCTATGTGGAGGGATCGTGGCAGTGGGATTAGTTTGGGAATGATACAGTGCTATGGGGAGACAGTGGGACAGTGGGATTAGTTTGGAATTTATACAGGGCTATGGGTAGAGAGCGGGGCAGTGGGACTCGTTTCGGGATTGCTACGGGGCGATGTGGAGAGAGCGGGGCAGTGGGATTACTTTGGGGATTGATACAGGGCTATCGGGGTAAAGGGGACATTGGGATTCGTTTGGGATTGATACAGATAAATTGGGAGTGAGCAAGTCAGTGGGTTTAGATTGGGATTGATACAGGGCGATGGGGAGATCGTGGGGCAGTGGGATTAATTTGGGGATAGGTACAGGGGTATGGGGAGAGACTGCGGCAGTGGGATTAGTTTGGGATCGATACAGAGCTATGGGGAGAGAGCGGGGCAGTGCGATTAGTTTGCGGATTGACAGAGGGCTATGGGGAGAGAGCGGGGCAATGGGATTAGTTTAGGATTGGTACAGGGCTATGGGGAGAGAGCGGGGCAGTGGGATTAGTTTGGGGATTGACAGATCGCTCTGGGGAGAGAGTGGGGCAGTGGGATTAGTTTTGGGATTGATTGAGGGCTATGGGGAGAGAGCGGGGCAGTGGGATTAGTTTGGGGATTGCTACAGGGCTATGGGGAGAGAGTGGGGCAGTGGGATTAGTTTGGGATTGATACAGGGCTATTTGGAGAGAGCAGGTCAGTGGGATTAGTTTAGGATTGATCCAGGGCTATGGGGAGAGAGCTGGACAGTGGGAATAGTTTGGGGATTGACAGAGGGCTATGGGGAGAGAGTGGGGCAGTGGGATTAGTTTGGGATTGACACAGCACTGTGGGGAGAGAGTGGGGAAGTGGGATTAGTTTGGGATTGATGCAGGGCTATGAGGAGAGAGTGGGGCAGTGGGATTAGTTTGGGGATTGATACAGGGCGATGGGGAGAGAGTGGGGCGGTAGGATTGGTTTGGGATTGATACAGGGCTATGGGTAGAGAGCGGGGCAGTGGGACTAGTTTGGGGATTGATACGGGGCCATGGGGAGAGTGTGGGGCAGTGGGATAAGTTTGGGGATTGATACAGGGCTATGGGGAGAGAGCGGGACAGTGGGATTAGTTTGGGGATTGATACAGGGCTATGGGGAGAGAGCGGGGCACTGGAATTAGTTTAGGATTGATACAGGGCTATGGGGAGAGAGTGAGGCAGTGGGATTAGTTTGGGGATTGAGAAGGGCTATCGGGGGAAAGGGGACATTGGGATTCTTTTGGGATTGATTCAGAGCTATTGGGAGTGAGCAAGTCAGTGGGTTTAGATTAGGATTGATACAGGGCGATGGGGAGAGAATGAGGCAGTGTGATTAGTTTGGGGATTGCTACAGGGCTATGGGAGAGAGCAGGGCAGTGGGATTAGTTTGGGGATTGATACAGGGCGATGGGGAGAGAATGAGGCAGTGGGATTAGTTTGGGATTGATACAGGGCTATGGGGAGAGAATGAGGCAGTGGGATTAGTTTGGGGATTGCTACAGGGCTATGGGAGAGAGCAGGGCAGTGGGATCAGTTTGGGGATTGATACAGGGCGATGGGGAGAGAGTGGGGCAGTGGAATTAGTTTGGGGATTGGCACAGGGCTATGGGGAGATAGCAGGGCAGTGGGATTAATTTGGGGATAGGTACAGGGGTATGGGGAGAGACTGCGGCAGTGGGATTAGTTTGGGATCGATACAGGGCTATGGGAGAGAGCGGGGCAGTGGGATTAGTTTGGGGATTGACAGAGTGCTCTGGGGAGAGAGTGGGGCAGTGGGATTAGTTTTGGGATTGATACAGGGCTATGGGGAGAGAATGAGGCAGTGGGATTAGTTTGGGGATTGCTACAGGGCTATGGGAGAGAGTGGGGCAGTGGGATTAGTTTGGGGATTGGTACAGGGCTATGGGGAGATAGCAGGGTAGTGGGATTAGTTTGGGGATTGCTACAGGGCTATGGGAGAGAGCAGGGCAGTGGGATTAGTTTGGGGATTGATACAGTGTGATGGGGAGGGAGTGGGGCAGTGGGATTAGTTTGGGATTGATACAGGTCTATGGGGAGAGAATGAGGCAGTGGGATTAGTTTGGGGATTGCTACAGGGCTATGGGAGAGAGCAGGGCAGTTGGCTTAGTTTGGGGATTGATACAGGGCGATGGGGAGAGATTGGGGCAGTGGGATTAGTTTGGGGATTGGTACAGGGCTATGGGGAGATAGCAGGGCAGTGGGATTAATTTGGGGATAGGTAAAGGGCTATGGGGAGAGAGTTGGGCAGTGGGATTAGTTTGGGGATTGACAGAGCGCTCTGGGGAGAGAGTGGGGCAGTGGGATTAGTTTTGGGATTGATTGAGGGCTATGGGGCGATAGCGGGGCAGTGCGATTAGTTTGCGGATTGATACAGGGCTATGGGGAGACAGTGGGACAGTGGGATTAGTTTGCGGATTGATACAGGGCTATGGGGAGAGAGTGCGGCAGTGGGATTAGTTTGGGGATTGATACAGTGCGATGGGGAGGGAGTGGGGCAGTGGGATTAGTTTGGGATTGGTACAGGGCTATGGGGAGATAGCAGGGCAGTGGGATTAATTTGGGGTTAGGTACAGGGGTATGGGGAGAGACTGCGGCATTGGGATTAGTTTGGGATCGATACAGAGCTATGGGGAGAGAGCGGGGCAGTGCGATTAGTTTGCGGATTGATAGAGGGCTATGGGGATAGAGCGGGGCAATGGGATTAGATTAGGATTGGTACAGGGCTATGGGGAGAGAGTGGGGCAGTGCGATTAGTTTGCGGATTGATACAGGGGTATGGGGAGACAGTGGGACAGTGGTATTAGTTTGCGGATTGATACAGGGCTATGGGGAGAGAGTGCGGCAGTGGGATTAGTTTGCGGATTGATACAGGGCTGTGGGGAGACAGTGGGACAGTGGGATTAGTTTGGGGATTGATACAGTGCTATGGGGAGACAGTGGGACAGTGGGATTAGTTTGGGGATTGATAAGGGCTATGGGGAGAGTGGGGACACTGGGATTAGTTTGGGATTGATACAGAGCTATAGGGAGAGCGCAGGTCAGTGGGATTAGTTTAGGATTGATCCAGGGCTATGGGGAGAGAGCTGGGCAGTGGGATTAGTTTGGGGATTGATACATGGCGATGGGGAAAGAGTGGGGCGGTAGGATTGGTTTGGGATTGATACAGGGCTATGGGAAGAGAGTGGGGCAGTGGGATTGGTTGGGGATTGATACGGGGCCATGGTGAGAGTGTGGGGCAGTGGGATTAGTTTGGGGATTGATACAGGGCTATGGGGTGAGAGCGGGGCAGTGGGATTAGTTTAGGATTGATACAGGGCTATGGGGAGAGAGTGAGGCAGTGGGATTAGTTTCGGGATTGAGAAGGGCTATCGGGGGAAAGGGGACATTGGGATTCGTTTGGGATTGATACAGATAAATTGGGAGTGAGCAAGTCAGTGGGATTACTTTGAGGATTGATACAGGGCTATGGGGAGTGAGCGGGGTAGTGGGATTAGTTTGAGGGTTGACAGAGCGCTATGGGAAGAGAGTGGGGCAGTGGGATTAGTTTTGGGATTGTTTCAGGGCTAAGGGGAGACAGTGGGGCAGTGGGATTAGTTTGGGATCGATACAGAGCTGTGGGGAGAGAGCGGGGCAGTGGGATTAGTTTGGGGATTGACAGAGGGCTATGGGGAGAGAGCGGGGCAGTTGGATTAGTTTAGGATTGATACAGGGCTATGGGGAGAGAGCGGGGCAGTGGGATTAGTTTAGGATTGATACACGGCTATGGGGAGAGAGCAGGGCAGTGAGATTAGTTTGGTGATTGATACAGGGCTATTGGGAGAGAGTGGGGCAGTGGTACTAGTTTTGGGATTGCTTCAGGGCTAAGGGGAGACAGCAGTGCAGTGGGATTAGTTTTGGATTGATACAGGGCTATGGGGAGAGAGTGGGGCAATGGGATTAGTTTGGGGATTGTCAGAGGGCTATGGGGAGAGAGTGGGGCAGTGGGATTAGTTTGCGGTTGAAACAGGGCGATGGGGACAGAGTGGGGCAGTGGGATTAGTTTGGGGTTGATAAAGGGCTATTTGGAGAGAGCGGGGCAGTGGGATTAGTTTGGTGATTGATACAGGGCGATGGGGAGAGAGTGGGGCAGTGGGATTAGTTTGGGATTAATACAGGGCTATTTGGAGAGAGCGGGGCAGTGGGATTAGTTTGGTGATTGATACAGGGCGATGGGGAGAGAGTGGGGCAGTGGGATTAGTTTGGGATTAATACAGGGCTATGGGAAGAGAGCAGTGCAGTGGGATTAGTTTGGGGATTGATAAGGGCTATGGGGAGAGTGGGGACACTGGGATTAGTTTGGGATTGATACAGAGCTATGGGGAGAGAGCAGGTCAGTGGGATTAGTTTAGGATTGATCCAGGGATATGGGGAGAGAGCTGGGCAGTGGGATAAGTTTCGGGATCGATAAGGACTATAGAGAGAGAGGGGACACTGGGATTATTTTGGGATTGATACTGAGCTATGGGGAGAGAGCAGGTCAGTGGGATTAGATTGGGATTGATACAGGGCTATTGGGAGAGCATGGGGCAGTGGGATTAGTTTGGGGTTATTGCGGGGCTATGGGGAGGGAGCAGGGCAGTGGGATTAGTTTGGGGATTGATATCGGGCTGTGGGGAGAGAGCGGGGCGGTGAGATCAGTTTTGGATTGATACGGGGCTATGGGGAGAGAGTGGGGCAGTGGGATTAGTTTGGGATTGATACAGGGCTATTGGGAGAGCATGGGGCAGTGGGATTAGTTTGGTGCTTGTTATAGGGCTATGTGGAGGGATCGTGGCAGTGGGATTAGTTTGGGAATGATACAGTGCTATGGGGAGACAGTGGGACAGTGGGATTAGTTTGGAATTTATACAGGGCTATGGGTAGAGAGCGGGGCAGTGGGACTCGTTTCGGGATTGCTACGGGGCGATGTGGAGAGAGCGGGGCAGTGGGATTACTTTGGGGATTGATACAGGGCTATCGGGGTAAAGGGGACATTGGGATTCGTTTGGGATTGATACAGATAAATTGGGAGTGAGCAAGTCAGTGGGTTTAGATTGGGATTGATACAGGGCGATGGGGAGATCGTGGGGCAGTGGGATTAATTTGGGGATAGGTACAGGGGTATGGGGAGAGACTGCGGCAGTGGGATTAGTTTGGGATCGATACAGAGCTATGGGGAGAGAGCGGGGCAGTGCGATTAGTTTGCGGATTGACAGAGGGCTATGGGGAGAGAGCGGGGCAATGGGATTAGTTTAGGATTGGTACAGGGCTATGGGGAGAGAGCGGGGCAGTGGGATTAGTTTGGGGATTGACAGATCGCTCTGGGGAGAGAGTGGGGCAGTGGGATTAGTTTTGGGATTGATTGAGGGCTATGGGGAGAGAGCGGGGCAGTGCGATTAATTTGCGGATTGATACAGGGCTATGGGGAGACAGTGGGACAGTGGGATTAGTTTGCGGATTGATACAGGGCTATGGGGAGAGAGTGCGGCAGTGGGATTAGTTTGCGGATGGATACAGGGCTATGGGGAGACAGTGGGATAGTGGGATTAGTTTGGGGATTGACACAGTGCTATGGGGAGACTGTGGGACAGTGGGATTACTTTGGGATTTTACAGTGCTATTTGGAGAAAGCGGGGCAGTGGGATTAGTTTGGGGATTGATACAGGGCGATGGAGAGAGAGTGGGGCAGTGGGATTAGTTTGGGATTGATACAGGGCTATGGGAAGAGAGCAGTGCACTGGGATTAGTTTGGGGATTGATACGGGCTATGGGGAGAGTGGGGACACTGGGATTAGTTTGGGATTGATACAGAGCTATGGGGAGAAAGCAGGTCAGTGGGATTAGATTGGTTTGAGACAGGGCTATGGGGAAAGTGTGGGGCAGAGGGATTAGTTTAGGATTGACACAGGGCTATGGGGAGTGAGTGAGGCTGTGGTATTAGTCTGGGGATTGATACAGGGCGATGGGGAGAGAGTGGGGTGGTGGGATTAGTTTGCGATTGATACAGGGCTTTGGGAAGAGAGCGGGGCAGTGGGATTAGTTTGGGGATTGATACGGGGCGATGGGGAGAGAGTGGGCAGTGGGATTAGTTTGGGGATTGATAGAGGGCTATGGGGAGAGAGTGAGGCAGTGGGATTAGTTTGGGGATTGATAAGGGCTACCGGGGGAAGGGGACATTGGGATTCGTTTGGGATTGATGCAAAGCTATTGGGAGTGAGCAAGTCAGTGGGATTAGATTGGGATTGATACAGGGCTATGGGGCGAGAGTGCGGCAGTGGGATTAGTTTGCGGATTGATGCAGGGCTATGGGGAGCGGGGCAGTGGGATTAGTTTGAGGATTGATAGAAGGCTATGGGGGGAGAGTGGGCAGTGGGATTAGTTTGGGGATTGACAGAGGGCTATGGGGAGACAGTGGGACAGTGGGATTAGTTTGGGATTGATACAGGGCTATTTGGAGAGAGTCGGGCAGTGGGATTAGTTTTGGAATTGATACAGTGCTATGGGGAGACAGTGGGACAGTGGGATTAGTTTGGGGATTGATACAGGGCGATGTGGAGAGAGTGGGGCAGTGTGATTAGTTTGGGATTGATACAGGATATGGGAAGAGAGCAGTGCAGTGAGATTAGTTTGGGGATTGATAAGGGCTATGGGGAGAGTGGGGACACTGGGATTAGTTTGGGATTGATACAGAGCTATGGGGGGAGAGCAGGTCAGTGGGATTAGTTTAGGATTGATCCAGGGCTATGGGGAGAGAGCTGGGCAGTGGGATTAGTTTGGGATTGATACAGGGCTATGGGGAGAGAGCTGGGCGGTAGAATTGGTTTGGGATTGATATAGGGCTATGGGAAAAGAGCGGGGCAGTGGGATTAGTTTGGGGATTGATACGGGGCCATGGGGAGAGTGTGGGGCAGTGGGATTCGTTTGGGGAATGATACAGGACTATGGGGAGAAAGCGGGGCAGTGGAATTAGTTTAGGATTGATACAGGGCTATGGGGAGAGAGTGAGGCAGTGGGATTAGTTTGGGGATTGAGAAGGGCTATCGGGGGAAAGGGGACATTGGGATTTGTTTGGGATTGATACAGATAAATTGGGAGTGAGCAAGTCAGTGGGTTTAGATTGGGATTGATACAGGGCTATGGGGAGAGAGCAGGGCAGTGGAATTAGTTTGCGATTGATACAGGGCTATGGGGAGTGAGTGAGGCAGTGGGATTAGTTTGGGGATTGATAAGGACTATCGGGGGAAAGGGGACATTGGGATTCGTTTGGAATTGATACAGAGCTATTGGGAGTGAGCAAGTCAGTGGGTTTAGATTGGGATTGATACAGGGCTATGGGGAGAGAGTGAGGCAGTGGGATTAGTTTGGGCATTGCTACAGGGCTATGGGAGAGAGCAGGGCAGTGGGATTAGTTTGGACATTGATACAGGGCGATGGGGAGAGAGTGGGGCAGTGGGATTAGTTTGGGATTGGTACAGGGCTCTGGGGAAATAGCAGGGCAGTGGGATTAATTTGGAGATAGGTACAGGGGTATGGGGAGAGACTGCGGCAGTGGGATTAGTTTGGGATCGATACAGAGCTATGGGGAGAGAGCAGGGCAGTGCGATTAGTTTGCGGATTGACGTGGGCTATGGGGAGAGAGCGGGGCAGTGGCATTAGTTTAGGATTGGTACAGGGCTATAGGGAGAGAGCGGGGCAGTGGGATTAGTTTGGGGATTGACAGAGCGCTATGGGGAGAGAGTGGGGCAGTGGGATTAGTTTTGGGATTGATTGAGGGCTATGGGGAGAGAGCGGGGCAGTGCGATTAGTTTGCGGATTGATACAGGGCTATGGGGAGACAGTGGGACAGTGGGATTAGTTTGGGGATTGATACAGGGCTATGGGGAGACAGTGGGACAGTGGGATTAGTTTGGGATTGATACAGAGCTATGGGGCGAGAGCAGGTCAGTGGGATTAGTTTACGATTGATCCAGGGCTATGGGGAGAGAGCTGGGCAGTGGGATTAGTTTGAGGATCGATAAGGACTATGGGGAGAGAGAGGACACTGGGATTATTTTGGGATTGATACAGAGCTATGGGGAGAGAGCAGGTCAGTGGGATTAGATTGGGATTGATACAGGGCTATTGGGAGAGCATGGGGCAGTAGGATTAGTTTGGGGTTATTGCGGGGCTTTGGGGAGGGAGCGGGGCAGTGGGATTAGTTTGGGGATTGATATCGGGCTATGGGGAGAAAGCGGGGCGGTGAGATTAGTTTTGGATTGATACGGGGCTATGGGGAGAGATTGGGGCAGTGGGATTAGTTTGGGATTGATACAGGGCTCTGGGAAGAGAGCAGTGCAGTGGGATTAGTTTGGGGATGGATAAGGGCTATGGGGAGAGTGGGGACACTGGGATTAGTTTGGGAATGATACAGGGCTATGGGGAGAGAGTGGAGCAGTGGGATTAGTTTGGGATTGAAACAGGGCTATTTGGAGAGAGTGGGGCAGTGGGATTAGTTTGGGGATTGCTACAGGGCGATGGGGAGAGAGTGGGGCGGTGGGATTAGTTTGGGATTGATACAGGGCTATGGGGAGAGAGCGGGGCAGTGGGATTAGTTTGGGGATTGATAAGGGCTCCCGGGGGAAGGGGACATTGGGAATCGTTTGGGATTGATACAGAGCTATTGGGAGTGAGCAAGTCAGTGGGATTAAATTGGGATTGATACAGGGCTATGGGGAGCGGGGCAGTGGGATTAGTTTGGGGTTTGATAGAAGGCTATGGGGGGATAGTGGGGCAGTGGGATTAATTTGGGGATTGATACAGGGCTATTTGGAGAGAGTGCGGCAGTGGGATTAGTTTTGGGATTGTTACAGTGCTATGGGGAGACAGTGGGAAAGTGGAATTAGTTTGGGATTTATACAGGGCTATTTGGAGAGAGCGGGGCAGTGGGATTAGTTTGGGGATTGATACAGGGCGATGTGGAGAGAGTGGGGCAGTGGGATTAGTTTGGGATTGATACAGGGCTAACGGAAGAGAGCAGTGCAGTGGGATTAGTTTGGGGATTGATAAGGGCTATGGTGAGAGTGGGGACACTGGGATTAGTTTGGGATTGATACAGAGCTAAGGGGAGAGAGCAGGTCAGTGTGATGAGTTTAGGATTGATCCAGGGCTATGGGGAGAGAGCTGGGCAGTGGGATTAGTTTGGGGATTAATAATCTCTATGGGGAGAGAGTGGGGCAGTGGGATTAGTTTGGGGATTGACAGAGGGCTATGGGGAGAGAGTGGGGCACTGTGATTAGTTTGGGGATTGATACAGTGCGATGGGGAGAGAGTGGGGCGCTAGGATTGGTTTGGGATTGATACAGGGCTATGGGAAGAGAGCGGGACAGTGGGATTAGTTTGGGGATTGATACAGGGCTATGGGGAAAGAGCGGGGCAGTGGAATTAGTTTAGGATTGATACAGGGCTATGGGGAGAGAGTGAGGCAGTGGGATCAGTTTGGGGATTGATAAGGGCTATCGGGGGAAAGGGGACATTGGGATTCGTTTGGGATTGATACAGAGCTATTGGGAGTGAGCAAGTCAGTGGGTTTAGATTGGGATTGAGACAGGGCTATGGGGAGAGCGTGCGGCAGTGGGATTAGTTTGGGGATTGATACAGGGCTATGGGGAGAGAGCATGGCAGTGGGATTAGTTTGGGGATTGATACAGGGCTATGGGGAGAGAGCATGGCAGTGGGATTAGTTTGGGGATTGATACAGGGCTATGGGGAGAGAGCATGGCAGTGGGATTAGTTTGGGGATTGATACAGGGCTATGGGGAGAGAGTGAGGCAGTGGGATTAGTTTGGGGATTGGTACAGGGCTATGGGGAGAGAGTGGGGCAGTGGGACTAGTTTGGGGATTGATACAGGGCGATGGGGAGAGAGTGGGGCAGTGGGATTAGTTTGGGGATTGGTACAAGGCTATGGGGAGAGAGCAGGGCAGTGTGATTAATTTGGGGATAGGTACAGTGGTATGGGGAGAGACTGGGGCAGTGGGATTAGTTTGGATTCGATACAGAGCTATGGGGAAGAGAGCGGGGCAGTGGGATTAGTTTGAAATCGATACAGAGCTATGGGGAGAGAGTGGAGCAGTGGGATTAGTTTGGGGATTGTCAGAGGGCTATGGGGAGAGAGCGGGGCAGTGGGATTAGTTTGGGATCGATACAGAGCTATGGGGAGAGAATGGAGCAGTGGGATTAGTTTGGGATTGATACAGGGCTATGGGGAGAGAGTGCGGCAGTGGGATTAGTTTGCGGATTGATACAGGGCTATGGGGAGACAGTGGGACAGTGGGATTAGTTTGGGATTGATACAGGGCTATTTGGAGAGAGTGGGGCAGTGGGATTAGTTTGGGGATTGACACAGTGCTATGGGGAGACAGTGGGACTAGTTTGGGATTTATAGAGGGCTATTTGGAGAGAGCGGGGCAGTGGGATTAGTTTGGGGATTGATATCATGCTATGGGGAGAGAGCGGGAGGTGAGATTAGTTTTGGATTGATACGGGGCTATGGGGAGAGAGTGGGGCAGTGGGATTAGTTTGGGATTGATACAGGGCTATGGGGAGAGAGCGAGGCATTGGGATTAGTTTGGTGCTTGTTATAGGGCTATGGGGAGGGAGCGTGGCAGTGGGATTAGTTTGGGAATGATACAGGGCTATGGGGAGTGAGCGAGGTAGTGGGATTAGTTTGAGGATTGATACAGGGCTATGGGGAGTGAGCGAGGCAATGGGATTAGTTTGGGGATTGATACAGGGCTATGGGGAGAGAGTGGGGCGGTGGGATCAGTTTAGGATTGACACAGGACTATGGGGAGTGAGTGAGGCAGTGAGATTAGTTTGGGGATTGATACAGGGCTATGGGGAGAGACTGGGCCAGTATGATTAGTTTGGGATCGATACAGAGCTATGGGGAGAGAGCGGGGCAGTGGGATTAGTTTGGGGGTTGAAAGAGCGCTATGGGGAGAGAGTGGGGCAGTGGGATTAGTTTGGGGGTTGAAAGAGCGCTATGGGGAGAGAGTGGGGCAGTGGGATTAGTTTGGGGGTTGAAAGAGCGCTATGGGGAGAGAGTGGGGCAGTGGGATTAGTTTTGGGATTGATTCAGGTCTAAGGGGAGACAGCGGGGCAGTAGGATTGGTTTGAAATTGATACAGGGCTATGGGGAGAGTGCTGGGCAGTGGGATTAGTTTGGGGATTGATAAGGGCTATGGGGAGAGTGGGGATACTGGGATTAGTTTGGGATTGATACAGGGCTATGGGGAGAGAGCGAGGCAGTAGGATTATTTTGGTGCTTGTTATAGGGCTAAGGGGAGGGAGCGTGGCAGTGGGATTAGTTTGGGAATGATACAGTGCTATGGGGAGACAGTGGGACAGTGGGATTAGTTTGGGATTTATACAGGGCTATTTGGAGAGAGCGGGGCAGTGGGATTTGTTTGGTGATTGATACAGGGCGATGTGGAGAGAGTGGGGCAGTGGGATTAGTTTGGGATTGATACAGGGCTCTGGGAAGAGAGCAGTGCAGTGGGATTAGTTTGGGGATTGATAAGGGCTCTGGGGAGAGTGGGGACACTGGGATTAGTTTGGGAATGATACAGGGCTATGGGGAGAGTGTGGGGCAGTGGGATTAGTTTGGGATTGATACAGGGCTATTTGGAGAGAGTGGGGCAGTGGGATTAGTTTGGGGATTGATAGAGAGCTATGGGGAGAGAGTAGGTCAGTGGGATTAGTTTATGATTGATCCAGGGCTATGGGGAGAGAGCTGGGCAGTGGGATTAGTTTGGGATTGATACAGCACTGTGGGGATAGAGTGGGGCAGTGCGATTAGTTTGGGATTGGTGCAGGGCTATGGGGAGACAGTGGGGCAGTGGGATTAGTTTGGGATTGATGCAGGACTATGTGCACAGAGTTGGGCAGTGGGATTAGTTTGAGGACTGATACAGGGCTATGGGGAGACAGTGGGACAGTGGGATTAGTTTGGGATTGATACAGGGCTATGCAGAGAGAGTGGGGCAGTGGGATTAGTTTGGGCTTGATACAGGGCTATGGGAAGAGAGCAGAGCAGAGGGATTAGTTTGCGGATTGATAAGGGCTATGGGGAGAGAGGGGACACTGGGATTAGTTTGGGATTGATACAGAGCTATGGGGAGAGAGCAGGTCAGTGGGATTAGATTGGTTTAATACAGGGTTATGGGGAGAGTGTGGGGCAGTGGGATTAGTTTAGGTTTGACACAGGGCTATGGGGAGTGAGCGAGGCAGTGGGATTAGTTTGAGGATTGATACAGGTCTATGGAAAGTGAGCGAGGCAGTGGGATTAGTTTGGGGATTGATACACGGCGATGGGGAGAGAGTCGGGCGGTGGGATCAGTTTAGGATTGACACAGGGCTATGGGGAGTGAGTGAGGCAGTGAGATTAGTTTGGGGATTGATAGAGGGCTATGGGGAGAGACTGGGCCAGTGGGATTAGTTTGGGATCGATACAGAGCTACGGGGAGAGAGCGGGGCAGTGGGATTAGTTTGGGGGTTGAAAGAGCGCTATGGGGAGAGAGTAGGGCAGTGGGATTAGTTTTGGGATTGATTCAGGGCAAAGGGGAGACAGTGGGGCAGTGGGATTAGTTTGGGATTGATACAGGGCTCTGGGAAGAGAGCAGTGCAGTGGGATTAGTTTGGGGATGGATAAGGGCTATGGGGAGAGTGGGGACACTGGGATAAGTTTGGGAATGATACAGGGCTATGGGGAGAGAGTGGAGCAGTGGGTTTAGTTTGGGATTGATACGGGGCTATCGGGAGAGAGCAGGGCAGTGGGATTAGACTGGGATTGATAGAGGGATATGGGAAAGCGTGGGGCTGTGGGCTTATTTTAGGATTCATACAGTGCTATTTGGACAGAGCGGGGCAGTGGGAATAGTTTGGGGATTGATACAGGGCGATGGGCAGAGAGCAGTGCAGTGGGATTAGTTTGGGATTGATACAGGGCTATGGGAAGAGAGCAGTGCAGTGGGATTAGTTTGGGGATTGATAAGGGCTATGGGGAGAGTTGGGAGACTGGGATTAGTTTGGGATTGATACAGAGCTATGGGGAGAGAGCAGGTCACTGGGATTATTTTGGGATTGATACAGAGCTATGGGGAGAGAGCAGGTCAGTGGGATTAGATTGTGATTGATACAGGGCTATTGGGAGAGCATGGGGCAGTGGGATTAGTTTGGGGTTGTTACGGGGCTATGGGGAGGGAGCGTGGTGGTGAGATTAGTTTTGGATTGATCCGGGGTTATGGGGAGAGATCGTGGCAGTGAGATTAGTTTTGGATTGATACGGGGCTATGGGGAGAGAGTGGGGCAGTGGGATTAGTTTGGGATTGATACAGGGCTATGGGGAGAGAGCGAGGCAGTGGGATTAGTTTGGTGCTTGATATCGGGCTATGGGGAGGGAACGTGGCAGTGGGATTAGTTTAGGATTGATACAGGGCTATGGGGAGGGAGCGGGGCAGTGGGATTAGTTTCGGGATAGGTATTGGGCTATGGGGAGAGAGTGGGTCAGTGGGATTAGTTTGGGATTGATACAGGTCTATTGGGAGAGAGCGGGGCAGTGGGATTAGTTTGGGGATTGACAGAGGGCTTTGGGGAGAGAGTGGGCCAGTGGGATTAGTTTGGGGATAGGTACAGGGCAATGGTGAGAGAGTGGGGCAGTGGGATTAGTTTGGGATCGATACAGAGCAATGGGGAGAGAGTGGGGCAGTGGGATTAGTTTGGGGATTGACAGAGGGCTATGGGGAGAGAGCGGGGCAGTTGGACTAGTTTAGGATTGATACAGGACTCTGGGGAGAGAGCGGGGCAGTGGGATTAGTTTAGGATTGATCCAGGGCTATGGGGAGAGAGTGGGGCAGTGGGATTAGTTTTGGGATTGATTCAGGGCTAAGGGGAGACAGCGGGGCAGTGGGATTAGTTTGCGGATTGATACAGGGTTATGGGTAAAGAGCGTTGCAGTGGGATTAGTTTAGGATTTATACAGGGCTATCGGGAGAGAGCGAGGCAGTGGGATTAGTTTAGGATTTATACAGGGCTATCGGGAGAGAGCGAGGCAGTGGGATTAGTTTGGGGATTGATACAGTGCTATGGGGAGAGAGTGGGGCAGTGGGATTAGTTTTGGGATTGATTCAGGTCTAAGGGGAGACAGGGGGGCAGTGGGATTAGTTTGGGATTGATACAGGGCTCGGGGCAGAGATTGGGGCAGTGGGATTAGTTTGCGGATTGATACAGGGCTGTGGGGAGAGAGCGGGGCAGTGGGATTAATTTGGGGATTGATACAGGGCTATGGGGAGAGAGTGGGGCAGTGGGATTGGTTTGTGATTGATACAGGGCTATGGGAAGAGAGCGGGGCAGTGGGATTAGTTTGGGGATTGATAAGGGCTATGGGGACAAAGGGGATACTGGGATTAGTTTGGAATTGATACAGAGCTGAGGGGAGAGAGCAGGTCAGTGGGATTAGATTGGGATTGATACAGGGCTATTGGGAGAGTGCGGGGCAGTGGGATTAGTTTAGGATTGATCCAGGGCTATGGGGAGAGAGCTGGACAGTGGGATTAGTTTGGGATTGATACAGGGCTATGGGGAGAGAGTGGGGCAGTGGGATTAGTTTTGGGATTGATTCAGGTCTAAGGGGAGACAGTGGGGCAGTGGGATTAGTTTGGGATTGATACAGGGCTAGGGGCAGAGATTGGGGCAGTGGGATTAGTTTGCGGATTGATACAGGGCTGTGGGGAGAGAGTGGGGCAGTGGGATTAGACTGGGATTGATAGAGGGATAAGGGGAGACAGTGGGACAGTGGGATTGATTTTGGATTGATACAGGGCGATGGGGAGAGATTGGGGCAGTGGGATTAGTTTACGGATTGATACAGGGCTGTGGGGAGAGAGTGGGGCAGTGGGATTAGACTGGGATTGATAGAGGGATAAGGGGAGACAGTGGGACAGTGGGATTGATTTGGGATTGATACAGGGCGATGGGGTGAGAGTTGGGAAGTGGGTTTAGTTTGGGATTGATACGGGGCTATCGGGAGAGAGCGGGGCAGTGGGATTAGACTGGGATTGATTGAGGGATATGGGGAGACAGTGGGACATTGGGATTGATTTGGGATTGATACAGGGCGATGGGGAGAGAGTGGGTCAGTGGCATTAGTTTCGGGATTGATAAGGGCTATCGGGAAAAAGAGGACAATTGGGATTAGTTTGGGATTGATACAGAGCTATGGGGAGTGAGCAAGTCAGTGGGATTAGATTGGGATTGATGCAGGGCTATGGGGAGAGCGTGGGGCAGTGGGATTAGTTTAGGATTGATATAGGGCCAAGGGGAGAGTGTGAGGCACTGGGATTAGTTTGGGATTGATACAGGGCTATGGGGAGAGAGCGGGGCAGTGGGATTAGTTTGGGGATTGACAAAGGGCTATGAGCAGAGAGTGGGGCAGTGGGATTAGTTTGCGGTTGATACGAGGCTATGGGGAGGGAGCGGGGCAGTGGGATTAGTTTCGGGCTAGGTACAGGGCTATGGGGAGAGAGTGGGTCAGTGGGATTAGTTTGGGATTGATACAGGTCTATTGGGAGAGAGCGGGGCAGTGGGATTAGTTTGGGGATTGACAGAGGGCTTTGGGGAGAGAGTGGGGCAGTGGGATTAGTTTGGGGATAGGTACAGGGCTATGGGGAGAGAGTGGGACAGTGGGATTAGTTTGGGATCGATACAGAGCAATGGGGAGAGAGTGAGGCAGTGGGATTAGTTTGGGGATAGACAGAGGGCTATGGGGAGAGAGCGGGGCAGTTGGACTAGTTTAGGATTGATACAGGACTCTGGGTAGAGAGCGGGGCAGTGGGATTAGTTTAGGATTGATCCAGGGCTATGGGGAGAGAGTGGGGCAGTGGGATTAGTTTTGGGATTGATTCAGGGCTACGGGGAGACAGCAGGGCAGTGGGATTAGTTTGTGGATTGAAATAGGGTTATGGGGAGAGAGCGGGGCAGTGGGATTAGTTTAGGATTTATACAGGGCTATCGGGAGAGAGCGAGGCAGTGGGATTAGTTTGGGGATTGATACAGGGCTATGGGGAGAGAGTGGGGCAGTGGGATTAGTTTTGGGATTGATTCAGGTCTAAGGGGAGACAGAGGGGCAGTGGGATTAGTTTGGGATTGATACGGGGCTCGGGGCAGAGATTGGGGCAGTGGGATTAGTTTGTGGATTGATACAGGGCTGTGGGGAGAGAGTGGGGCAGTGGGATTGGTTTGTGATTGATACAGGGCTGTGGGAAGAGAGCGGGGCAGTGGGATTAGTTTGGGGATTGACAGAGGGCTATGGGGGGAGAGCGGGGCAGTTGGACTAGTTTAGGGTTGAAACAGGACTCTGGGGAGAGAGCGGGGCAGTGGGATTAGTTTAGGATTGATCCAGGGCTATGGGGAGAGAGTGGGGCAGTGGGATTAGTTTTGGGATTGATTCAGGGCTAAGGGGAGACAGCGGGGCAGTGGGATTAGTTTGTGGATTGATACAGGGTTATGGGGAGAGAGCGGGGCAGTAGGATTAGTTTAGCATTTATACAGGGCTATCGGGAGAGAGCGAGGCAGTGGAATAGTTTGGGGATTGATACAGGGCTATGGGGAGAGTGTGAGGCACTGGGATTAGTTTGGGATTGATACAGGGCTATGGGGAGAGAGCGGGGCAGTGGGATTAGTTTGGGGATTGACAGAGGGCTATGGGCAGAGAGTGGGGCAGTGGGATTAGTTTGCGGTTGATACGAGGCTATGGGGAGGGAGCGGGGCAGTGGGATTAGTTTCGGGATAGGTACAGGGCTATCGGGAGAGAGTGGGGCAGTGGGATTAGTTTGGGATCGATACAGAGCAATGGGGAGAGAGTGGGGCAGTGGGATTAGTTTGGGGATTGACAGAGGGCTATGGGGAGAGAGCGGGGCAGTTGGACTAGTTTAGGATTGATACAGGACTCTGGGGAGAGAGCGGGGCAGTGGGATTAGTTTAGGATTGATCCAGGGCTATGGGGAGAGAGTGGGGCAGTGGGATTAGTTTTGGGATTGATTCAGGGCTAAGGGGAGACAGCGGGGCAGTGGGATTAGTTTGCGGATTGATACAGGGTTATGGGTAGAGAGCGGGGCAGTGGGATTAGTTTAGGATTTATACAGGGTTATGAGGAGAGAGCGGGGCAGTGGGATTAGTTTAGGATTTATACAGGGCTATCGTGAGAGAGCGAGGCAGTGGGATTAGTTTGGGGATTGATACAGGGCTATGGGGAGAGAGTGGGGCAGTGGGATTAGTTTTGGGATTGATTCAGGTCTAAGGGGAGACAGGGGGGCAGTGGGATTAGTTTGGGATTGATACAGGGCTCGGGGCAGAGATTGGGGCAGTGGGATTAGTTTGCGGATTGATACAGGGCTGTGGGGAGAGAGCGGGGCAGTGGGATTAATTTGGGGATTGATACAGGGCTATGGGGAGAGAGTGGGGCAGTGGGATTGGTTTGTGATTGATACAGGGCTATGGGAAGAGAGCGGGGCAGTGGGATTAGTTTGGGGATTGATAAGGGCTATGGGGACAAAGGGGATACTGGGATTAGTTTGGAATTGATACAGAGCTGAGGGGAGAGAGCAGGTCAGTGGGATTAGATTGGGATTGATACAGGGCTATTGGGAGAGTGCGGGGCAGTGGGATTAGTTTAGGATTGATCCAGGGCTATGGGGAGAGAGCTGGACAGTGGGATTAGTTTGGGATTGATACAGGGCTATGGGGAGAGAGTGGGGCAGTGGGATTAGTTTTGGGATTGATTCAGGTCTAAGGGGAGACAGTGGGGCAGTGGGATTAGTTTGGGATTGATACAGGGCTAGGGGCAGAGATTGGGGCAGTGGGATTAGTTTGCGGATTGATACAGGGCTGTGGGGAGAGAGTGGGGCAGTGGGATTAGACTGGGATTGATAGAGGGATAAGGGGAGACAGTGGGACAGTGGGATTGATTTTGGATTGATACAGGGCGATGGGGAGAGATTGGGGCAGTGGGATTAGTTTACGGATTGATACAGGGCTGTGGGGAGAGAGTGGGGCAGTGGGATTAGACTGGGATTGATAGAGGGATAAGGGGAGACAGTGGGACAGTGGGATTGATTTGGGATTGATACAGGGCGATGGGGTGAGAGTTGGGAAGTGGGTTTAGTTTGGGATTGATACGGGGCTATCGGGAGAGAGCGGGGCAGTGGGATTAGACTGGGATTGATTGAGGGATATGGGGAGACAGTGGGACATTGGGATTGATTTGGGATTGATACAGGGCGATGGGGAGAGAGTGGGTCAGTGGCATTAGTTTCGGGATTGATAAGGGCTATCGGGAAAAAGAGGACAATTGGGATTAGTTTGGGATTGATACAGAGCTATGGGGAGTGAGCAAGTCAGTGGGATTAGATTGGGATTGATGCAGGGCTATGGGGAGAGCGTGGGGCAGTGGGATTAGTTTAGGATTGATATAGGGCCAAGGGGAGAGTGTGAGGCACTGGGATTAGTTTGGGATTGATACAGGGCTACGGGGAGAGAGCGGGGCAGTGGGATTAGTTTGGGGATTGACAAAGGGCTATGGGCAGAGAGTGGGGCAGTGGGATTGATTTGGGATTGATACAGGGCTATGGGGAGAGAGTGGGGCAGTGGGATTAGTTTGGGGATAGGTACAGGGCTATGGGGAGAGAGTGGGGCAGTGGGATTAGTTTGGGGATAGGTACAGGGCTATGGGGAGAGAGCGGGGCAGTTGGACTAGTTTAGGATTGATACAGGACTCTGGGGAGAGAGCGGGGCAGTGGGATTAGTTTAGGATTGATCCAGGGCTATGGGGAGAGAGTGGGGCAGTGGGATTAGTTTTGGGATTGATTCAGGGCTACGGGGAGACAGCAGGGCAGTGGGATTAGTTTGTGGATTGAAATAGGGTTATGGGGAGAGAGCGGGGCAGTGGGATTAGTTTAGGATTTATACCGGGCTATCGGGAGAGAGCGAGGCAGTGGGATTAGTTTGGGGATTGATACAGGGCTATGGGGAGAGAGTGGGGCAGTGGGATTAGTTTTGGGATTGATTCAGGTCTAAGGGGAGACAGAGGGGCAGTGGGATTAGTTTGGGATTGATACAGGGCTCGGGGCAGAGATTGGGGCAGTGGGATTAGTTTGCGGATTGATACAGGGCTGTGGGGAGAGAGTGGGGCAGTGGGATTGGTTTGTGATTGATACAGGGCTGTGGGAAGAGAGCGGGGCAGTGGGATTAGTTTGGGGATTGACAGAGGGCTATGGGGGGAGAGCGGGGCAGTTGGACTAGTTTAGGGTTGAAACAGGACTCTGGGGAGAGAGCGGGGCAGTGGGATTAGTTTAGGATTGATCCAGG
The DNA here is from genome assembly GCF_044704955.1 of Pristiophorus japonicus. Taxonomy (NCBI): domain Eukaryota; kingdom Metazoa; phylum Chordata; class Chondrichthyes; family Pristiophoridae; genus Pristiophorus; species Pristiophorus japonicus. Next base: position 862,727 of record NW_027252058.1, on the reverse strand, counting down.
GCTATGGGGAGAGAGTGGGGCAGTGGGATTAGTTTTGGGATTGATTCAGGGCTAAGGGGAGACAGCGGGGCAGTGGGATTAGTTTGTGGATTGATACAGGGTTATGGGGAGAGAGCGGGGCAGTAGGATTAGTTTAGCATTTATACAGGGCTATCGGGAGAGAGCGAGGCAGTGGAATAGTTTGGGGATTGATACAGGGCTATGGGGAGAGTGTGAGGCACTGGGATTAGTTTTGGATTGATACAGGGCTATGGGGAGAGAGCGGGGCAGTGGGATTAGTTTGGGGATTGACAGAGGGCTATGGGCAGAGAGTGGGGCAGTGGGATTAGTTTGCGGTTGATACGAGGCTATGGGGAGGGAGCGGGGCAGTGGGATTAGTTTCGGGATAGGTACAGGGCTATCGGGAGAGAGTGGGGCAGTGGGATTAGTTTGGGATCGATACAGAGCAATGGGGAGAGAGTGGGGCAGTGGGATTAGTTTGGGCATTGACAGAGGGCTATGGGGAGAGAGCGGGGCAGTTGGACTAGTTTAGGATTGATACAGGACTCTGGGGAGAGAGCGGGGCAGTGGGATTAGTTTAGGATTGATCCAGGGCTATGGGGAGAGAGTGGGGCAGTGGGATTAGTTTTGGGATTGATTCAGGGCTAAGGGGAGACAGCGGGGCAGTGGGATTAGTTTGCGGATTGATACAGGGTTATGGGTAGAGAGCGGGGCAGTGGGATTAGTTTAGGATTTATACAGGGTTATGAGGAGAGAGCGGGGCAGTGGGATTAGTTTAGGATTTATACAGGGCTATCGTGAGAGAGCGAGGCAGTGGGATTAGTTTGGGGATTGATACAGGGCTATGGGGAGAGAGTGGGGCAGTGGGATTAGTTTTGGGATTGATTCAGGTCTAAGGGGAGACAGGGGGGCAGTGGGATTAGTTTGTGATTGATACAGGGCTCGGGGCAGAGATTGGGGCAGTGGGATTAGTTTGCGGATTGATACAGGGCTGTGGGGAGAGAGTGGGGCAGTGGGATTAATTTGGGGATTGATACAGGGCTATGGGGAGAGAGTGGGGCAGTGGGATTGGTTTGTGATTGATACAGGGCTATGGGAAGAGAGCGGGGCAGTGGGATTAGTTTGGGGATTGATAAGGGCTATGGGGACAAAGGGGAACTGGGATTAGTTTGGAATTGATACAGAGCTAAGGGGAGAGAGCAGGTCAGTGGGATTAGATTGGGATTGATACAGGGCTATTGGGAGAGTGCGGGGCAGTGGGATTAGTTTAGGATTGATCCAGGGCTATGGGGTGAGAGCTGGACAGTGGGATTAGTTTGGGATTGATACAGGGCAATGGGGAGAGTGCGCGGCAGTGGGATTAGTTTGGGATTGATACAGGGCTATGGGGAGGGAGCGGGACAGTGGGATTAGTTTGGGGATAGGTACAGGGCTATGGGGAGAGAGTGGGGCAATGGGATTATTTGGGATCGATACAGAGCTATGGGGAGAGTGCGGGGCAGTGTGATTAGTTTGGGGATTGACAGAGGGCTATGGGGAGAGAGCGGGGCAGTTGGACTAGTTTAGGGTTGAAACAGGGATTTGGGGAGAGTGCGGGGCAGTGGGATTAGTTTAGGATGAATAGAGGGCTATGGGGAGAGAGCGAGGCAGTGGGATTAGTTTGGGGATTGATACAGGGCTATGGGGAGAGAGTGGGGCAGTGGGATTAGTTTGGGATTGATCCAGGGTTATGGGAAGAGAGTGGGGCAGTGGGATTAGTTTGGGGATTGATAAGGGCTATGGGGACAAAGGGGACACTGGGATTAGTTTGGACTTGATACAGAGCTATGGGTTAGAGAGCAGGTCATTGGGATTAGATTGGGATTGATACAGGCCTATTAGGAGAGTGTGGGGCAGTGGGAGTAGTTTGCGGTTGATACAGGGCTATGAGGAGGGAGCGGGGCAGTGGGATTAGTTTCGGGATAGGTACAGGGCTATGGGGAAAGAGCGGGGCAGTGGAATTAGTTTAGGAAAATGATACAGGGCTATGGGGAGAGAGTGAGGCAGTGAGATTAGTTTGGGGATTGTTAAGGGCTATCGGGGGAAAGGGGACATTGGGATTCATTTGGGATTGATACAGAGCTATTGGGAGAGAGTGGGGCAGTGGGATTAGTTTGGGGATTGGTACAGGGCTCTGGGGAGAGAGCAGGGCAGTGGGATTAGTTTGGGGATTGATACAGTGCTATGGGGAGAGACTGGGGCAGTGGGATTAGTTTGGGATCGACACAGAGCTATGGGGAGAGAGTGAGGCAGTGGGATTAGTTTGGGGATCGATAGAAGGCTATGGGGAGTATGTTTGACAGTGGGATTAGTTTGGGGATCGATATAGGGCTATGGGGAGACAGTGGGACAGTGGTATTAGTTTGGGAATAGGTACAAGGCGATGGGGAGAGAGTGGGGCAGTGGGATTAGTTTGGGGATTGATAGAAGGTTATGGGGAGAGAGTTTGGCAGTGGGATTAGTTTGTGGATTGATAGAGGGCAAAGGGGAGACAGTGGGAAAGTGGGATTAGTTTGGGATTGATACAGGGCTATTTGGAGAGAGTGGGGCAGTGAGATTAGTTTCCGGTTGATACAGGGTTATGGGGAGAGAGCGGGGCAGTGTGATTAGTTTGGGATTGATACAGGGCTATTTGGAGAGAGTGGGGCAGTGGGATTAGTTTCCGGTTGATACGGGGTTATGGGGAGAGAGCGGGGCAGTGTGATTAGTTTAGGATTGATGCAGGGCTATGGGGAGAAAGTGGGGCAGTGGGATTAGTTTTGGGATTGATTCAGGGCTAAGGGGAGACAGCGGGGCAGTGGGATTAGTTTAGGATTGATACAGGGCTATGGGGAGAGAGTGGGGCAGTGGAATTAGTTTGCAGATTGATACAGGGTTATGGGGAGAGAGCGGGGCAGTGGGATTAGTTTGGGGATTGATACAGGGCTATGGGGAGAGAGCGGGGCAGTGTGATTAGTTTAAGATTGATGCAGGGCTATGGGGAGAGAGTGGGGCAGTGGGATTAGTTTTGGGATTGATTCAGGTCTAAGGGGAGACAGGGGGGCAGTGGGATTAGTTTGTGGATTGATACAGGGTTATGGGGAGAGAGCGGGGCAGTGGGATTAGTTTGTGGATTGATACAGGGCTGTGGGGAGAGAGTGGGGCAGTGGGATTAATTTGGGGATTGATACAGGGCTATGGGGAGAGAGTGGGGCAGTGGGATTGGTTTGTGATTGATACAGGGCTATGGGAAGAGAGCGGGGCAGTGGGATTAGTTTGGGGATTGATAAGGGCTATGGGGACAAAGGGGAACTGGGATTAGTTTGGAATTGATACAGAGCTAAGGGGAGAGAGCAGGTCAGTGGGATTAGATTGGGATTGATACAGGGCTATTGGGAGAGTGCGGGGCAGTGGGATTAGTTTAGGATTGATCCAGGGCTATGGGGTGAGAGCTGGACAGTGGGATTAGTTTTGGATTGATACAGGGCAATGGGGAGAGTGCGCGGCAGTGGGATTAGTTTGGGATTGATACAGGGCTATGGGGATGGAGCGGGACAGTGGGATTAGTTTGGGGATAGGTACAGGGCTATGGGGAGAGAGTGGGGCAATGGGATTATTTGGGATCGATACAGAGCTATGGGGAGAGAGCGGGGCAGTGTGATTAGTTTGGGGATTGACAGAGGGCTATGGGGAGAGAGCGGGGCAGTTGGACCCGTTTAGGGTTGAAACAGGGATTTGGGGAGAGTGCGGGGCAGTGGGATTAGTTTAGGATGAATAGAGGGCTATGGGGAGAGAGCGAGGCAGTGGGATTAGTTTGGGGATTGATACAGGGCTATGGGGAGAGAGTGGGGCAGTGGGATTAGTTTGGGATTGATCCAGGGCTATGGGAAGAGAGTGGGGCAGTGGGATTAGTTTGGGGATTGATAAGGGCTATGGGGACAAAGGGGACACTGGGATTAGTTTGGACTTGATACAGAGCTATGGGTTAGAGAGCAGGTCATTGGGATTAGATTGGGATTGATACAGGGCTATTGGGAGAGTGCGGGGCAGTGGGATTAGTTTGCAGTTGATACGGGGCTATGAGGAGGGAGCGGGGCAGTGGGATTAGTTTCGGGATAGGTACAGGGCTATGGGGAAAGAGCGGGGCAGTGGAATTAGTTTAGGATTGATACAGGGCTATGGGGAGAGAGTGAGGCAGTGAGATTAGTTTGGGGATTGTTAAGGGCTATCGGGGGAAAGGGGACATTGGTATTCATTTGGGATTGATACAGAGCTATTGGGAGAGAGTGGGGCAGTGGGATTAGTTTGGGGATTGGTACAGGGCTCTGGGGAGAGAGCAGGGCAGTGGGATTAGTTTGGGGATTGATACAGTGCTATGGGGAGAGACTGGGGCAGTGGGATTAGTTTGGGATCGACACAGAGCTATGGGGAGAGAGTGAGGCAGTGGGATTAGTTTGGGGATCGATAGAAGGCTATGGGGAGTATGTTTGACAGTGAGATTAGTTTGGGGATCGATATAGGGCTATGGGGAGACAGTGAGACAGTGGGATTAGTTTGGGAATAGGTACAGGAGTATGGGGAGAGAGTGGGGCAGTGGGATTAGTTTGGGGATTGACAGAGGGCTATGGGGAGAGAGCGGGGCAATGGGATTAGTTTAGGATTGGTACAAGGCTATGGGGAGAGAGTGGGGCAGTGGGATCAGTTTGGGGATTGATAGAAGCTAATGGGGAGAGAGTTTGGCAGTGGGATTAGTTTGGGGATTGATAGAGGGCAAAGGGGAGACAGTGGGAAAGTGGGATTAGTTTGGGATTGATACAGGGCTATTTAGAGAGAGTGGGGCAGTGAGATTAGTTTCCGGTTGATACGGGGCTATGGGGAGAGAGCGGGGCAGTGTGATTAGTTTGCAGATTGATACAGGGTTATGGGGAGAGAGCGGGGCAGTGGGATTAGTTTGGGATTGATACAGGGCTATTTGGAGAGAGTGGGGCAGTGGGATTAGTTTCCGGTTGATACGGGGCTATGGGGAGAGAGCGGGGCAGTGGGATTAGTTTAGGATTGATGCAGGGCTATGGGGAGAAAGTGGGGCAGTGGGATTAGTTTTGGGATTGATTCAGGGCTAAGGGGAGACAGCGGGGCAGTGGGATTAGTTTAGGATTGATGCAGGGCTATGGGGAGAAAGTGGGGCAGTGGGATTAGTTTTGGGATTGTTTCAGGGCTAAGGGGAGACAGCGGGGCAGTGGGATTAGTTTAGGATTGATACAGGGCTATGGGGAGAGAGTGGGGCAGTGGAATTAGTTTGCAGATTGATACAGGGTTATGGGGAGAGAGCGGGGCAGTGTGATTAGTTTGGGATTGATACAGGGCTATTTGGAGAGAGTGGGGCAGTGGGATTAGTTTCCGGTTGATACGGGGCTATGGGGAGAGAGCGGGGCAGTGTGATTAGTTTAGGATTGATGCAGGGCTATGGGGAGAAAGTGGGGCAGTGGGATTAGTTTTGGGATTGATTCAGGGCTAAGGGGAGACAGCGGGGCAGTGGGATTAGTTTAGGATTGATACAGGGCTATGGGGAGAGAGTGGGGCAGTGGAATTAGTTTGCAGATTGATACAGGGTTATGGGGAGAGAGCGGGGCAGTGGGATTAGTTTGGGGATTGATACAGGGCTATGGGGAGAGAGCGGGGCAGTGTGATTAGTTTAAGATTGATGCAGGGCTATGGGGAGAGAGTGGGGCAGTGGGATTAGATTTGAAATTGATTCAGGGCTAAGGGGAGACAGCGGGTCAGTGGGATTAGTTTGGGATTGATACACGGCTAGGGGCAGAGAGTGGGGCAGTGGGATTTGTTTGCAGATTGATACAGGGCTGTGGGGAGAGAGTGGGGCAGTGGGATTAATTTGGGGATTGATCCAGGGCTATGGGAAGAGAGCGGGGCAGTGGGATTAGTTTGGTGATTGATAAGGGCTATGGGGACAAAGGGGATACTGGGATTAGTTTGGAATTGATACAGAGCTATGGGGAGAGAGCAGGTCAGTGGGATTAGATTGTGATTGATACAGGGCTATTTGGAGAGAATGGGGCAGTGGGATTAGTTTGGGATTGACACAGGGCGATGGGGAGAAAGTGTGGCAGTGGGATTAGTTTGGGATTGATACAGGGCTATGGGAAGAGAGCAGTGCAGTCGGATTAGTTTGGGGATTGATAAGGACTATGGGGAGAGAGGGGACAATGGAATTAGTTTGGGATTGATACAGAGCGATTGGGAGAGTGCGGGGCAGTGGGATTAGTTGAGGATTGATCCAGGGCTATGGGGAGAGAGCAGGTCATTGAGATTAGATTGGGATTGATACAGGGCTATGGGGAGAGATTCGGGCAGTGGGATTAATTTTGGGATTGATTCAGGGCTAAGGGGAGAGAGCGGGGCAGTGGGATTAGACTGGGATTGATAGAGGGATATGGGGAGACAGTGGGACAGTGGGATTAGTTTGGGATTGATACAGGGCTATGCAGAGAGAGTGGGGCAGTGGGATTAGTTTGGGCTTGATACAGGGCTATGGGAAGAGAGCAGAGCAGAGGGATTAGTTTGCGGATTGATAAGGGCTATGGGGAGAGAGGGGACACTGGGATTAGTTTGGGATTGATACAGAGCTATGGGGAGAGAGCAGGTCAGTGGGATTAGATTGGTTTAATACAGGGTTATGGGGAGAGTGTGGGGCAGTGGGATTAGTTTAGGTTTGACACAGGGCTATGGGGAGTGAGCGAGGCAGTGGGATTAGTTTGAGGATTGATACAGGTCTATGGAAAGTGAGCGAGGCAGTGGGATTAGTTTGGGGATTGATACACGGCGATGGGGAGAGAGTCGGGCGGTGGGATCAGTTTAGGATTGACACAGGGCTATGGGGAGTGAGTGAGGCAGTGAGATTAGTTTGGGGATTGATAGAGGGCTATGGGGAGAGACTGGGCCAGTGGGATTAGTTTGGGATCGATACAGAGCTACGGGGAGAGAGCGGGGCAGTGGGATTAGTTTGGGGGTTGAAAGAGCGCTATGGGGAGAGAGTAGGGCAGTGGGATTAGTTTTGGGATTGATTCAGGGCAAAGGGGAGAGAGTGGGGCAGTGGGATTAGTTTGGGATTGATACAGGGCTCTGGGAAGAGAGCAGTGCAGTGGGATTAGTTTGGGGATGGATAAGGGCTATGGGGAGAGTGGGGACACTGGGATAAGTTTGGGAATGATACAGGGCTATGGGGAGAGAGTGGAGCAGTGGGTTTAGTTTGGGATTGATACGGGGCTATCGGGAGAGAGCAGGGCAGTGGGATTAGACTGGGATTGATAGAGGGATATGGGAAAGCGTGGGGCTGTGGGCTTATTTTAGGATTCATACAGTGCTATTTGGACAGAGCGGGGCAGTGGGAATAGTTTGGGGATTGATACAGGGCGATGGGCAGAGAGCAGTGCAGTGGGATTAGTTTGGGATTGATACAGGGCTATGGGAAGAGAGCAGTGCAGTGGGATTAGTTTGGGGATTGATAAGGGCTATGGGGAGAGTTGGGAGACTGGGATTAGTTTGGGATTGATACAGAGCTATGGGGAGAGAGCAGGTCACTGGGATTATTTTGGGATTGATACAGAGCTATGGGGAGAGAGCAGGTCAGTGGGATTAGATTGTGATTGATACAGGGCTATTGGGAGAGCATGGGGCAGTGGGATTAGTTTGGGGTTGTTACGGGGCTATGGGGAGGGAGCGTGGTGGTGAGATTAGTTTTGGATTGATCCGGGGCTATGGGGAGAGATCGTGGCAGTGAGATTAGTTTTGGATTGATACGGGGCTATGGGGAGAGAGTGGGGCAGTGGGATTAGTTTGGGATTGATACAGGGCTATGGGGAGAGAGCGAGGCAGTGGGATTAGTTTGGTGCTTGATATCGGGCTATGGGGAGGGAACGTGGCAGTGGGATTAGTTTAGGATTGATACAGGGCTATGGGGAGGGAGCGGGGCAGTGGGATTAGTTTCGGGATAGGTATTGGGCTATGGGGAGAGAGTGGGTCAGTGGGATTAGTTTGGGATTGATACAGGTCTATTGGGAGAGAGCGGGGCAGTGGGATTAGTTTGGGGATTGACAGAGGGCTTTGGGGAGAGAGTGGGCCAGTGGGATTAGTTTGGGGATAGGTACAGGGCAATGGTGAGAGAGTGGGGCAGTGGGATTAGTTTGGGATCGATACAGAGCAATGGGGAGAGAGTGGGGCAGTGGGATTAGTTTGGGGATTGACAGAGGGCTATGGGGAGAGAGCGGGGCAGTTGGACTAGTTTAGGATTGATACAGGACTCTGGGGAGAGAGCGGGGCAGTGGGATTAGTTTAGGATTGATCCAGGGCTATGGGGAGAGAGTGGGGCAGTGGGATTAGTTTTGGGATTGATTCAGGGCTAAGGGGAGACAGCGGGGCAGTGGGATTAGTTTGCGGATTGATACAGGGTTATGGGTAAAGAGCGTTGCAGTGGGATTAGTGTAGGATTTATACAGGGCTATCGGGAGAGAGCGAGGCAGTGGGATTAGTTTAGGATTTATACAGGGCTATCGGGAGAGAGCGAGGCAGTGGGATTAGTTTGGGGATTGATACAGTGCTATGGGGAGAGAGTGGGGCAGTGGGATTAGTTTTGGGATTGATTCAGGTCTAAGGGGAGACAGGGGGGCAGTGGGATTAGTTTGGGATTGATACAGGGCTCGGGGCAGAGATTGGGGCAGTGGGATTAGTTTGCGGATTGATACAGGGCTGTGGGGAGAGAGCGGGGCAGTGGGATTAATTTGGGGATTGATACAGGGCTATGGGGAGAGAGTGGGGCAGTGGGATTGGTTTGTGATTGATACAGGGCTATGGGAAGAGAGCGGGGCAGTGGGATTAGTTTGGGGATTGATAAGGGCTATGGGGACAAAGGGGATACTGGGATTAGTTTGGAATTGATACAGAGCTGAGGGGAGAGAGCAGGTCAGTGGGATTAGATTGGGATTGATACAGGGCTATTGGGAGAGTGCGGGGCAGTGGGATTAGTTTAGGATTGATCCAGGGCTATGGGGAGAGAGCTGGACAGTGGGATTAGTTTGGGATTGATACAGGGCTATGGGGAGAGAGTGGGGCAGTGGGATTAGTTTTGGGATTGATTCAGGTCTAAGGGGAGACAGTGGGGCAGTGGGATTAGTTTGGGATTGATACAGGGCTAGGGGCAGAGATTGGGGCAGTGGGATTAGTTTGCGGATTGATACAGGGCTGTGGGGAGAGAGTGGGGCAGTGGGATTAGACTGGGATTGATAGAGGGATAAGGGGAGACAGTGGGACAGTGGGATTGATTTTGGATTGATACAGGGCGATGGGGAGAGATTGGGGCAGTGGGATTAGTTTACGGATTGATACAGGGCTGTGGGGAGAGAGTGGGGCAGTGGGATTAGACTGGGATTGATAGAGGGATAAGGGGAGACAGTGGGACAGTGGGATTGATTTGGGATTGATACAGGGCGATGGGGTGAGAGTTGGGAAGTGGGTTTAGTTTGGGATTGATACGGGGCTATCGGGAGAGAGCGGGGCAGTGGGATTAGACTGGGATTGATTGAGGGATATGGGGAGACAGTGGGACATTGGGATTGATTTGGGATTGATACAGGGCGATGGGGAGAGAGTGGGTCAGTGGCATTAGTTTCGGGATTGATAAGGGCTATCGGGAAAAAGAGGACAATTGGGATTAGTTTGGGATTGATACAGAGCTATGGGGAGTGAGCAAGTCAGTGGGATTAGATTGGGATTGATGCAGGGCTATGGGGAGAGCGTGGGGCAGTGGGATTAGTTTAGGATTGATATAGGGCCAAGGGGAGAGTGTGAGGCACTGGGATTAGTTTGGGATTGATACAGGGCTATGGGGAGAGAGCGGGGCAGTGGGATTAGTTTGGGGATTGACAAAGGGCTATGAGCAGAGAGTGGGGCAGTGGGATTAGTTTGCGGTTGATACGAGGCTATGGGGAGGGAGCGGGGCAGTGGGATTAGTTTCGGGCTAGGTACAGGGCTATGGGGAGAGAGTGGGTCAGTGGGATTAGTTTGGGATTGATACAGGTCTATTGGGAGAGAGCGGGGCAGTGGGATTAGTTTGGGGATTGACAGAGGGCTTTGGGGAGAGAGTGGGGCAGTGGGATTAGTTTGGGGATAGGTACAGGGCTATGGGGAGAGAGTGGGACAGTGGGATTAGTTTGGGATCGATACAGAGCAATGGGGAGAGAGTGAGGCAGTGGGATTAGTTTGGGGATAGACAGAGGGCTATGGGGAGAGAGCGGGGCAGTTGGACTAGTTTAGGATTGATACAGGACTCTGGGTAGAGAGCGGGGCAGTGGGATTAGTTTAGGATTGATCCAGGGCTATGGGGAGAGAGTGGGGCAGTGGGATTAGTTTTGGGATTGATTCAGGGCTACGGGGAGACAGCAGGGCAGTGGGATTAGTTTGTGGATTGAAATAGGGTTATGGGGAGAGAGCGGGGCAGTGGGATTAGTTTAGGATTTATACAGGGCTATCGGGAGAGAGCGAGGCAGTGGGATTAGTTTGGGGATTGATACAGGGCTATGGGGAGAGAGTGGGGCAGTGGGATTAGTTTTGGGATTGATTCAGGTCTAAGGGGAGACAGAGGGGCAGTGGGATTAGTTTGGGATTGATACAGGGCTCGGGGCAGAGATTGGGGCAGTGGGATTAGTTTGTGGATTGATACAGGGCTGTGGGGAGAGAGTGGGGCAGTGGGATTGGTTTGTGATTGATACAGGGCTGTGGGAAGAGAGCGGGGCAGTGGGATTAGTTTGGGGATTGACAGAGGGCTATGGGGGGAGAGCGGGGCAGTTGGACTAGTTTAGGGTTGAAACAGGACTCTGGGGAGAGAGCGGGGCAGTGGGATTAGTTTAGGATTGATCCAGGGCTATGGGGAGAGAGTGGGGCAGTGGGATTAGTTTTGGGATTGATTCAGGGCTAAGGGGAGACAGCGGGGCAGTGGGATTAGTTTGTGGATTGATACAGGGTTATGGGGAGAGAGCGGGGCAGTAGGATTAGTTTAGCATTTATACAGGGCTATCGGGAGAGAGCGAGGCAGTGGAATAGTTTGTGGATTGATACAGGGCTATGGGGAGAGTGTGAGGCACTGGGATTAGTTTGGGATTGATACAGGGCTATGGGGAGAGAGCGGGGCAGTGGGATTAGTTTGGGGATTGACAGAGGGCTATGGGCAGAGAGTGGGGCAGTGGGATTAGTTTGCGGTTGATACGAGGCTATGGGGAGGGAGCGGGGCAGTGGGATTAGTTTCGGGATAGGTACAGGGCTATCGGGAGAGAGTGGGGCAGTGGGATTAGTTTGGGATCGATACAGAGCAATGGGGAGAGAGTGGGGCAGTGGGATTAGTTTGGGGATTGACAGAGGGCTATGGGGAGAGAGCGGGGCAGTTGGACTAGTTTAGGATTGATACAGGACTCTGGGGAGAGAGCGGGGCAGTGGGATTAGTTTAGGATTGATCCAGGGCTATGGGGAGAGAGTGGGGCAGTGGGATTAGTTTTGGGATTGATTCAGGGCTAAGGGGAGACAGCGGGGCAGTGGGATTAGTTTGCGGATTGATACAGGGTTATGGGTAGAGAGCGGGGCAGTGGGATTAGTTTAGGATTTATACAGGGTTATGAGGAGAGAGCGGGGCAGTGGGATTAGTTTAGGATTTATACAGGGCTATCGTGAGAGAGCGAGGCAGTGGGATTAGTTTGGGGATTGATACAGGGCTATGGGGAGAGAGTGGGGCAGTGGGATTAGTTTTGGGATTGATTCAGGTCTAAGGGGAGACAGGGGGGCAGTGGGATTAGTTTGGGATTGATACAGGGCTCGGGGCAGAGATTGGGGCAGTGGGATTAGTTTGCGGATTGATACAGGGCTGTGGGGAGAGAGTGGGGCAGTGGGATTAATTTGGGGATTGATACAGGGCTATGGGGAGAGAGTGGGGCAGTGGGATTGGTTTGTGATTGATACAGGGCTATGGGAAGAGAGCGGGGCAGTGGGATTAGTTTGGGGATTGATAAGGGCTATGGGGACAAAGGGGAACTGGGATTAGTTTGGAATTGATACAGAGCTAAGGGGAGAGAGCAGGTCAGTGGGATTAGATTGGGATTGATACAGGGCTATTGGGAGAGTGCGGGGCAGTGGGATTAGTTTAGGATTGATCCAGGGCTATGGGGTGAGAGCTGGACAGTGGGATTAGTTTGGGATTGATACAGGGCAATGGGGAGAGTGCGCGGCAGTGGGATTAGTTTGGGATTGATACAGGGCTATGGGGAGGGAGCGGGACAGTGGGATTAGTTTGGGGATAGGTACAGGGCTATGGGGAGAGAGTGGGGCAATGGGATTATTTGGGATCGATACAGAGCTATGGGGAGAGTGCGGGGCAGTGTGATTAGTTTGGGGATTGACAGAGGGCTATGGGGAGAGAGCGGGGCAGTTGGACTAGTTTAGGGTTGAAACAGGGATTTGGGGAGAGTGCGGGGCAGTGGGATTAGTTTAGGATGAATAGAGGGCTATGGGGAGAGAGCGAGGCAGTGGGATTAGTTTGGGGATTGATATAGGGCTATGGGGAGAGAGTGGGGCAGTGGGATTAGTTTGGGATTGATCCAGGGTTATGGGAAGAGAGTGGGGCAGTGGGATTAGTTTGGGGATTGATAAGGGCTATGGGGACAAAGGGGACACTGTGATTAGTTTGGACTTGATACAGAGCTATGGGTTAGAGAGCAGGTCATTGGGATTAGATTGGGATTGATACAGGCCTATTGGGAGAGTGCGGGGCAGTGGGATTAGTTTGCGGTTGATACGGGGCTATGAGGAGGGAGCGGGGCAGTGGGATTAGTTTCGGGATAGGTACAGGGCTATGGGGAAAGAGCGGGGAAGTGGAATTAGTTTAGGAAAATGATACAGGGCTATGGGGAGAGAGTGAGGCAGTGAGATTAGTTTGGGGATTGTTAAGGGCTATCGGGGGAAAGGGGACATTGGGATTCATTTGGGATTGATACAGAGCTATTGGGAGAGAGTGGGGCAGTGGGATTAGTTTGGGGATTGGTACAGGGCTCTGGGGAGAGAGCAGGGCAGTGGGATTAGTTTGGGGATTGATACAGTGCTATGGGGAGAGACTGGGGCAGTGGGATTAGTTTGGGATCGACACAGAGCTATGGGGAGAGAGTGAGGCAGTGGGATTAGTTTGGGGATCGATAGAAGGCTATGGGGAGTATGTTTGACAGTGGGATTAGTTTGGGGATCGATATAGGGCTATGGGGAGACCGTGGGACAGTGGTATTAGTTTGGGGATAGGTACAGGAGTATGGGGAGAGAGTGGTGCAGTGGGATTAGTTTTGGGATTGATTCAGGGCTAAGGGGAGACAGCGGGGCAGTGGGATTAGTTTGCGGATTGATACACGGTTATGGGTAGAGAGCGGGGCAGTGGGATTAGTTTGGAGATTGATACAGGGTTATGAGGAGAGAGCGGGGCAGTGGGATTAGTTTAGGATTTATACAGGGCTATCGGGAGAGAGCGAGGCAGTGGGATTAGTTTGGGGATTGATACAGTGCTATGGGGAGAGAGTGGGGCAGTGGGATTAGTTTTGGGATTGATTCAGGTCTAAGGGGAGACAGGGGGGCAGTGGGATTAGTTTGGGATTGATACAGGGCTCGGGGCAGAGATTGGGGCAGTGGGATTAGTTTGCGGATTGATACAGGGCTGTGGGGAGAGAGCGGGGCAGTGGGATTAATTTGGGGATTGATACAGGGCTATGGGGAGAGAGTGGGGCAGTGGGATTGGTTTGTGATTGATACAGGGCTATGGGAAGAGAGCGGGGCAGTGGGATTAGTTTTGGGATTGATAAGGGCTATGGGGACAAAGGGGATACTGGGATTAGTTTGGAATGATACAGAGCTGAGGGGAGAGAGCAGGTCAGTGGGATTAGATTGGGATTGATACAGGGCTATTGGGAGAGTGCGGGGCAGTGGGATTAGTTTAGGATTGATCCAGGGCTATGGGGAGAGAGCTGGACAGTGGGATTAGTTTGGGATTGATACAGGGCTATGGGGAGAGAGTGGGGCAGTGGGATTAGTTTTGGGATTGATTCAGGTCTAAGGGGAGACAGTGGGGCAGTGGGATTAGTTTGGGATTGATACAGGGCTAGGGGCAGAGATTGGGGCAGTGGGATTAGTTTGCGGATTGATACAGGGCTGTGGGGAGAGAGTGGGGCAGTGGGATTAGACTGGGATTGATAGAGGGATAAGGGGAGACAGTGGGACAGTGGGATTGATTTTGGATTGATACAGGGCGATGGGGAGAGATTGGGGCAGTGGGATTAGTTTACGGATTGATACAGGGCTGTGGGGAGAGAGTGGGGCAGTGGGATTAGACTGGGATTGATAGAGGGATAAGGGGAGACAGTGGGACAGTGGGATTGATTTGGGATTGATACAGGGCGATGGGGTGAGAGTTGGGAAGTGGGTTTAGTTTGGGATTGATACGGGGCTATCGGGAGAGAGCGGGGCAGTGGGATTAGACTGGGATTGATTGAGGGATATGGGGAGACAGTGGGACATTGGGATTGATTTGGGATTGATACAGGGCGATGGGGAGAGAGTGGGTCAGTGGCATTAGTTTCGGGATTGATAAGGGCTATCGGGAAAAAGAGGACAATTGGGATTAGTTTGGGATTGATACAGAGCTATGGGGAGTGAGCAAGTCAGTGGGATTAGATTGGGATTGATGCAGGGCTATGGGGAGAGCGTGGGGCAGTGGGATTAGTTTAGGATTGATATAGGGCCAAGGGGAGAGTGTGAGGCACTGGGATTAGTTTGGGATTGATACAGGGCTATGGGGAGAGAGCGGGGCAGTGGGATTAGTTTGGGGATTGACAAAGGGCTATGAGCAGAGAGTGGGGCAGTGGGATTAGTTTGCGGTTGATACGAGGCTATGGGGAGGGAGCGGGGCAGTGGGATTAGTTTCGGGCTAGGTACAGGGCTATGGGGAGAGAGTGGGTCAGTGGGATTAGTTTGGGATTGATACAGGTCTATTGGGAGAGAGCGGGGCAGTGGGATTAGTTTGGGGATTGACAGAGGGCTTTGGGGAGAGAGTGGGGCAGTGGGATTAGTTTGGGGATAGGTACAGGGCTATGGGGAGAGAGTGGGACAGTGGGATTAGTTTGGGATCGATACAGAGCAATGGGGAGAGAGTGAGGCAGTGGGATTAGTTTGGGGATAGACAGAGGGCTATGGGGAGAGAGCGGGGCAGTTGGACTAGTTTAGGATTGATACAGGACTCTGGGTAGAGAGCGGGGCAGTGGGATTAGTTTAGGATTGATCCAGGGCTATGGGGAGAGAGTGGGGCAGTGGGATTAGTTTTGGGATTGATTCAGGGCTACGGGGAGACAGCAGGGCAGTGGGATTAGTTTGTGGATTGAAATAGGGTTATGGGGAGAGAGCGGGGCAGTGGGATTAGTTTAGGATTTATACAGGGCTATCGGGAGAGAGCGAGGCAGTGGGATTAGTTTGGGGATTGATACAGGGCTATGGGGAGAGAGTGGGGCAGTGGGATTAGTTTTGGGATTGATTCAGGTCTAAGGGGAGACAGAGGGGCAGTGGGATTAGTTTGGGATTGATACAGGGCTCGGGGCAGAGATTGGGGCAGTGGGATTAGTTTGTGGATTGATACAGGGCTGTGGGGAGAGAGTGGGGCAGTGGGATTGGTTTGTGATTGATACAGGGCTGTGGGAAGAGAGCGGGGCAGTGGGATTAGTTTGGGGATTGACAGAGGGCTATGGGGGGAGAGCGGGGCAGTTGGACTAGTTTAGGGTTGAAACAGGACTCTGGGGAGAGAGCGGGGCAGTGGGATTAGTTTAGGATTGATCCAGGGCTATGGGGAGAGAGTGGGGCAGTGGGATTAGTTTTGGGATTGATTCAGGGCTAAGGGGAGACAGCGGGGCAGTGGGATTAGTTTGTGGATTGATACAGGGTTATGGGGAGAGAGCGGGGCAGTAGGATTAGTTTAGCATTTATACAGGGCTATCGGGAGAGAGCGAGGCAGTGGAATAGTTTGGGGATTGATACAGGGCTATGGGGAGAGTGTGAGGCACTGGGATTAGTTTGGGATTGATACAGGGCTATGGGGAGAGAGCGGGGCAGTGGGATTAGTTTGGGGATTGACAGAGGGCTATGGGCAGAGAGTGGGGCAGTGGGATTAGTTTGCGGTTGATACGAGGCTATGGGGAGGGAGCGGGGCAGTGGGATTAGTTTCGGGATAGGTACAGGGCTATCGGGAGAGAGTGGGGCAGTGGGATTAGTTTGGGATCGATACAGAGCAATGGGGAGAGAGTGGGGCAGTGGGATTAGTTTGGGGATTGACAGAGGGCTATGGGGAGAGAGCGGGGCAGTTGGACTAGTTTAGGATTGATACAGGACTCTGGGGAGAGAGCGGGGCAGTGGGATTAGTTTAGGATTGATCCAGGGCTATGGGGAGAGAGTGGGGCAGTGGGATTAGTTTTGGGATTGATTCAGGGCTAAGGGGAGACAGCGGGGCAGTGGGATTAGTTTGCGGATTGATACAGGGTTATGGCGAGAGAGCGGGGCAGTGGGATTAGTTTAGGATTTATACAGGGTTATGGGGAGAGAGCGGGGCAGTGGGATTAGTTTAGGATTTATTCAGGGCTATCGGGAGAGAGCGAGGCAGTGGGATTAGTTTGGGGATTGATACAGGGCTATGGGGAGAGAGTGGGACAGTGGGATTAGTTTTGGGATTGATTCAGGTCTAAGGGGAGACAGAGGGGCAGTGGGATTAGTTTGGGATTGATACAGGGCTCGGGGCAGAGATTGGGGCAGTGGGATTAGTTTGCGGATTGATACAGGGCTGTGGGGAGAGAGTGGGGCAGTGGGATTAATTTGGGGATTGATACAGGGCTATGGGGAGAGAGTGGGGCAGTGGGATTGGTTTGTGATTGATACAGGGCTATGGGAAGAGAGCGGGGCAGTGGGATTAGTTTGGGGATTGATAAGGGCTATGGGGACAAAGGGGAACTGGGATTAGTTTGGAATTGATACAGAGCTAAGGGGAGAGAGCAGGTCAGTGGGATTAGATTGGGATTGATACAGGGCTATTGGGAGAGTGCGGGGCAGTGGGATTAGTTTAGGATTGATCCAGGGCTATGGGGTGAGAGCTGGACAGTGGGATTAGTTTGGGATTGATACAGGGCAATGGGGAGAGTGCGCGGCAGTGGGATTAGTTTGGGATTGATACAGGGCTATGGGGAGGGAGCGGGACAGTGGGATTAGTTTGGGGATAGGTACAGGGCTATGGGGAGAGAGTGGGGCAATGGGATTATTTGGGATCGATACAGAGCTATGGGGAGAGTGCGGGGCAGTGTGATTAGTTTGGGGATTGACAGAGGGCTATGGGGAGAGAGCGGGGCAGTTGGACTAGTTTAGGGTTGAAACAGGGATTTGGGGAGAGTGCGGGGCAGTGGGATTAGTTTAGGATGAATAGAGGGCTATGGGGAGAGAGCGAGGCAGTGGGATTAGTTTGGGGATTGATACAGGGCTATGGGGAGAGAGTGGGGCAGTGGGATTAGTTTGGGATTGATCCAGGGTTATGGGAAGAGAGTGGGGCAGTGGGATTAGTTTGGGGATTGATAAGGGCTATGGGGACAAAGGGGACACTGTGATTAGTTTGGACTTGATACAGAGCTATGGGTTAGAGAGCAGGTCATTGGGATTAGATTGGGATTGATACAGGCCTATTGGGAGAGTGCGGGGCAGTGGGATTAGTTTGCGGTTGATACGGGGCTATGAGGAGGGAGCGGGGCAGTGGGATTAGTTTCGGGATAGGTACAGGGCTATGGGGAAAGAGCGGGGCAGTGGAATTAGTTTAGGAAAATGATACAGGGCTATGGGGAGAGAGTGAGGCAGTGAGATTAGTTTGGGGATTGTTAAGGGCTATCGGGGGAAAGGGGACATTGGGATTCATTTGGGATTGATACAGAGCTATTGGGAGAGAGTGGGGCAGTGGGATTAGTTTGGGGATTGGTACAGGGCTCTGGGGAGAGAGCAGGGCAGTGGGATTAGTTTGGGGATTGATACAGTGCTATGGGGAGAGACTGGGGCAGTGGGATTAGTTTGGGATCGACACAGAGCTATGGGGAGAGAGTGAGGCAGTGGGATTAGTTTGGGGATCGATAGAAGGCTATGGGGAGTATGTTTGACAGTGGGATTAGTTTGGGGATCGATATAGGGCTATGGGGAGACAGTGGGACAGTGGTATTAGTTTGGGAATAGGTACAAGGCGATGGGGAGAGAGTGGGGCAGTGGGATTAGTTTGGGGATTGATAGAAGGTTATGGGGAGAGAGTTTGGCATTGGGATTAGTTTGGGGATTGATAGAGGGCAAAGGGGAGACAGTGGGAAAGTGGGATTAGTTTGGGATTGATACAGGGCTATTTGGAGAGAGTGGGGCAGTGAGATTAGTTTCCGGTTGATACAGGGTTATGGGGAGAGAGCGGGGCAGTGTGATTAGTTTGGGATTGATACAGGGCTATTTGGAGAGAGTGGGGCAGTGGGATTAGTTTCCGGTTGATACGGGGTTATGGGGAGAGAGCGGGACAGTGTGATTAGTTTAGGATTGATGCAGGGCTATGGGGAGAAAGTGGGGCAGTGGGATTAGTTTTGGGATTGATTCAGGGCTAAGGGGAGACAGCGGGGCAGTGGGATTAGTTTAGGATTGATACAGGGCTATGGGGAGAGAGTGGGGCAGTGGAATTAGTTTGCAGATTGATACAGGGTTATGGGGAGAGAGCGGGGCAGTGGGATTAGTTTGGGGATTGATACAGGGCTATGGGGAGAGAACGGGGCAATGTGATTAGTTTAAGATTGATGCAGGGCTATGGGGAGAGAGTGGGGCAGTGGGATAAGTTTTGGGATTGATTCAGGTCTAAGGGGAGACAGGGGGGCAGTGGGATTAGTTTGTGGATTGATACAGGGTTATGGGGAGAGAGCGGGGCAGTGGGATTAGTTTGTGGATTGATACAGGATTGTGGGGAGAGAGTGGGGCAGTGGGATTAATTTGGGGATTGATACAGGGCTATGGGGAGAGAGTGGGGCAGTGGGATTGGTTTGTGATTGATACAGGGCTATGGGAAGAGAGCGGGGCAGTGGGATTAGTTTGGGGATTGATAAGGGCTATGGGGACAAAGGGGAACTGGGATTAGTTTGGAATTGATACAGAGCTAAGGGGAGAGAGCAGGTCAGTGGGATTAGATTGGGATTGATACAGGGCTATTGGGAGAGTGCGGGGCAGTGGGATTAGTTTAGGATTGATCCAGGGCTATGGGGTGAGAGCTGGACAGTGGGATTAGTTTGGGATTGATACAGGGCAATGGGGAGAGTGCGCGGCAGTGGGATTAGTTTGGGATTGATACAGGGCTATGGGGAGGGAGCGGGACAGTGGGATTAGTTTGGGGATAGGTACAGGGCTATGGGGAGAGAGTGGGGCAATGGGATTATTTGGGATCGATACAGAGCTATGGGGAGAGAGCGGGGCAGTGTGATTAGTTTGGGGATTGACAGAGGGCTATGGGGAGAGAGCGGGGCAGTTGGACCCGTTTAGGGTTGAAACAGGGATTTGGGGAGAGTGCGGGGCAGTGGGATTAGTTTAGGATGAATAGAGGGCTATGGGGAGAGAGCGAGGCAGTGGGATTAGTTTGGGGATTGATACAGGGCTATGGGGAGAGAGTGGGGCAGTGGGATTAGTTTGGGATTGATCCAGGGCTATGGGAAGAGAGTGGGGCAGTGGGATTAGTTTGGGGATTGATAAGGGCTATGGGGACAAAGGGGACACTGGGATTAGTTTGGACTTGATACAGAGCTATGGGTTAGAGAGCAGGTCATTGGGATTAGATTGGGATTGATACAGGGCTATTGGGAGAATGCGGGGCAGTGGGATTAGTTTGCAGTTGATACGGGGCTATGAGGAGGGAGCGGGGCAGTGGGATTAGTTTCGGGATAGGTACAGGGCTATGGGGAAAGAGCGGGGCAGTGGAATTAGTTTAGGATTGATACAGGGCTATGGGGAGAGAGTGAGGCAGTGAGATTAGTTTGGGGATTGTTAAGGGCTATCGGGGGAAAGGGGACATTGGTATTCATTTGGGATTGATACAGAGCTATTGGGAGAGAGTGGGGCAGTGGGATTAGTTTGGGGATTGGTACAGGGCTCTGGGGAGAGAGCAGGGCAGTGGGATTAGTTTGGGGATTGATACAGTGCTATGGGGAGAGACTGGGGCAGTGGGATTAGTTTGGGATCGACACAGAGCTATGGGGAGAGAGTGAGGCAGTGGGATTAGTTTGGGGATCGATAGAAGGCTATGGGGAGTATGTTTGACAGTGAGATTAGTTTGGGGATCGATATAGGGCTATGGGGAGACAGTGAGACAGTGGGATTAGTTTGGGAATAGGTACAGGAGTATGGGGAGAGAGTGGGGCAGTGGGATTAGTTTGGGGATTGACAGAGGGCTATGGGGAGAGAGCGGGGCAATGGGATTAGTTTAGGATTGGTACAAGGCTATGGGGAGAGAGTGGGGCAGTGGGATCAGTTTGGGGATTGATAGAAGCTAATGGGGAGAGAGTTTGGCAGTGGGATTAGTTTGGGGATTGATAGAGGGCAAAGGGGAGACAGTGGGAAAGTGGGATTAGTTTGGGATTGATACAGGGCTATTTGGAGAGAGTGGGGCAGTGAGATTAGTTTCCGGTTGATACGGGGCTATGGGGAGAGAGCGGGGCAGTGTGATTAGTTTGCAGATTGATACAGGGTTATGGGGAGAGAGCGGGGCAGTGGGATTAGTTTGGGATTGATACAGGGCTATTTGGAGAGAGTGGGGCAGTGGGATTAGTTTCCGGTTGATACGGGGCTATGGGGAGAGAGCGGGGCAGTGGGATTAGTTTAGGATTGATGCAGGGCTATGGGGAGAAAGTGGGGCAGTGGGATTAGTTTTGGGATTGATTCAGGGCTAAGGGGAGACAGCGGGGCAGTGGGATTAGTTTAGGATTGATACAGGGCTATGGGGAGAGAGTGGGGCAGTGGAATTAGTTTGGGATTGATACAGAGCAATGGGGAGAGAGCGGGGCAGTGGGATTAGTTTGGGGATTGACAGAGGGCTATGGGCAGAGAGTGGGGCAGTGGGATTAGTTTGCGGTTGATACGAGGCAATGGGGAGGGAGCGGGGCAGTGGGATTAGTTTCGGGATAGGTACAGGGCTATGGGGAGAGAGCGGGGCAGTGGGATTAGTTTGGGATTGATACAGGTCTATTGGGAGAGAGCGGGGCAGTGGGATTAGTTTGGGATTGATACAGGGCTCGGGGCAGAGATTGGGGTAGTGGGATTAGTTTGCAGATTGATACAGGGCTGTGGGGAGAGAGTGGGGCAGTGGGATTGGTTTGTGATTGATACAGGGCTGTGGGAAGAGAGCGGGGCAGTGGGATTAGTTTGGGGATTGACAGAGGGCTATGGGGGGAGAGCGGGGCAGTTGGACTAGTTTAGGGTTGAAACAGGACTCTGGGGAGAGAGCGGGGCAGTGGGATTAGTTTAGGATTGATCCAGGGCTGTGGGGAGAGAGTGGGGCAGTGGGATTAATTTGGGGATTGATACAGGGCTATGGGGAGAGAGTGGGGCAGTGGGATTGGTTTGTGATTGATACAGGGCTATGGGAAGAGAGCGGGGCAGTGGGATTAGTTTGGGGATTGATAAGGGCTATGGGGACAAAGGGGAACTGGGATTAGTTTGGAATTGATACAGAGCTAAGGGGAGAGAGCAGGTCAGTGGGATTAGATTGGGATTGATACAGGGCTATTGGGAGAGTGCGGGGCAGTGGGATTAGTTTAGGATTGATCCAGGGCTATGGGGTGAGAGCTGGACAGTGGGATTAGTTTGGGATTGATACAGGGCAATGGGGAGAGTGCGCGGCAGTGGGATTAGTTTGGGATTGATACAGGGCTATGGGGAGGGAGCGGGACAGTGGGATTAGTTTGGGGATAGGTACAGGGCTATGGAGAGAGAGTGGGGCAATGGGATTATTTGGGATCGATACAGAGCTATGGGGAGAGAGCGGGGCAGTGTGATTAGTTTGGGGATTGACAGAGGGCTATGGGGAGAGAGCGGGGCAGTTGGACCCGTTTAGGGTTGAAACAGGGATTTGGGGAGAGTGCGGGGCAGTGGGATTAGTTTAGGATGAATAGAGGGCTATGGGGAGAGAGCGAGGCAGTGGGATTAGTTTGGGGATTGATACAGGGCTATGGGGAGAGAGTGGGGCAGTGGGATTAGTTTGGGATTGATCCAGGGCTATGGGAAGAGAGTGGGGCAGTGGGATTAGTTTGGGGATTGATAAGGGCTATGGGGACAAAGGGGACACTGGGATTAGTTTGGACTTGATACAGAGCTATGGGTTAGAGAGCAGGTCATTGGGATTAGATTGGGATTGATACAGGGCTATTGGGAGAGTGCGGGGCAGTGGGATTAGTTTGCAGTTGATACGGGGCTATGAGGAGGGAGCGGGGCAGTGGGATTAGTTTCGGGATAGGTACAGGGCTATGGGGAAAGAGCGGGGCAGTGGAATTAGTTTAGGATTGATACAGGGCTATGGGGAGAGAGTGAGGCAGTGAGATTAGTTTGGGGATTGTTAAGGGCTATCGGGGGAAAGGGGACATTGGGATTCATTTGGGATTGATACAGAGCTATTGGGAGAGAGTGGGGCAGTGGGATTAGTTTGGGGATTGGTACAGGGCTCTGGGGCGAGAGCAGGGCAGTGGGATTAGTTTGGGGATTGATACAGTGCTATGGGGAGAGACTGGGGCAGTGGGATTAGTTTGGGATCGACACAGAGCTATGGGGAGAGAGTGAGGCAGTGGGATTAGTTTGGGGATCGATAGAAGGCTATGGGGAGTATGTTTGACAGTGAGATTAGTTTGGGGATCGATATAGGGCTATGGGGAGACAGTGAGACAGTGGGATTAGTTTGGGAATAGGTACAGGAGTATGGGGAGAGAGTGGGGCAGTGGGATTAGTTTGGGGATTGACAGAGGGCTATGGGGAGAGAGCGGGGCAATGGGATTAGTTTAGGATTGGTACAAGGCTATGGGGAGAGAGTGGGGCAGTGGGATCAGTTTGGGGATTGATAGAAGCTAATGGGGAGAGAGTTTGGCAGTGGGATTAGTTTGGGGATTGATAGAGGGCAAAGGGGAGACAGTGGGAAAGTGGGATTAGTTTGGGATTGATACAGGGCTATTTGGAGAGAGTGGGGCAGTGAGATTAGTTTCCGGTTGATACGGGGCTATGGGGAGAGAGCGGGGCAGTGTGATTAGTTTGCAGATTGATACAGGGTTATGGGGAGAGAGCGGGGCAGTGGGATTAGTTTGGGATTGATACAGGGCTATTTGGAGAGAGTGGGGCAGTGGGATTAGTTTCCGGTTGATACGGGGCTATGGGGAGAGAGCGGGGCAGTGGGATTAGTTTAGGATTGATGCAGGGCTATGGGGAGAAAGTGGGGCAGTGGGATTAGTTTTGGGATTGATTCAGGGCTAAGGGGAGACAGCGGGGCAGTGGGATTAGTTTAGGATTGATGCAGGGCTATGGGGAGAAAGTGGGGCAGTGGGATTAGTTTTGGGATTGTTTCAGGGCTAAGGGGAGACAGCGGGGCAGTGGGATTAGTTTAGGATTGATACAGGGCTATGGGGAGAGAGTGGGGCAGTGGAATTAGTTTGCAGATTGATACAGGGTTATGGGGAGAGAGCGGGGCAGTGTGATTAGTTTGGGATTGATACAGGGCTATTTGGAGAGAGTGGGGCAGTGGGATTAGTTTCCGGTTGATACGGGGCTATGGGGAGAGAGCGGGGCAGTGTGATTAGTTTAGGATTGATGCAGGGCTATGGGGAGAAAGTGGGGCAGTGGGATTAGTTTTGGGATTGATTCAGGGCTAAGGGGAGACAGCGGGGCAGTGGGATTAGTTTACGATTGATACAGGGCTATGGGGAGAGAGTGGGGCAGTGGAATTAGTTTGCAGATTGATACAGGGTTATGGGGAGAGAGCGGGGCAGTGGGATTAGTTTGGGGATTGATACAGGGCTATGGGGAGAGAGCGGGGCAGTGTGATTAGTTTAAGATTGATGCAGGGCTATGGGGAGAGAGTGGGGCAGTGGGATTAGATTTGAAATTGATTCAGGGCTAAGGGGAGACAGCGGGTCAGTGGGATTAGTTTGGGATTGATACACGGCTAGGGGCAGAGAGTGGGGCAGTGGGATTTGTTTGCAGATTGATACAGGGCTGTGGGGAGAGAGTGGGGCAGTGGGATTAATTTGGGGATTGATCCAGGGCTATGGGAAGAGAGCGGGGCAGTGGGATTAGTTTGGTGATTGATAAGGGCTATGGGGACAAAGGGGATACTGGGATTAGTTTGGAATTGATACAGAGCTATGGGGAGAGAGCAGGTCAGTGGGATTAGATTGTGATTGATACAGGGCTATTTGGAGAGAATGGGGCAGTGGGATTAGTTTGGGATTGACACAGGGCGATGGGGAGAAAGTGTGGCAGTGGGATTAGTTTGGGATTGATACAGGGCTATGGGAAGAGAGCAGTGCAGTCGGATTAGTTTGGGGATTGATAAGGACTATGGGGAGAGAGGGGACAATGGAATTAGTTTGGGATTGATACAGAGCGATTGGGAGAGTGCGGGGCAGTGGGATTAGTTGAGGATTGATCCAGGGCTATGGGGAGAGAGCAGGTCATTGAGATTAGATTGGGATTGATACAGGGCTATGGGGAGAGATTCGGGCAGTGGGATTAATTTTGGGATTGATTCAGGGCTAAGGGGAGAGAGCGGGGCAGTGGGATTAGTTTAGGATTGATACAGGGTTATGGGGAGAGAGCGGGGCAGTGGAATTAGTTTGCAGATTGATACAGGGTTATGGGGAGAGAGTGGGGCAGTGGGATTAGTTTGGGGATAGGTACAGGGCTATGGGGAGAGAGTGGGGCAGTGGGATTAGTTTGGGATCGATACAGAGCTATGGGGAGAGAGTGCGGCAGTGGGATTAGTTTTGGGATTGAGAGATGGCTCTTGGGAGAGAGCGGGGCAGTTGGACTCGTTTAGGATTGATACAGGGCTCTGGGGAGAGAGCGGGGCAATGGGATTAGTTTAGGATTGATCCAGGGCAATGGGGAGAGAGTGGGGCAGTGGGATTAGTTTTGGGATTGATTCAGGTCTAAGGGGATACAGGGGGGCAGTGGGATTAGTTTTGGATTGATACAGGGAAATGGGGAGAGAGCAGTGCAGGGTATCAGTTTGGGGATTGATAAGGGATATGGGGAGAGAGTGGACACTGGGATTAGTTTGGAATTGATACAGAGCTATGGGGAGAGAGCAGGTCAGTGGGATTAGATTGGGATTGATACAGGGCTATTGGGAGAGTGCGGGGCAGTGGGATTAGTTTAGGATTGATCCAGGGATATGGGGAGAGAGCTGGACAGTGGGATTAGTTTGGGATTGATACAGAGCAATGGGGAGAGAGCGGGGCAGTGGGATTAGTTTGGGGATTGACAGAGGGCTATGGGCAGAGAGTGGGGCAGTGGGATTAGTTTGCGGTTGATACGAGGCAATGGGGAGGGAGCGGGGCAGTGGGATTAGTTTCGGGATAGGTACAGGGCTATGGGGAGAGAGCGGGGCAGTGGGATTAGTTTGGGATTGATACAGGTCTATTGGGAGAGAGCGGGGCAGTGGGATTAGTTTGGGATTGATACAGGGCTCGGGGCAGAGATTGGGGTAGTGGGATTAGTTTGCAGATTGATACAGGGCTGTGGGGAGAGAGTGGGGCAGTGGGATTGGTTTGTGATTGATACAGGGCTGTGGGAAGAGAGCGGGGCAGTGGCATTAGTTTGGGGATTGACAGAGGGCTATGGGGGGAGAGCGGGGCAGTTGGACTAGTTTAGGGTTGAAACAGGACTCTGGGGAGAGAGCGGGGCAGTGGGATTAGTTTAGGATTGATCCAGGGCTGTGGGGAGAGAGTGGGGCAGTGGGATTAATTTGGGGATTGATACAGGGCTATGGGGAGAGAGTGGGGCAGTGGGATTGGTTTGTGATTGATACAGGGCTATGGGAAGAGAGCGGGGCAGTGGGATTAGTTTGGGGATTGATAAGGGCTATGGGGACAAAGGGGAACTGGGATTAGTTTGGAATTGATACAGAGCTAAGGGGAGAGAGCAGGTCAGTGGGATTAGATTGGGATTGATACAGGGCTATTGGGAGAGTGCGGGGCAGTGGGATTAGTTTAGGATTGATCCAGGGCTATGGGGTGAGGGCTGGACAGTGGGATTAGTTTGGGATTGATACAGGGCAATGGGGAGAGTGCGCGGCAGTGGGATTAGTTTGGGATTGATACAGGGCTATGGGGAGGGAGCGGGACAGTGGGATTAGTTTGGGGATAGGTACAGGGCTATGGGGAGAGAGTGGGGCAATAGGATTATTTGGGATCGATACAGAGCTATGGGGAGAGAGCGGGGCAGTGTGATTAGTTTGGGGATTGACAGAGGGCTATGGGGAGAGAGCGGGGCAGTTGGACCCGTTTAGGGTTGAAACAGGGATTTGGGGAGAGTGCGGGGCAGTGGGATTAGTTTAGGATGAATAGAGGGCTATGGGGAGAGAGCGAGGCAGTGGGATTAGTTTGGGGATTGATACAGGGCTATGGGGAGAGAGTGGGGCAGTGGGATTAGTTTGGGATTGATCCAGGGCTATGGGAAGAGAGTGGGGCAGTGGGATTAGTTTGGGGATTGATAAGGGCTATGGGGACAAAGGGGACACTGGGATTAGTTTGGACTTGATACAGAGCTATGGGTTAGAGAGCAGGTCATTGGGATTAGATTGGGATTGATACAGGGCTATTGGGAGAGTGCGGGGCAGTGGGATTAGTTTGCAGTTGATACGGGGCTATGAGGAGGGAGCGGGGCAGTGGGATTAGTTTCGGGATAGGTACAGGGCTATGGGGAAAGAGCGGGGCAGTGGAATTAGTTTAGGATTGATACAGGGCTATGGGGAGAGAGTGAGGCAGTGAGATTAGTTTGGGGATTGTTAAGGGCTATCGGGGGAAAGGGGACATTGGGATTCATTTGGGATTGATACAGAGCTATTGGGAGAGAGTGGGGCAGTGGGATTAGTTTGGGGATTGGTACAGGGCTCTGGGGAGAGAGAAGGGCAGTGGGATTAGTTTGGGGATTGATACAGTGCTATGGGGAGAGACTGGGGCAGTGGGATTAGTTTGGGATCGACACAGAGCTATGGGGAGAGAGTGAGGCAGTGGGATTAGTTTGGGGATCGATAGAAGGCTATGGGGAGTATGTTTGACAGTGAGATTAGTTTGGGGATCGATATAGGGCTATGGGGAGACAGTGAGACAGTGGGATTAGTTTGGGAATAGGTACAGGAGTATGGGGAGAGAGTGGGGCAGTGGGATTAGTTTGGGGATTGACAGAGGGCTATGGGGAGAGAGCGGGGCAATGGGATTAGTTTAGGATTGGTACAAGGCTATGGGGAGAGAGTGGGGCAGTGGGATCAGTTTGGGGATTGATAGAAGCTAATGGGGAGAGAGTTTGGCAGTGGGATTAGTTTGGGGATTGATAGAGGGCAAAGGGGAGACAGTGGGAAAGTGGGATTAGTTTGGGATTGATACAGGGCTATTTGGAGAGAGTGGGGCAGTGAGATTAGTTTCCGGTTGATACGGGGCTATGGGGAGAGAGCGGGGCAGTGTGATTAGTTTGCAGATTGATACAGGGTTATGGGGAGAGAGCGGGGCAGTGGGATTAGTTTGGGATTGATACAGGGCTATTTGGAGAGAGTGGGGCAGTGGGATTAGTTTCCGGTTGATACGGGGCTATGGGGAGAGAGCGGGGCAGTGGGATTAGTTTAGGATTGATGCAGGGCTATGGGGAGAAAGTGGGGCAGTGGGATTAGTTTTGGGATTGATTCAGGGCTAAGGGGAGACAGCGGGGCAGTGGGATTAGTTTAGGATTGATGCAGGGCTATGGGGAGAAAGTGGGGCAGTGGGATTAGTTTTGGGATTGTTTCAGGGCTAAGGGGAGACAGCGGGGCAGTGGGATTAGTTTAGGATTGATACAGGGCTATGGGGAGAGAGTGGGGCAGTGGAATTAGTTTGCAGATTGATACAGGGTTATGGGGAGAGAGCGGGGCAGTGTGATTAGTTTGGGATTGATACAGGGCTATTTGGAGAGAGTGGGGCAGTGGGATTAGTTTCCGGTTGATACGGGGCTATGGGGAGAGAGCGGGGCAGTGTGATTAGTTTAGGATTGATGCAGGGCTATGGGGAGAAAGTGGGGCAGTGGGATTAGTTTTGGGATTGATTCAGGGCTAAGGGGAGACAGCGGGGCAGTGGGATTAGTTTAGGATTGATACAGGGCTATGGGGAGAGAGTGGGGCAGTGGAATTAGTTTGCAGATTAATACAGGGTTATGGGGAGAGAGCGGGGCAGTGGGATTAGTTTGGGGATTGATACAGGGCTATGGGGAGAGAGCGGGGCAGTGTGATTAGTTTAAGATTGATGCAGGGCTATGGGGA
The DNA here is from genome assembly GCF_044704955.1 of Pristiophorus japonicus. Classification (NCBI taxonomy): domain Eukaryota; kingdom Metazoa; phylum Chordata; class Chondrichthyes; family Pristiophoridae; genus Pristiophorus; species Pristiophorus japonicus. Next base: position 834,061 of record NW_027252058.1, on the reverse strand, counting down.
GAGAGTGGGGCAGTGGGATTAGATTTGAAATTCATTCAGGGCTAAGGGGAGACAGCGGGTCAGTGGGATTAGTTTGGGATTGATACACGGCTAGGGGCAGAGAGTGGGGCAGTGGGATTTGTTTGCAGATTGATACAGGGCTGTGGGGAGAGAGTGGGGCAGTGGGATTAATTTGGGGATTGATCCAGGGCTATGGGAAGAGAGCGGGGCAGTGGGATTAGTTTGGTGATTGATAAGGGCTATGGGGACAAAGGGGATACTGGGATTAGTTTGGAATTGATACAGAGCTATGGGGAGAGAGCAGGTCAGTGGGATTAGATTGTGATTGATACAGGGCTATTTGGAGAGAATGGGGCAGTGGGATTTAGTTTGGGATTGACACAGGGCGATGGGGAGAAAGTGTGGCAATGGGATTAGTTTGGGATTGATACAGGGCTATGGGAAGAGAGCAGTGCAGTCGGATTAGTTTGGGGATTGATAAGGACTATGGGGAGAGAGGGGACAATGGAATTAGTTTGGGATTGATACAGAGCGATTGGGAGAGTGCGGGGCAGTGGGATTAGTTGAGGATTGATCCAGGGCTATGGGGAGAGAGCAGGTCATTGAGATTAGATTGGGATTGATACAGGGCTATTGGGAGAGATTCGGGCAGTGGGATTAATTTTGGGATTGATTCAGGGCTAAGGGGAGAGAGCGGGGCAGTGGGATTAGTTTAGGATTGATACAGGGTTATGGGGAGAGAGCGGGGCAGTGGAATTAGTTTGCAGATTGATACAGGGTTATGGGGAGAGAGTGGGGCAGTGGGATTAGTTTGGGGATAGGTACAGGGCTATGGGGAGAGAGTGGGGCAGTGGGATTAGTTTGGGATCGATACAGAGCTATGGGGAGAGAGTGCGGCAGTGGGATTAGTTTTGGGATTGAGAGATGGCTCTTGGGAGAGAGCGGGGCAGTTGGACTCGTTTAGGATTGATACAGGGCTCTGGGGAGAGAGCGGGGCAATGGGATTAGTTTAGGATTGATCCAGGGCAATGGGGAGAGAGTGGGGCAGTGGGATTAGTTTTGGGATTGATTCAGGTCTAAGGGGAGACAGGGGGGCAGTGGGATTAGTTTTGGATTGATACAGGGCAATGGGGAGAGAGCAGTGCAGTGGTATCAGTTTGGGGATTGATAAGGGATATGGGGAGAGAGTGGACACTGGGATTAGTTTGGAATTGATACAGAGCTATGGGGAGAGAGCAGGTCAGTGGGATTAGATTGGGATTGATACAGGGCTATTGGGAGAGTGCGGGGCAGTGGGATTAGTTTAGGATTGATCCAGGGATATGGGGAGAGAGCTGGACAGTGGGATTAGTTTGGGATTGATACAGAGCAATGGGGAGAGAGCGGGGCAGTGGGATTAGTTTGGGGATTGACAAAGGGCTATGGGCAGAGAGTGGGGCAGTGGGATTAGTTTGCAGTTGATACGAGGCAATGGGGAGGGAGCGTGGGGCAGTGGGATTAGTTTCGGGATAGGTACAGGGCTATGGGGAGAGAGCGGGGCAGTGGGATTAGTTTGGGATTGATACAGGTCTATTGGGAGAGAGCGGGGCAGTGGGATTAGTTTGGGATTGATACAGGGCTCGGGGCAGAGATTGGGGTAGTGGGATTAGTTTGCAGATTGATACAGGGCTGTGGGGAGAGAGTGGGGCAGTGGGATTGGTTTGTGATTGATACAGGGCTGTGGGAAGAGAGCGGGGCAGTGGGATTAGTTTGGGGATTGACAGAGGGCTATGGGGGGAGAGCGGGGCAGTTGGACTAGTTTAGGATTGATCCAGGGCTATGGGGAGAGAGTGGGGCAGTGGGATTAGTTTTGGGATTGATTCAGGGCTAAGGGGAGACAGCGGGGCAGTGGGATTAGTTTGTGGATTGATACAGGGTTATGGGGAGAGAGCGGGGCAGTGGGATTAGTTTAGGATTTATACAGGGCTATCGGGAGAGAGCGAGGCAGTGGGATTAGTTTGGGGATTGATACAGGGCTATGGGGAGAGTGTGAGGCACTGGGATTAGTTTGGGATTGATACAGGGCTATGGGGAGAGAGCGGGGCAGTGGGATTAGTTTGGGGATTGACAGAGGGCTATGGGCAGAGAGTTGGGCAGTGGGATTAGTTTGCAGTTGATACGAGGCTATGGGGAGGGAGCGGGGCAGTGGGATTAGTTTCGGGATAGGTACAGGGCTATCGGGAGAGAGTGGGGCAGTGGGATTAGTTTGGGATCGATACAGAGCAATGGGGAGAGAGTGGGGCAGTGGGATTAGTTTGGGGATTGACAGAAGGCTATGGGGAGAGAGCGGGGCAGTTGGACTAGTTTAGGATTGATACAGGACTCTGGGGAGAGAGCGGGGCAGTGGGATTAGTTTAGGATTGATCCAGGGCTATGGGGAGAGAGTGGGGCAGTGGGATTAGTTTTGGGATTGATTCAGGGCTAAGGGGAGACAGCGGGGCAGTGGGATTAGTTTGCGGATTGATACAGGGTTATGGGGAGAGAGCGGGGCAGTGGGATTAGTTTAGGATTTATACAGGGTTATGAGGAGAGAGCGGGGCAGTGGGATTAGTTTAGGATTTATACAGGGCTATCGTGAGAGAGCGAGGCAGTGGGTTTAGTTTGGGGATTGATACAGGGCTATGGCGAGAGAGTGGGGCAGTGGGATTAATTTTGGGATTGATTCAGGTCTAAGGGGAGACAGGGGGGCAGTGGGATTAGTTTGGGATTGATACAGGGCTCGGGGCAGAGATTGGGGCAGTGGGATTAGTTTGCGGATTGATACAGGGCTGTGGGGAGAGAGTGGGGCAGTGGGATTAATTTGGGGATTGATACAGGGCTATGGGGAGAGAGTGGGGCAGTGGGATTGGTTTGTGATTGATACAGGGCTATGGGAAGAGAGCGGGGCAGTGGGATTAGTTTGGGGATTGATAAGGGCTATGGGGACAAAGGGGAACTGGGATTAGTTTGGAATTGATACAGAGCTAAGGGGAGAGTGCAGGTCAGTGGGATTAGATTGGGATTGATACAGGGCTATTGGGAGAGTGCGGGGCAGTGGGATTAGTTTAGGATTGATCCAGGGCTATGGGGTGAGAGCTGGACAGTGGGATTAATTTGGGATTGATACAGGGCAATGGGGAGAGTGCGCGGCAGTGGGATTAGTTTGGGATTGATACAGGGCTATGGGGAGGGAGCGGGACAGTGGGATTAGTTTGGGGATAGGTACAGGGCTATGGGGAGAGAGTGGGGCAATGGGATTATTTGGGATCGATACAGAGCTATGGGGAGAGAGCAGGGCAGTGTGATTGTTTGGGGATTGACAGAGGGCTATGGGGAGAGAGCGGGGCAGTTGGACTAGTTTAGGGTTGAAACAGGGATTTGGGGAGAGTGCGGGGCAGTGGGATTAGTTTAGGATGAATAGAGGGCTATGGGGAGAGAGCGAGGCAGTGGGATTAGTTTTGGGATTGATACAGGGCTATGGGGAGAGAGTAGGGCAGTGGGATTAGTTTGGGATTGATCCAGGGTTATGGGAAGAGAGTGGGGCAGTGGGATTAGTTTGGGGATTGATAAGGGCTATGGGGACAAAGGGACACTGGGATTAGTTTGGACTTGATACAGAGCTATGGGTTAGAGAGCAGGTCATTGGGATTAGATTGGGATTGATACAGGGCTATTGGGAGAGTGCGGGGCAGTGGGATTAGTTTGCGGTTGATACGGGGCTATGAGGAGGGAGCGGGGCAGTGGGATTAGTTTCGGGATAGGTACAGGGCTATGGGGAAAGTGCGGGGCAGTGGAATTAGTTTAGGATTGATACAGGGCTATGGGGAGAGAGTGAGGCAGTGAGATTAGTTTGGGGATTGTTAAGGGCTATCGGGGGAAAGGGGACATTGGGATTCATTTGGGATTGATACAGAGCTATTGGGAGAGAGTGGGGCAGTGGGATTAGTTTGGGGATTGGTACAGGGCTCTGGGGAGAGAGCAGGGCAGTGGGATTAGTTTGGGATTGACAGAGCTATGGGGAGAGAGTGAGGCAGTGGGATTAGTTTGGGGATCGATAGAAGGCTATGGGGAGTATGTTTGACAGTGGGATTAGTTTGGGGATCGATATAGGGCTATGGGGAGACAGTGGGACAGTGGGATTAGTTTGGGAATAGGTACAGGAGTATGGGGAGAGAGTGGGGCAGTGGGATTAGTTTGGGGATTGACAGAGGGCTATGGGGAGAGAGCGGGGCAATGGGATTAGTTTAGGATTGGTACAAGGCGATGGGGAGAGAGTGGGGCAGTGGGATTAGTTTGGGGATTGATAGAAGGTTATGGGGAGACAGTTTGGCAGTGGGATTAGTTTGGGGATTGATAGAGAGCAAAGGGGAGACAGTGGGAAAGTGGGATTAGTTTGGGATTGATACAGGGCTATTTGGAGAGAGTGGGGCAGTGAGATTAGTTTCCGGTTGATACGGGGCTATGGGGAGAGAGCGGGGCAGTGGGATTAGTTTAGGATTGATGCAGGGCTATGGGGAGAAAGTGGGGCAGTGGGAGTAGTTTTAGGATTGTTTCAGGGCTAAGGGGAGACAGCGGGGCAGTGGGATTAGTTTAGGATTGATGCAGGGCTATGGGGAGAAAGTGGGGCAGTGGGATTAGTTTTGGGATTGATAGAAGGTTATGGGGAGACAGTTTGGCAGTGGGATTAGTTTGGGGATTGATAGAGAGCAAAGGGGAGACAGTGGGAAAGTGGGATTAGTTTGGGATTGATACAGGGTTATGGGGAGAGAGCGGGGCAGTGGGATTAGTTTAGGATTGATACAGGGCTATGGGGAGAGAGTGGGGCAGTGGAATTAGTTTGCAGATTGATACAGGGTTATGGGGAGAGAGTGGGGCAGTGGAATTAGTTTGCAGATTGATACAGGGTTATGGGGAGAGAGCGGGGCAGTGGGATTAGTTTAGGATTGATACAGGGTTATGGGGAGAGAGCGGGGCAATGGGATTAGTTTAGGATTGGTACAAGGCGATGGGGAGAGAGTGGGGCAGTGGGATTAGTTTGGGGATTGATAGAAGGTTATGGGGAGACAGTTTGGCAGTGGGATTAGTTTGGGGATTGAGAGAGAGCAAAGGGGAGACAGTGGGAAAGTGGGATTAGTTTGGGATTGATACAGGGCTATTTGGAGAGAGTGGGGCAGTGAGATTAGTTTCCGGTTGATACGGGGCTATGGGGAGAGAGCGGGGCAGTGGGATTAGTTTAGGATTGATGCAGGGCTATGGGGAGAAAGTGGGGCAGTGGGATTAGTTTTAGGATTGTTTCAGGGCTAAGGGGAGACAGCGGGGCAGTGGGATTAGTTTAGGATTGATGCAGGGCTATGGGGAGAAAGTGGGGCAGTGGGATTAGTTTTGGGATTGTTTCAGGGCTAAGGGGAGACAGCGGGGCAGTGGGATTAGTTTAGGATTGATACAGGGCTATGGGGAGAGAGTGGGGCAGTGGAATTAGTTTGCAGATTGATACAGGGTTATGGGGAGAGAGCGGGGCAGTGGGATTAGTTTAGGATTGATACAGGGCTATGGGGAGAGAGTGGGGCAGTGGAATTAGTTTGCAGATTGATACAGGGTTATGGGGAGAGAGTGGGGCAGTGGAATTAGTTTGCAGATTGATACAGGGTTATGGGGAGAGAGCGGGGCAGTGGGATTAGTTTGGGATTGATACAGGGCTATTTGGAGAGAGTGGGGCAGTGGGATTAGTTTCCGGTTGATACGGGGCTATGGGGAGAGAGCGGGGCAGTGTGATTAGTTTAGGATTGATGCAGGGCTATGGGGAGAAAGTGGGGCAGTGGGATTAGTTTTGGGATTGATTCAGGGCTAAGGGGAGACAGCGGGGCAGTGGGATTAGTTTAGGATTGATACAGGGCTATGGGGAGAGAGTGGGGCAGTGGAATTAGTTTGCAGATTGATACAGGGTTATGGGGAGAGAGCGGGGCAGTGGGATTAGTTTGGGGATTGATACAGGGCTATGGGGAGAGAGCGGGGCAGTGGGATTAGTTTGGGGATTGATACAGGGCTATGGGGAGAGAGCGGGGCAGTGTGATTAGTTTAAGATTGATGCAGGGCTATGGGGAGAGAGTGGGGCAGTGGGATTAGATTTGAAATTGATTCAGGGCTAAGGGGAGACAGCGGGTCAGTGGGATTAGTTTGGGATTGATACACGGCTAGGGGCAGAGAGTGGGGCAGTGGGATTTGTTTGCAGATTGATACAGGGCTGTGGGGAGAGAGTGGGGCAGTGGGATTAATTTGGGGATTGATCCAGGGCTATGGGAAGAGAGCGGGGCAGTGGAATTAGTTTGGGGATTGATAAGGGCTATGGGGACAAAGGGGATACTGGGATTAGTTTGGACTTGATACAGAGCTATGGGGAGAGAGCAGGTCAGTGGGATTAGATTGTGATTGATACAGGGCTATTTGGAGAGAATGGGGCAGTGGGATTAGTTTGGGATTGACACAGGGCGATGGGGAGAAAGTGTGGCAGTGGGATTAGTTTGGGATTGATACAGGGCTATGGGAAGAGAGCAGTGCAGTCGGATTAGTTTGGGGATTGATAAGGACTATGGGGAGAGAGGGGACAATGGAATTAGTTTGGGATTGATACAGAGCGATTGGGAGAGTGCGGAGCAGTGGGATTAGTTGAGGATTGATCCAGGGCTATGGGGAGAGAGCAGGTCATTGAGATTAGATTGGGATTGATACAGGGCTATGGGGAGAGAGTCGGGCAGTGGGATTAATTTTGGGATTGATTCAGGGCTAAGGGGAGAGAGCGGGGCAGTGGGATTAGTTTAGGATTGATACAGGGTTATGGGGAGAGAGCGGGGCAGTGGAATTAGTTTGCAGATTGATACAGGGTTATGGGGAGAGAGTGGGGCAGTGGGATTAGTTTGGGGATAGGTACAGGGCTATGGGGAGAGAGTTGGGCAGTGGGATTAGTTTGGGATCGATACAGAGCTATGGGGAGAGAGTGGGGCAGTGGGATTAGTTTTGGGATTGAGAGATGGCTCTTGGGAGAGAGCGGGGCAGTTGGACTAGTTTAGGATTGATACAGGGCTCTGGGGAGAGAGCGGGGCAATGGGATTAGTTTAGGATTGATCCAGGGCAATGGGGAGAGAGTGGGGCAGTGGGATTAGTTTTGGGATTGATTCAGGTCTAAGGGGAGACAGGGGGGCAGTGGGATTAGTTTTGGATTGATACAGGGCAATGGGGAGAGAGCGGTGCAGTGGGATCAGTTTGGGGATTGATAAGGGATATGGGGAGAGAGTGGACACTGGGATTAGTTTGGAATTGATACAGAGCTAAGGGGAGAGTGCAGGTCAGTGGGATTAGATTGGGATTGATACAGGGCTATTGGGAGAGTGCGGGGCAGTGGGATTAGTTTAGGATTGATCCAGGGCTATGGGGTGAGAGCTGGACAGTGGGATTAATTTGGGATTGATACAGGGCAATGGGGAGAGTGCGCGGCAGTGGGATTAGTTTGGGATTGATACAGGGCTATGGGGAGGGAGCGGGACAGTGGGATTAGTTTGGGGATAGGTACAGGGCTATGGGGAGAGAGTGGGGCAATGGGATTATTTGGGATCGATACAGAGCTATGGGGAGAGAGCGGGGCAGTGTGATTGTTTGGGGATTGACAGAGGGCTATGGGGAGAGAGCGGGGCAGTTGGACTAGTTTAGGGTTGAAACAGGGATTTGGGGAGAGTGCGGGGCAGTGGGATTAGTTTAGGATGAATAGAGGGCTATGGGGAGAGAGCGAGGCAGTGGGATTAGTTTTGGGATTGATACAGGGATATGGGGAGAGAGTAGGGCAGTGGGATTAGTTTGGGATTGATCCAGGGTTATGGGAAGAGAGTGGGGCAGTGGGATTAGTTTGGGGATTGATAAGGGCTATGGGGACAAAGGGACACTGGGATTAGTTTGGACTTGATACAGAGCTATGGGTTAGAGAGCAGGTCATTGGGATTAGATTGGGATTGATACAGGGCTATTGGGAGAGTGCGGGGCAGTGGGATTAGTTTGCGGTTGATACGGGGCTATGAGGAGGGAGCGGGGCAGTGGGATTAGTTTCGGGATAGGTACAGGGCTATGGGGAAAGTGCGGGGCAGTGGAATTAGTTTAGGATTGATACAGGGCTATGGGGAGAGAGTGAGGCAGTGAGATTAGTTTGGGGATTGTTAAGGGCTATCGGGGGAAAGGGGACATTGGGATTCATTTGGGATTGATACAGAGCTATTGGGAGAGAGTGGGGCAGTGGGATTAGTTTGGGGATTGGTACAGGGCTCTGGGGAGAGAGCAGGGCAGTGGGATTAGTTTGGGATCGACACAGAGCTATGGGGAGAGAGTGAGGCAGTGGGATTAGTTTGGGGATCGATAGAAGGCTATGGGGAGTATGTTTGACAGTGGGATTAGTTTGGGGATCGATATAGGGCTATGGGGAGACAGTGGGACAGTGGGATTAGTTTGGGAATAGGTACAGGAGTATGGGGAGAGAGTGGGGCAGTGGGATTAGTTTGGGGATTGACAGAGGGCTATGGGGAGAGAGCGGGGCAATGGGATTAGTTTAGGATTGGTACAAGGCGATGGGGAGAGAGTGGGGCAGTGGGATTAGTTTGGGGATTGATAGAAGGTTATGGGGAGACAGTCTGGCAGTGGGATTAGTTTGGGGATTGATAGAGGGCAAAGGGGAGACAGTGGGAAAGTGGGATTAGTTTGGGATTGATACAGGGCTATTTGGAGAGAGTGGGGCAGTGAGATTAGTTTCCGGTTGATACGGGGCTATGGGGAGAGAGCGGGGCAGTGGGATTAGTTTAGGATTGATGCAGGGCTATGGGGAGAAAGTGGGGCAGTGGGATTAGTTTTAGGATTGTTTCAGGGCTAAGGGGAGACAGCGGGGCAGTGGGATTAGTTTAGGATTGATGCAGGGCTATGGGGAGAAAGTGGGGCAGTGGGATTAGTTTTGGGATTGTTTCAGGGCTAAGGGGAGACAGCGGGGCAGTGGGATTAGTTTAGGATTGATGCAGGGCTATGGGGAGAGAGTGGGGCAGTGGAATTAGTTTGCAGATTGATACAGGGTTATGGGGAGAGAGCGGGGCAGTGGGATTAGTTTAGGATTGATACAGGGCTATGGGGAGAGAGTGGGGCAGTGGAATTAGTTTGCAGATTGATACAGGGTTATGGGGAGAGAGTGGGGCAGTGGAATTAGTTTGCAGATTGATACAGGGTTATGGGGAGAGAGCGGGGCAGTGGGATTAGTTTGGGATTGATACAGGGCTATTTGGAGAGAGTGGGGCAGTGGGATTAGTTTCCGGTTGATACGGGGCTATGGGGAGAGAGCGGGGCAGTGTGATTAGTTTAGGATTGATGCAGGGCTATGGGGAGAAAGTGGGGCAGTGGGATTAGTTTTGGGATTGATTCAGGGCTAAGGGGAGACAGCGGGGCAGTGGGATTAGTTTAGGATTGATACAGGGCAATGGGGAGAGTGCGCGGCAGTGGGATTAGTTTGGGATTGATACAGGGCTATGGGGAGGGAGCGGGACAGTGGGATTAGTTTGGGGATAGGTACAGGGCTATGGGGAGAGAGTGGGGCAATGGGATTATTTGGGATCGATACAGAGCTATGGGGAGAGAGCGGGGCAGTGTGATTAGTTTGGGGATTGACAGAGGGCTATGGGGAGAGAGCGGGGCAGTTGGACCCGTTTAGGGTTGAAACAGGGATTTGGGGAGAGTGCGGGGCAGTGGGATTAGTTTAGGATGAATAGAGGGCTATGGGGAGAGAGCGAGGCAGTGGGATTAGTTTGGGGATTGATACAGGGCTATGGGGAGAGAGTGGGGCAGTGGGATTAGTTTGGGATTGATCCAGGGCTATGGGAAGAGAGTGGGGCAGTGGGATTAGTTTGGGGATTGATAAGGGCTATGGGGACAAAGGGGACACTGGGATTAGTTTGGACTTGATACAGAGCTATGGGTTAGAGAGCAGGTCATTGGGATTAGATTGGGATTGATACAGGGCTATTGGGAGAGTGCGGGGCAGTGGGATTAGTTTGCAGTTGATACGGGGCTATGAGGAGGGAGCGGGGCAGTGGGATTAGTTTCGGGATAGGTACAGGGCTATGGGGAAAGAGCGGGGCAGTGGAATTAGTTTAGGATTGATACAGGGCTATGGGGAGAGAGTGAGGCAGTGAGATTAGTTTGGGGATTGTTAAGGGCTATCGGGGGAAAGGGGACATTGGGATTCATTTGGGATTGATACAGAGCTATTGGGAGAGAGTGGGGCAGTGGGATTAGTTTGGGGATTGGTACAGGGCTCTGGGGAGAGAGCAGGGCAGTGGGATTAGTTTGGGGATTGATACAGTGCTATGGGGAGAGACTGGGGCAGTGGGATTAGTTTGGGATCGACACAGAGCTATGGGGAGAGAGTGAGGCAGTGGGATTAGTTTGGGGATCGATAGAAGGCTATGGGGAGTATGTTTGACAGTGAGATTAGTTTGGGGATCGATATAGGGCTATGGGGAGACAGTGAGACAGTGGGATTAGTTTGGGAATAGGTACAGGAGTATGGGGAGAGAGTGGGGCAGTGGGATTAGTTTGGGGATTGACAGAGGGCTATGGGGAGAGAGCGGGGCAATGGGATTAGTTTAGGATTGGTACAAGGCTATGGGGAGAGAGTGGGGCAGTGGGATCAGTTTGGGGATTGATAGAAGCTAATGGGGAGAGAGTTTGGCAGTGGGATTAGTTTGGGGATTGATAGAGGGCAAAGGGGAGACAGTGGGAAAGTGGGATTAGTTTGGGATTGATACAGGGCTATTTGGAGAGAGTGGGGCAGTGAGATTAGTTTCCGGTTGATACGGGGCTATGGGGAGAGAGCGGGGCAGTGTGATTAGTTTGCAGATTGATACAGGGTTATGGGGAGAGAGCGGGGCAGTGGGATTAGTTTGGGATTGATACAGGGCTATTTGGAGAGAGTGGGGCAGTGGGATTAGTTTCCGGTTGATACGGGGCTATGGGGAGAGAGCGGGGCAGTGGGATTAGTTTAGGATTGATGCAGGGCTATGGGGAGAAAGTGGGGCAGTGGGATTAGTTTTGGGATTGATTCAGGGCTAAGGGGAGACAGCGGGGCAGTGGGATTAGTTTAGGATTGATGCAGGGCTATGGGGAGAAAGTGGGGCAGTGGGATTAGTTTTGGGATTGTTTCAGGGCTAAGGGGAGACAGCGGGGCAGTGGGATTAGTTTAGGATTGATACAGGGCTATGGGGAGAGAGTGGGGCAGTGGAATTAGTTTGCAGATTGATACAGGGTTATGGGGAGAGAGCGGGGCAGTGTGATTAGTTTGGGATTGATACAGGGCTATTTGGAGAGAGTGGGGCAGTGGGATTAGTTTCCGGTTGATACGGGGCTATGGGGAGAGAGCGGGGCAGTGTGATTAGTTTAGGATTGATGCAGGGCTATGGGGAGAAAGTGGGGCAGTGGGATTAGTTTTGGGATTGATTCAGGGCTAAGGGGAGACAGCGGGGCAGTGGGATTAGTTTAGGATTGATACAGGGCTATGGGGAGAGAGTGGGGCAGTGGAATTAGTTTGCAGATTGATACAGGATTATGGGGAGAGAGCGGGGCAGTGGGATTAGTTTGGGGATTGATACAGGGCTATGGGGAGAGAGCGGGGCAGTGTGATTAGTTTAAGATTGATGCAGGGCTATGGGGAGAGAGTGGGGCAGTGGGATTAGATTTGAAATTGATTCAGGGCTAAGGGGAGACAGCGGGTCAGTGGGATTAGTTTGGGATTGATACACGGCTAGGGGCAGAGAGTGGGGCAGTGGGATTTGTTTGCAGATTGATACAGGGCTGTGGGGAGAGAGTGGGGCAGTGGGATTAATTTGGGGATTGATCCAGGGCTATGGGAAGAGAGCGGGGCAGTGGGATTAGTTTGGTGATTGATAAGGGCTATGGGGACAAAGGGGATACTGGGATTAGTTTGGAATTGATACAGAGCTATGGGGAGAGAGCAGGTCAGTGGGATTAGATTGTGATTGATACAGGGCTATTTGGAGAGAATGGGGCAGTGGGATTAGTTTGGGATTGACACAGGGCGATGGGGAGAAAGTGTGGCAGTGGGATTAGTTTGGGATTGATACAGGGCTATGGGAAGAGAGCAGTGCAGTCGGATTAGTTTGGGGATTGATAAGGACTATGGGGAGAGAGGGGACAATGGAATTAGTTTGGGATTGATACAGAGCGATTGGGAGAGTGCGGGGCAGTGGGATTAGTTGAGGATTGATCCAGGGCTATGGGGAGAGAGCAGGTCATTGAGATTAGATTGGGATTGATACAGGGCTATGGGGAGAGATTCGGGCAGTGGGATTAATTTTGGGATTGATTCAGGGCTAAGGGGAGAGAGCGGGGCAGTGGGATTAGTTTAGGATTGATACAGGGTTATGGGGAGAGAGCGGGGCAGTGGAATTAGTTTGCAGATTGATACAGGGTTATGGGGAGAGAGTGGGGCAGTGGGATTAGTTTGGGGATAGGTACAGGGCTATGGGGAGAGAGTGGGGCAGTGGGATTAGTTTGGGATCGATACAGAGCTATGGGGAGAGAGTGCGGCAGTGGGATTAGTTTTGGGATTGAGAGATGGCTCTTGGGAGAGAGCGGGGCAGTTGGACTCGTTTAGGATTGATACAGGGCTCTGGGGAGAGAGCGGGGCAATGGGATTAGTTTAGGATTGATCCAGGGCAATGGGGAGAGAGTGGGGCAGTGGGATTAGTTTTGGGATTGATTCAGGTCTAAGGGGAGACAGGGGGGCAGTGGGATTAGTTTTGGATTGATACAGGGAAATGGGGAGAGAGCAGTGCAGTGGTATCAGTTTGGGGATTGATAAGGGATATGGGGAGAGAGTGGACACTGGGATTAGTTTGGAATTGATACAGAGCTATGGGGAGAGAGCAGGTCAGTGGGATTAGATTGGGATTGATACAGGGCTATTGGGAGAGTGCGGGGCAGTGGGATTAGTTTAGGATTGATCCAGGGATATGGGGAGAGAGCTGGACAGTGGGATTAGTTTGGGATTGATACAGAGCAATGGGGAGAGAGCGGGGCAGTGGGATTAGTTTGGGGATTGACAAAGGGCTATGGGCAGAGAGTGGGGCAGTGGGATTAGTTTGCAGTTGATACGAGGCAATGGGGAGGGAGCGTGGGGCAGTGGGATTAGTTTCGGGATAGGTACAGGGCTATGGGGAGAGAGCGGGGCAGTGGGATTAGTTTGGGATTGATACAGGTCTATTGGGAGAGAGCGGGGCAGTGGGATTAGTTTGGGATTGATACAGGGCTCGGGGCAGAGATTGGGGTAGTGGGATTAGTTTGCAGATTGATACAGGGCTGTGGGGAGAGAGTGGGGCAGTGGGATTGGTTTGTGATTGATACAGGGCTGTGGGAAGAGAGCGGGGCAGTGGGATTAGTTTGGGGATTGACAGAGGGCTATGGGGGGAGAGCGGGGCAGTTGGACTAGTTTAGGATTGATCCAGGGCTATGGGGAGAGAGTGGGGCAGTGGGATTAGTTTTGGGATTGATTCAGGGCTAAGGGGAGACAGCGGGGCAGTGGGATTAGTTTGTGGATTGATACAGGGTTATGGGGAGAGAGCGGGGCAGTGGGATTAGTTTAGGATTTATACAGGGCTATCGGGAGAGAGCGAGGCAGTGGGATTAGTTTGGGGATTGATACAGGGCTATGGGGAGAGTGTGAGGCACTGGGATTAGTTTGGGATTGATACAGGGCTATGGGGAGAGAGCGGGGCAGTGGGATTAGTTTGGGGATTGACAGAGGGCTATGGGGAGAGAGCGGGGCAGTTGGACTAGTTTAGGATTGATACAGGACTCTGGGGAGAGAGCGGGGCAGTGGGATTAGTTTGGGGATTGACAGAGGGCTATGGGCAGAGAGTTGGGCAGTGGGATTAGTTTGCGGTTGATACGAGGCTATGGGGAGGGAGCGGGGCAGTGGGATTAGTTTCGGGATAGGTACAGGGCTATCGGGAGAGAGTGGGGCAGTGGGATTAGTTTGGGATCGGTACAGAGCAATGGGGAGAGAGTGGGGCAGTGGGATTAGTTTGGGGATTGACAGAGGGCTATGGGGAGAGAGCGGGGCAGTTGGACTAGTTTAGGATTGATACAGGACTCTGGGGAGAGAGCGGGGCAGTGGGATTAGTTTAGGATTGATCCAGGGCTATGGGGAGAGAGTGGGGCAGTGGGATTAGTTTTGGGATTGATTCAGGGCTAAGGGGAGACAGCGGGGCAGTGGGATTAGTTTGCGGATTGATACAGGGTTATGGGGAGAGAGCGGGGCAGTGGGATTAGTTTAGGATTTATACAGGGTTATGAGGAGAGAGCGGGGCAGTGGGATTAGTTTAGGATTTATACAGGGCTATCGTGAGAGAGCGAGGCAGTGGGTTTAGTTTGGGGATTGATACAGGGCTATGGGGAGAGAGTGGGGCAGTGGGATTAATTTTGGGATTGATTCAGGTCTAAGGGGAGACAGGGGGGCAGTGGGATTAGTTTGGGATTGATACAGGGCTCGGGGCAGAGATTGGGGCAGTGGGATTAGTTTGCGGATTGATACAGGGCTGTGGGGAGAGAGTGGGGCAGTGGGATTAATTTGGGGATTGATACAGGGCTATGGGGAGAGAGTGGGGCAGTGGGATTGGTTTGTGATTGATACAGGGCTATGGGAAGAGAGCGGGGCAGTGGGATTAGTTTGGGGATTGATAAGGGCTATGGGGACAAAGGGGAACTGGGATTAGTTTGGAATTGATACAGAGCTAAGGGGAGAGTGCAGGTCAGTGGGATTAGATTGGGATTGATACAGGGCTATTGGGAGAGTGCGGGGCAGTGGGATTAGTTTAGGATTGATCCAGGGCTATGGGGTGAGAGCTGGACAGTGGGATTAATTTGGGATTGATACAGGGCAATGGGGAGAGTGCGCGGCAGTGGGATTAGTTTGGGATTGATACAGGGCTATGGGGAGGGAGCGGGACAGTGGGATTAGTTTGGGGATAGGTACAGGGCTATGGGGAGAGAGTGGGGCAATGGGATTATTTGGGATCGATACAGAGCTATGGGGAGAGAGCAGGGCAGTGTGATTGTTTGGGGATTGACAGAGGGCTATGGGGAGAGAGCGGGGCAGTTGGACTAGTTTAGGGTTGAAACAGGGATTTGGGGAGAGTGCGGGGCAGTGGGATTAGTTTTAGGATTGTTTCAGGGCTAAGGGGAGACAGCGGGGCAGTGGGATTAGTTTAGGATTGATGCAGGGCTATGGGGAGAAAGTGGGGCAGTGGGATTAGTTTTGGGATTGTTTCAGGGCTAAGGGGAGACAGCGGGGCAGTGGGATTAGTTTAGGATTGATGCAGGGCTATGGGGAGAGAGTGGGGCAGTGGAATTAGTTTGCAGATTGATACAGGGTTATGGGGAGAGAGCGGGGCAGTGGGATTAGTTTAGGATTGATACAGGGCTATGGGGAGAGAGTGGGGCAGTGGAATTAGTTTGCAGATTGATACAGGGTTATGGGGAGAGAGTGGGGCAGTGGAATTAGTTTGCAGATTGATACAGGGTTATGGGGAGAGAGCGGGGCAGTGGGATTAGTTTGGGATTGATACAGGGCTATTTGGAGAGAGTGGGGCAGTGGGATTAGTTTCCGGTTGATACGGGGCTATGGGGAGAGAGCGGGGCAGTGTGATTAGTTTAGGATTGATGCAGGGCTATGGGGAGAAAGTGGGGCAGTGGGATTAGTTTTGGGATTGATTCAGGGCTAAGGGGAGACAGCGGGGCAGTGGGATTAGTTTAGGATTGATACAGGGCAATGGGGAGAGTGCGCGGCAGTGGGATTAGTTTGGGAGTGATACAGGGCTATGGGGAGGGAGCGGGACAGTGGGATTAGTTTGGGGATAGGTACAGGGCTATGGGGAGAGAGTGGGGCAATGGGATTATTTGGGATCGATACAGAGCTATGGGGAGAGAGCGGGGCAGTGTGATTAGTTTGGGGATTGACAGAGGGCTATGGGGAGAGAGCGGGGCAGTTGGACCCGTTTAGGGTTGAAACAGGGATTTGGGGAGAGTGCGGGGCAGTGGGATTAGTTTAGGATGAATAGAGGGCTATGGGGAGAGAGCGAGGCAGTGGGATTAGTTTGGGGATTGATACAGGGCTATGGGAAGAGAGTGGGGCAGTGGGATTAGTTTGGGATTGATCCAGGGCTATGGGAAGAGAGTGGGGCAGTGGGATTAGTTTGGGGATTGATAAGGGCTATGGGGACAAAGGGGACACTGGGATTAGTTTGGACTTGATACAGAGCTATGGGTTAGAGAGCAGGTCATTGGGATTAGATTGGGATTGATACAGGGCTATTGGGAGAGTGCGGGGCAGTGGGATTAGTTTGCAGTTGATACGGGGCTATGAGGAGGGAGCGGGGCAGTGGGATTAGTTTCGGGATAGGTACAGGGCTATGGGGAAAGAGCGGGGCAGTGGAATTAGTTTAGGATTGATACAGGGCTATGGGGAGAGAGTGAGGCAGTGAGATTAGTTTGGGGATTGTTAAGGGCTATCGGGGGAAAGGGGACATGGGGATTCATTTGGGATTGATACAGAGCTATTGGGAGAGAGTGGGGCAGTGGGATTAGTTTGGGGATTGGTACAGGGCTCTGGGGAGAGAGCAGGGCAGTGGGATTAGTTTGGGGATTGATACAGTGCTATGGGGAGAGACTGGGGCAGTGGGATTAGTTTGGGATCGACACAGAGCTATGGGGAGAGAGTGAGGCAGTGGGATTAGTTTGGGGATCGATAGAAGGCTATGGGGAGTATGTTTGACAGTGAGATTAGTTTGGGGATCGATATAGGGCTATGGGGAGACAGTGAGACAGTGGGATTAGTTTGGGAATAGGTACAGGAGTATGGGGAGAGAGTGGTGCAGTGGGATTAGTTTGGGGATTGACAGAGGGCTATGGGGAGAGAGCGGGGCAATGGGATTAGTTTAGGATTGGTACAAGGCTATGGGGAGAGAGTGGGGCAGTGGGATCAGTTTGGGGATTGATAGAAGCTAATGGGGAGAGAGTTTGGCAGTGGGATTAGTTTGGGGATTGATAGAGGGCAAAGGGGAGACAGTGGGAAAGTGGGATTAGTTTGGGATTGATACAGGGCTATTTGGAGAGAGTGGGGCAGTGAGATTAGTTTCCGGTTGATACGGGGCTATGGGGAGAGAGCGGGGCAGTGTGATTAGTTTGCAGATTGATACAGGGTTATGGGGAGAGAGCGGGGCAGTGGGATTAGTTTGGGATTGATACAGGGCTATTTGGAGAGAGTGGGGCAGTGGGATTAGTTTCCGGTTGATACGGGGCTATGGGGAGAGAGCGGGGCAGTGGGATTAGTTTAGGATTGATGCAGGGCTATGGGGAGAAAGTGGGGCAGTGGGATTAGTTTTGGGATTGATTCAGGGCTAAGGGGAGACAGCGGGGCAGTGGGATTAGTTTAGGATTGATGCAGGGCTATGGGGAGAAAGTGGGGCAGTGGGATTAGTTTTGGGATTGTTTCAGGGCTAAGGGGAGACAGCGGGGCAGTGGGATTAGTTTAGGATTGATACAGGGCTATGGGGAGAGAGTGGGGCAGTGGAATTAGTTTGCAGATTGATACAGGGTTATGGGGAGAGAGCGGGGCAGTGTGATTAGTTTGGGATTGATACAGGGCTATTTGGAGAGAGTGGGGCAGTGGGATTAGTTTCCGGTTGATACGGGGCTATGGGGAGAGAGCGGGGCAGTGTGATTAGTTTAGGATTGATGCAGGGCTATGGGGAGAAAGTGGGGCAGTGGGATTAGTTTTGGGATTGATTCAGGGCTAAGGGGAGACAGCGGGGCAGTGGGATTAGTTTAGGATTGATACAGGGCTATGGGGAGAGAGTGGGGCAGTGGAATTAGTTTGCAGATTGATACAGGATTATGGGGAGAGAGCGGGGCAGTGGGATTAGTTTGGGGATTGATACAGGGCTATGGGGAGAGAGCGGGGCAGTGTGATTAGTTTAAGATTGATGCAGGGCTATGGGGAGAGAGTGGGGCAGTGGGATTAGATTTGAAATTGATTCAGGGCTAAGGGGAGACAGCGGGTCAGTGGGATTAGTTTGGGATTGATACACGGCTAGGGGCAGAGAGTGGGGCAGTGGGATTTGTTTGCAGATTGATACAGGGCTGTGGGGAGAGAGTGGGGCAGTGGGATTAATTTGGGGATTGATCCAGGGCTATGGGAAGAGAGCGGGGCAGTGGGATTAGTTTGGTGATTGATAAGGGCTATGGGGACAAAGGGGATACTGGGATTAGTTTGGAATTGATACAGAGCTATGGGGAGAGAGCAGGTCAGTGGGATTAGATTGTGATTGATACAGGGCTATTTGGAGAGAATGGGGCAGTGGGATTAGTTTGGGATTGACACAGGGCGATGGGGAGAAAGTGTGGCAGTGGGATTAGTTTGGGATTGATACAGGGCTATGGGAAGAGAGCAGTGCAGTCGGATTAGTTTGGGGATTGATAAGGACTATGGGGAGAGAGGGGACAATGGAATTAGTTTGGGATTGATACAGAGCGATTGGGAGAGTGCGGGGCAGTGGGATTAGTTGAGGATTGATCCAGGGCTATGGGGAGAGAGCAGGTCATTGAGATTAGATTGGGATTGATACAGGGCTATGGGGAGAGATTCGGGCAGTGGGATTAATTTTGGGATTGATTCAGGGCTAAGGGGAGAGAGCGGGGCAGTGGGATTAGTTTAGGATTGATACAGGGTTATGGGGAGAGAGCGGGTCAGTGGGATTAGTTTGGGATTGATACACGGCTAGGGGCAGAGAGTGGGGCAGTGGGATTTGTTTGCAGATTGATACAGGGCTGTGGGGAGAGAGTGGGGCAGTGGGATTAATTTGGGGATTGATCCAGGGCTATGGGAAGAGAGCGGGGCAGTGGGATTAGTTTGGTGATTGATAAGGGCTATGGGGACAAAGGGGATACTGGGATTAGTTTGGAATTGATACAGAGCTATGGGGAGAGAGCAGGTCAGTGGGATTAGATTGTGATTGATACAGGGCTATTTGGAGAGAATGGGGCAGTGGGATTAGTTTGGGATTGACACAGGGCGATGGGGAGAAAGTGTGGCAGTGGGATTAGTTTGGGATTGATACAGGGCTATGGGAAGAGAGCAGTGCAGTCGGATTAGTTTGGGGATTGATAAGGACTATGGGGAGAGAGGGGACAATGGAATTAGTTTGGGATTGATACAGAGCGATTGGGAGAGTGCGGGGCAGTGGGATTAGTTGAGGATTGATCCAGGGCTATGGGGAGAGAGCAGGTCATTGAGATTAGATTGGGATTGATACAGGGCTATGGGGAGAGATTCGGGCAGTGGGATTAATTTTGGGATTGATTCAGGGCTAAGGGGAGAGTGCGGGGCAGTGGGATTAGTTTAGGATTGATACAGGGTTATGGGGAGAGAGCGGGGCAGTGGAATTAGTTTGCAGATTGATACAGGGTTATGGGGAGAGAGTGGGGCAGTGGGATTAGTTTGGGGATAGGTACAGGGCTATGGGGAGAGAGTGGGGCAGTGGGATTAGTTTGGGATCGATACAGAGCTATGGGGAGAGAGTGCGGCAGTGGGATTAGTTTTGGGATTGAGAGATGGCTCTTGGGAGAGAGCGGGGCAGTTGGACTCGTTTAGGATTGATACAGGGCTCTGGGGAGAGAGCGGGGCAATGGGATTAGTTTAGGATTGATCCAGGGCAATGGGGAGAGAGTGGGGCAGTGGGATTAGTTTTGGGATTGATTCAGGTCTAAGGGGAGACAGGGGGGCAGTGGGATTAGTTTTGGATTGATACAGGGCAATGGGGAGAGAGCAGTGCAGTGGTATCAGTTTGGGGATTGATAAGGGATATGGGGAGAGAGTGGACACTGGGATTAGTTTGGAATTGATACAGAGCTATGGGGAGAGAGCAGGTCAGTGGGATTAGATTGGGATTGATACAGGGCTATTGGGAGAGTGCGGGGCAGTGGGATTAGTTTAGGATTGATCCAGGGATATGGGGAGAGAGCTGGACAGTGGGATTAGTTTGGGATTGATACAGAGCAATGGGGAGAGAGCGGGGCAGTGGGATTAGTTTGGGGATTGACAAAGGGCTATGGGCAGAGAGTGGGGCAGTGGGATTAGTTTGCAGTTGATACGAGGCAATGGGGAGGGAGCGTGGGGCAGTGGGATTAGTTTCGGGATAGGTACAGGGCTATGGGGAGAGAGCGGGGCAGTGGGATTAGTTTGGGATTGATACAGGTCTATTGGGAGAGAGCGGGGCAGTGGGATTAGTTTGGGATTGATACAGGGCTCGGGGCAGAGATTGGGGTAGTGGGATTAGTTTGCAGATTGATACAGGGCTGTGGGGAGAGAGTGGGGCAGTGGGATTGGTTTGTGATTGATACAGGGCTGTGGGAAGAGAGCGGGGCAGTGGGATTAGTTTGGGGATTGACAGAGGGCTATGGGGGGAGAGCGGGGCAGTTGGACTAGTTTAGGATTGATCCAGGGCTATGGGGAGAGAGTGGGGCAGTGGGATTAGTTTTGGGATTGATTCAGGGCTAAGGGGAGACAGCGGGGCAGTGGGATTAGTTTGTGGATTGATACAGGGTTATGGGGAGAGAGCGGGGCAGTGGGATTAGTTTAGGATTTATACAGGGCTATCGGGAGAGAGCGAGGCAGTGGGATTAGTTTGGGGATTGATACAGGGCTATGGGGAGAGTGTGAGGCACTGGGATTAGTTTGGGATTGATACAGGGCTATGGGGAGAGAGCGGGGCAGTGGGATTAGTTTGGGGATTGACAGAGGGCTATGGGCAGAGAGTTGGGCAGTGGGATTAGTTTGCGGTTGATACGAGGCTATGGGGAGGGAGCGGGGCAGTGGGATTAGTTTCGGGATAGCTACAGGGCTATCGGGAGAGAGTGGGGCAGTGGGATTAGTTTGGGATCGGTACAGAGCAATGGGGAGAGAGTGGGGCAGTGGGATTAGTTTGGGGATTGACAGAGGGCTATGGGGAGAGAGCGGGGCAGTTGGACTAGTTTAGGATTGATACAGGACTCTGGGGAGAGAGCGGGGCAGTGGGATTAGTTTAGGATTGATCCAGGGCTATGGGGAGAGAGTGGGGCAGTGGGATTAGTTTTGGGATTGATTCAGGGCTAAGGGGAGACTGCGGGGCAGTGGGATTAGTTTGCGGATTGATACAGGGTTATGGGGAGAGAGCGGGGCAGTGGGATTAGTTTAGGATTTATACAGGGTTTTGAGGAGAGAGCGGGGCAGTGGGATTAGTTTAGGATTTATACAGGGCTATCGTGAGAGAGCGAGGCAGTGGGTTTAGTTTGGGGATTGATACAGGGCTATGGGGAGAGAGTGGGGCAGTGGGATTAATTTTGGGATTGATTCAGGTCTAAGGGGAGACAGGGGGGCAGTGGGATTAGTTTGGGATTGATACAGGGCTCGGGGCAGAGATTGGGGCAGTGGGATTAGTTTGCGGATTGATACAGGGCTGTGGGGAGAGAGTGGGGCAGTGGGATTAATTTGGGGATTGATACAGGGCTATGGGGAGAGAGTGGGGCAGTGGGATTGGTTTGTGATTGATACAGGGCTATGGGAAGAGAGCGGGGCAGTGGGATTAGTTTGGGGATTGATAAGGGCTATGGGGACAAAGGGGAACTGGGATTAGTTTGGAATTGATACAGAGCTAAGGGGAGAGTGCAGGTCAGTGGGATTAGATTGGGATTGATACAGGGCTATTGGGAGAGTGCGGGGCAGTGGGATTAGTTTAGGATTGATCCAGGGCTATGGGGTGAGAGCTGGACAGTGGGATTAATTTGGGATTGATACAGGGCAATGGGGAGAGTGCGCGGCAGTGGGATTAGTTTGGGATTGATACAGGGCTATGGGGAGGGAGCGGGACAGTGGGATTAGTTTGGGGATAGGTACAGGGCTATGGGGAGAGAGTGGGGCAATGGGATTATTTGGGATCGATACAGAGCTATGGGGAGAGAGCAGGGCAGTGTGATTGTTTGGGGATTGACAGAGGGCTATGGGGAGAGAGCGGGGCAGTTGGACTAGTTTAGGGTTGAAACAGGGATTTGGGGAGAGTGCGGGGCAGTGGGATTAGTTTAGGATGAATAGAGGGCTATGGGGAGAGAGCGAGGCAGTGGGATTAGTTTTGGGATTGATACAGGGCTATGGGGAGAGAGTAGGGCAGTGGGATTAGTTTGGGATTGATCCAGGGTTATGGGAAGAGAGTGGGGCAGTGGGATTAGTTTGGGGATTGATAAGGGCTATGGGGACAAAGGGACACTGGGATTAGTTTGGACTTGATACAGAGCTATGGGTTAGAGAGCAGGTCATTGGGATTAGATTGGGATTGATACAGGGCTATTGGGAGAGTGCGGGGCAGTGGGATTAGTTTGCGGTTGATACGGGGCTATGAGGAGGGAGCGGGGCAGTGGGATTAGTTTCGGGATAGGTACAGGGCTATGGGGAAAGTGCGGGGCAGTGGAATTAGTTTAGGATTGATACAGGGCTATGGGGAGAGAGTGAGGCAGTGAGATTAGTTTGGGGATTGTTAAGGGCTATCGGGGGAAAGGGGACATTGGGATTCATTTGGGATTGATACAGAGCTATTGGGAGAGAGTGGGGCAGTGGGATTAGTTTGGGGATTGGTACAGGGCTCTGGGGAGAGAGCAGGGCAGTGGGATTAGTTTGGGATTGACAGAGCTATGGGGAGAGAGTGAGGCAGTGGGATTAGTTTGGGGATCGATAGAAGGCTATGGGGAGTATGTTTGACAGTGGGATTAGTTTGGGGATCGATATAGGGCTATGGGGAGACAGTGGGACAGTGGGATTAGTTTGGGAATAGGTACAGGAGTATGGGGAGAGAGTGGGGCAGTGGGATTAGTTTGGGGATTGACAGAGGGCTATGGGGAGAGAGCGGGGCAATGGGATTAGTTTAGGATTGGTACAAGGCGATGGGGAGAGAGTGGGGCAGTGGGATTAGTTTGGGGATTGATAGAAGGTTATGGGGAGACAGTTTGGCAGTGGGATTAGTTTGGGGATTGAGAGAGAGCAAAGGGGAGACAGTGGGAAAGTGGGATTAGTTTGGGATTGATACAGGGCTATTTGGAGAGAGTGGGGCAGTGAGATTAGTTTCCGGTTGATACGGGGCTATGGGGAGAGAGCGGGGCAGTGGGATTAGTTTAGGATTGATGCAGGGCTATGGGGAGAAAGTGGGGCAGTGGGATTAGTTTTAGGATTGTTTCAGGGCTAAGGGGAGACAGCGGAGCAGTGGGATTAGTTTAGGATTGATGCAGGGCTATGGGGAGAAAGTGGGGCAGTGGGATTAGTTTTGGGATTGTTTCAGGGCTAAGGGGAGACAGCGGGGCAGTGGGATTAGTTTAGGATTGATACAGGGCTATGGGGAGAGAGTGGGGCAGTGGAATTAGTTTGCAGATTGATACAGGGTTATGGGGAGAGAGCGGGGCAGTGGGATTAGTTTAGGATTGATACAGGGCTATGGGGAGAGAGTGGGGCAGTGGAATTAGTTTGCAGATTGATACAGGGTTATGGGGAGAGAGTGGGGCAGTGGAATTAGTTTGCAGATTGATACAGGGTTATGGGGAGAGAGCGGGGCAGTGGGATTAGTTTGGGATTGATACAGGGCTATTTGGAGAGAGTGGGGCAGTGGGATTAGTTTCCGGTTGATACGGGGCTATGGGGAGAGAGCGGGGCAGTGTGATTAGTTTAGGATTGATGCAGGGCTATGGGGAGAAAGTGGGGCAGTGGGATTAGTTTTGGGATTGATTCAGGGCTAAGGGGAGACAGCGGGGCAGTGGGATTAGTTTAGGATTGATACAGGGCTATGGGGAGAGAGTGGGGCAGTGGAATTAGTTTGCAGATTGATACAGGGTTATGGGGAGAGAGCGGGGCAGTGGGATTAGTTTGGGGATTGATACAGGGCTATGGGGAGAGAGCGGGGCAGTGGGATTAGTTTGGGGATTGATACAGGGCTATGGGGAGAGAGCGGGGCAGTGTGATTAGTTTAAGATTGATGCAGGGCTATGGGGAGAGAGTGGGGCAGTGGGATTAGATTTGAAATTGATTCAGGGCTAAGGGGAGACAGCGGGTCAGTGGGATTAGTTTGGGATTGATACACGGCTAGGGGCAGAGAGTGGGGCAGTGGGATTTGTTTGCAGATTGATACAGGGCTGTGGGGAGAGAGTGGGGCAGTGGGATTAATTTGGGGATTGATCCAGGGCTATGGGAAGAGAGCGGGGCAGTGGAATTAGTTTGGGGATTGATAAGGGCTATGGGGACAAAGGGGATACTGGGATTAGTTTGGACTTGATACAGAGCTATGGGGAGAGAGCAGGTCAGTGGGATTAGATTGTGATTGATACAGGGCTATTTGGAGAGAATGGGGCAGTGGGATTAGTTTGGGATTGACACAGGGCGATGGGGAGAAAGTGTGGCAGTGGGATTAGTTTGGGATTGATACAGGGCTATGGGAAGAGAGCAGTGCAGTCGGATTAGTTTGGGGATTGATAAGGACTATGGGGAGAGAGGGGACAATGGAATTAGTTTGGGATTGATACAGAGCGATTGGGAGAGTGCGGAGCAGTGGGATTAGTTGAGGATTGATCCAGGGCTATGGGGAGAGAGCAGGTCATTGAGATTAGATTGGGATTGATACAGGGCTATGGGGAGAGAGTCGGGCAGTGGGATTAATTTTGGGATTGATTCAGGGCTAAGGGGAGAGAGCGGGGCAGTGGGATTAGTTTAGGATTGATACAGGGTTATGGGGAGAGAGCGGGGCAGTGGAATTAGTTTGCAGATTGATACAGGGTTATGGGGAGAGAGCGGGGCAGTGGGATTAGTTTACGATTTATACAGGGCTATCGGGAGAGAGCGAGGCAGTGGGATTAGTTTGGGGATTGATACAGGGCTATGGGGAGAGAGCGGGGCAGTGTGATTAGTTTAGGATTGATGCAGGGCTATGGGGAGAGAGTGGGGCAGTGGGATTAGATTTGGAATTGATTCAGGGCTAAGGGGAGACAGCGGGGCAGTGGGATTAGTTTGGGATTGATACACGGCTAGGGGCAGAGAGTGGGGTAGTGGGATTTGTTTGCAGATTGATACGGGGCTGTGGGGAGAGAGTGGGGCAGTGGGATTTGTTTGCAGATTGATACAGTGCTGTGCGGAGAGAGTGGGGCAGTGGGATTAATTTGGGGATTGCTCCAGGGCTATGGGAAGAGAGCGGGGCAGTGGGATTAGTTTGGGGTTTGATAAGGGCTATGGGGACAAAGGGGATACTGGGATTAGTTTGGATTGATACAGAGCTATGGGGAGAGAGCAGGTCAGTGGGATTAGATTGTGATTCATACAGGGCTATTTGGAGAGAATGGGGCAGTGGGATTAGTTTGGGATTGACACAGGGCGATGGGGAGAAAGTGGGGCAGTGGGATTAGTTTGGGATTGATACAGGGCTATGGGAAGAGAGCGGGGCAGTGGGATTAGTTTGGGGATTGATACAGGACTATGGGGAGAGAGTGGGTCAGTGGGATTAGATTGGGATTGATACAGGTCGATTGGGAGAGTGCGGGGCAGTGGGATTAGTTTAGGATTGATCCAGGGCTATGGGGAGAGAGCTGGACAGTGGGATTAGTTTGGGATTGATACAGGGCGATGGGGAGAGTGCGGGGCAGTGGGATTAGTTTGGGATTGATACAGGGCTATGGGGAGAGAGTGGGGCAGTGGGATTAGTTTGGGGATAGGTACAGGGCTATGGGGAGAGAGTGGGGCAGTGGGATTAATTTTGGGATTGATTCAGGGCTAAGGGGAGACAGTGGGGCAGTGGGATTAGTTTGGGATTGATACAGGGCTATGGGGAGAGAGTGGGGCAGTGGGATTAGTTTGGGGATTGACAGAGGGCTATGGGGAGAGAGTGGGGCAGTGGGATTAGTTTTGGGATTGATTCAGGGCTAAGGAGAGACAGCGGGGCAGTGGGATTAGTTTAGGATTGATACATGGCTATGGGGAGAGAGCGAGGCAGTGGGATTAGTTTGGGGCTTGGTACAGGGCTATGGGGACAGAGTGGGGCAGTGGGATTAGTTTTGGGAGTGATTCAGGGCTAAGGGGAAACAGCGGGGCAGTAGGATTTGTTTGGGATTGATACAGGGCTATGGGGAGAGAGCGGGGCGGTGGGATTAGTTTGCGGATTGATACAGGGTTATGGGGAGAGAGCGGGGCAGTGGGATTAGTTGAGGGTTTATACAGGGCTATGGGGAGAGAGGGAGGCAGTGGGATTAGTTTGGGGATTGATCCAGGGCTGTGTGGAGAGAGTGGGGCAGTGGGATTAGACTGGGATTGATAGAGGGATAAGGGGAGACAGTGGGACAGTGGGATTGATTTGGGATTGATACAGGGCGATGGGGAGAGAGTTGGGAAGTGGGTTTAGTTTGGGATTGATACGGGGCTATCGGGAGAGAGCGGGGCAGTGGGATTAGACTGGGATTGATTGAGGGATATGGGGAGACAGTGGGACATTGGGATTGATTTGGGGTTAATACAGGGCGATGGGGAGAGAGTGGGTCAGTGGCATTAGTTTCGGGATTGATAAAGGCTATCGGGAAAAAGAGGACAATTGGGATTAGTTTGGGATTGATACAGAGCTATGGGGAGTGAGCAAGTCAGTGGGATTAGATTGGGATTGATGCAGGGCTATGGGGAGAGCGTGGGGCAGTGGGATTAGTTTAGGATTGATATAGGGCCAAGGGGAGAGTGTGAGGCACTGGGATTAGTTTGGGATTGATACAGAGCTATGGGGAGAGAGCGGGGCAGTGGGATTAGATTGGGATTGATACAGGGCTATTGGGAGAGTGCGGGGCAGTGGGATTAGTTTAGGATTGATCCAGGGCTATGGGGAGAGAGCTGGACAGTGGGATTAGTTTGGGATTGATACAGGGCTATGGGGAGAGAGTGGGGCAGTGGGATTAGTTTTGGGATTGATTCAGGTCTAAGGGGAGACAGTGGGGCAGTGGGATTAGTTTGGGATTGATACAGGGCTAGGGGCAGAGATTGGGGCAGTGGGATTAGTTTGCGGATTGATACAGGGCTGTGGGGAGAGAGTGGGGCAGTGGGATTAGACTGGGATTGATAGAGGCATAAGGGGAGACAGTGGGACAGTGGGATTGATTTGGGATTGATACAGGGCGATGGGGAGAGATTGGGGCAGTGGGATTAGTTTGCGGATTGATACAGGGCTGTGGGGAGAGAGTGGGGCAGTGGGATTAGACTGGGATTGATAGAGGGATAAGGGGAGACAGTCGGACAGTGGGATTGATTTGGGATTGATACAGGGCGATGGGGAGAGAGTTGGGAAGTGGGTTTAGTTTGGGATTGATACGGGGCTATCGGGAGAGAGCGGAGCAGTGGGATTAGACTGGGATTGATTGAGGGATATGGGGAATGAGTGGGACATTGGGATTGATTTGGGATTGATACAGGGCGATGGGGAGAGAGTGGGTCAGTGGCATTAGTTTCGGGATTGATAAGGGCTATCGGGAAAAAGAGGACAATTGGGATTAGTTTGGGATTGATACAGAGCTATGGGGAGTGAGCAAGTCAGTGGGATTAGATTGGGATTGATGCAGGGCTATGGGGAGAGCGTGGGGCAGTGGGATTAGTTTAGGATTGATATAGGGCCAAGGGGAGAGTGTGAGGCACTGGGATTAGTTTGGGATTGATACAGGGCTATGGGGAGAGAGCGGGGCAGTGGGATTAGTTTGGGGATTGACAAAGGGCTATGGGCAGAGAGTGGGGCAGTGGGATTAGTTTGCGGTTGATACGAGGCTATGGGGAGGGAGCGGGGCAGTGGGATTAGTTTCGGGCTAGGTACAGGGCTATGGGGAGAGAGTGGGTCAGTGGGATTAGTTTGGGATTGATACAGGTCTATTGGGAGAGAGCGGGGCAGTGGGATTAGTTTGGGGATTGACAGAGGGCTTTGGGGAGAGAGTGGGGCAGTGGGATTAGTTTGGGGATAAGTACAGGGCTATGGGGAGAGAGTGGGACAGTGGGATTAGTTTGGGATCGATACAGAGCAATGGGGAGAGAGTGAGGCAGTGGGATTATTTTGGGGATTGACAGAGGGCTATGGGGAGAGAGCGGGGCAGTTGGACTAGTTTAGGATTGATACAGGACTCTGGGGAGAGAGCGGGGCAGTGGGATTAGTTTAGGATTGATCCAGGGCTATGGGGAGAGCGTGGGGCAGTGGGATTAGTTTAGGATTGATATAGGGCCAAGGGGAGAGTGTGAGGCACTGGGATTAGTTTGGGATTGATACAGGGCTATGGGGAGAGAGCGGGGCAGTGGGATTAGTTTGGGGATTGACAGAGGGCTATGGGCAGAGAGTTGGGCACTGGGATTAGTTTGCGGTTGATACGAGGCTATGGGGAGGGAGCGGGGCAGTGGGATTAGTTTCGGGATAGGTACAGGGCTATCGGGAGAGAGTGGGGCAGTGGGATTAGTTTGGGATCGATACAGAGCAATGGGGAGAGAGTGGGGCAGTGGGATTAGTTTGGGGATTGACAGAGGGCTATGGGGAGAGAGCGGGGCAGTTGGACTAGTTTCGGATTGATACAGGACTCTGGGGAGAGAGCGGGGCAGTGGGATTAGTTTAGGATTGATCCAGGGCTATGGGGAGAGAGTGGGGCAGTGGGATTAGTTTTGGGATTGATTCAGGGCTAAGGGGAGACAGCGGGGCAGTGGGATTAGTTTGCGGATTGATACACGGTTATGGGGAGAGAGCGGGGCAGTGGGATTAGTTTAGGATTTATACAGGGTTATGAGGAGAGAGCGGGGCAGTGGGATTAGTTTAGGATTTATACAGGGCTATCGTGAGAGAGCGAGGCAGTGGGATTAGTTTGGGGATTGATACAGGGCTATGGCGAGAGAGTGGGGCAATGGGATTAGTTTTGGGATTGATTCAGGTCTAAGGGGAGACAGGGGGGCAGTGGGATTAGTTTGGGATTGATACAGGGCTCGGGGCAGAGATTGGGGCAGTGGGATTAGTTTGCGGATTGATACAGGGCTGTGGGGAGAGAGTGGGGCAGTGGGATTAATTTGGGGATTGATACAGGGCTATGGGGAGAGAGTGGAGCAGTGGGATTGGTTTGTGATTGATACAGGGCTATGGGAAGAGAGCGGGGCAGTGGGATTAGTTTGGGGATTGATAAGGGCTATGGGGACAAAGGGGATACTGGGATTAGTTTGGAATTGATACAGAGCTAAGGGGAGAGAGCAGGTCAGTGGGATTAGATTGGGATTGATACAGGGCTATTGGGAGAGTGCGGGGCAGCGGGATTAGTTTAGGATTGATCCAGGGCTATGGGGAGAGAGCTGGACAGTGGGATTAGTTTGGGATTGATACAGGGCAATGGGGAGAGTGCGCGGCAGTGGGATTAGTTTGGGATTGATACAGGGCTATGGGGAGGGAGCAGGACAGTGGGATTAGTTTGGGGATAGGTACAGGGCTATGGGGAGAGAGTGGGGCAATGGGATTATTTGGGATCGATACAGAGCTATGGGGAGAGAGCGGGGCAGTGTGATTAGTTTCGGGATTGACAGAGGGCTATGGGGAGAGAGCGGGGCAGTTGGCCTAGTTTAGGGTTGAAACAGGGATTTGGGGAGAGTGCGGGGCAGTGGGATTAGTTTAGGATGAATAGAGGGCTATGGGGAGAGAGCGAGGCAGTGGGATTAGTTTGGGGATTGATACAGGGCTATGGGAAGAGAGTGGGGCAGTGGGATTAGTTTGGGGATTGATAAGGGCTATGGGGACAGAGGGGACACTGGGATTAGTTTGGACCTGAAACAGAGCTATGGGTTAGAGAGCAGGTCATTGGGATTAGATTGGGATTGATACAGGGCTATTGGGAGAGTGCGGGGCAGTGGGATTAGTTTGCGGTTGATATGGGGCTACGAGGAGGGAGCGGGGCAGTGGGATTAGTTTCGGGATAGGTACAGGGCTATGGGGAAAGAGCGGGGCAGTGGAATTAGTTTAGGATTGATACAGGGCTATGGGGAGAGAGTGAGGCAGTGAGATTAGTTTGGGGATTGTTAAGGGCTATCGGGGGAAAGGGGACATTGGGATTCATTTGGGATTGATACAGAGCTATTGGGAGAGAGTGGGGCAGTGGGATTAGTTTGGGGATTGGTACAGGGCTCTGGGGAGAGAGCAGGGCAGTGGGATTAGTTTGGGGATTGATACAGTGCTATGGGGAGAGACTGGGGCAGTGGGATTAGTTTGGGATCGACACAGAGCTATGGGGAGAGAGTGAGGCAGTGGGATTAGTTTGGGGATCGATAGAAGGCTATGGGGAGTATGTTTGACAGTGGGATTAGTTTGGAGATCGATATAGGTCTATGGGGAGACAGTGGGACAGTGGGATTAGTTTGGGAATAGGTACAGGAGTATGGGGAGAGAGTGGTTCAGTGGGATTAGTTTGGGGATTGACAGAGGGCTATGGGGAGAGAGCGGGTCAATGGGATTAGTTTAGGATTGGTACAAGGCTATGGGGAGAGAGTGGGGCAGTAGGATTAGTTTGGGGATTGATAGAAGGTTATGGGGAGAGAGTGGGGCAGTGGAATTAGTTTGCAGATTGATACAGGGTTATGGGGAGAGAGCGGGGCAGTGGGATTAGTTTACGCTTTATACAGGGCTATGGGGAGAGAGCTGGGCAGTGGGATTAGTTTGGGGATTGATACAGGGCTATGGGGAGAGAGCGGGGCAGTGTGATTAGTTTAAGATTGATGCAGGGCTATGAGGAGAGAGTGGGGCAGTGGGATTAGATTTGAAATTGATTCAGGGCTAAGGGGAGACAGCGGGGCAGTGGGATTAGTTTGGGATTGATACACGGCTAGGGGCAGAGAGTGGGGCAGTGGGATTTGTTTGCAGATTGATACAGGGCTGTGGGGAGAGAGTGGGGCAGTGGGATTAATTTGGGGATTGATCCAGGGCTATGGGAAGAGAGCGGGGCAGTGGGATTAGTTTGGGGATTGATAAGGGCTATGGGGACAAAGGGGATACTGGGATTAGTTTGGACTTGATACAGAGCTATGGGGAGAGAGCAGGTCAGTGGGATTAGATTGTGATTGATACAGGGCTATTTGGAGAGAATGGGGCAGTGGGATTAGTTTGGGATTGACACAGGGCGATGGGGAGAAAGTGTGGCAGTGGGATTAGTTTGGGATTGATACAGGGCTATGGGAAGAGAGCAGTGCAGTCGGATTAGTTTGGGGATTGATAAGGACTATGGGGAGAGAGGGGACACTGGGATTAGTTTGGGATTGATACAGAGCGATTGGGAGAGTGCGGGGCAGTGAGATTAGTTGAGGATTGATCCAGGGCTATGGGGAGAGAGCAGGTCAGTGAGATTAGATTGGGATTGATACAGGGCTATGGGGAGAGAGTCGGGCAGTGGGATTAATTTTGGGATTGATTCAGGGCTAAGGGGAGAGAGCGGGGCAGTGTGATTAGTTTAGGATTGATACAGGGTTATGGGGAGAGAGCGGGGCAGTGGAATTAGTTTGCAGATTGATACAGGGTTATGGGGAGAGAACGGGGCAGTGGGATTAGTTTACGATTTATACAGGGCTATCGGGAGAGAGCGAGGCAGTGGGATTAGTTTAGGATTGATACAGGGCTATGGGGAGAGAGCGGGGCAGTGTGATTAGTTTAGGATTGATGCAGGGCTATGGGGAGAGAGTGGGGCAGTGGGATTAGATTTGGAATTGATTCAGGGCTAAGGGGAGACAGCGGGGCAGTGGGATTAGTTTGGGATTGATACACGGCTAGGGGCAGAGAGTGGGGCAGTGGGATTTGTTTGCAGATTGATACGGGGCTGTGGGGAGAGAGTGAGGCAGTGGGATTTGTTTGCAGATTGATACAGTGCTGTGCGGAGAGAGTGGGGCAGTGGGATTAATTTGGGGATTGCTTCAGGGCTATGGGAAGAGAGCGGGGCAGTGGGATTAGTCTGGGGATTGATAAGGGCTATGGGGACAAAGGGGATACTGGGATTAGTTTGGATTGATACAGAGCTATGGGGAGAGAGCAGGTCAGTGGGATTAGATTGTGATTCATACAGGGCTATTTGGAGAGAATGGGGCAGTGGGATTAGTTTGGGATTGACACAGGGCGATGGGGAGAAAGTGGGGCAGTGGGATTAGTTTGGGATTGATACAGGGCTATGGGAAGAGAGTGGGGCAGTGGGATTAGTTTGGGGATTGATAAGGACTATGGGGAGAGAGTGGGTCAGTGGGATTAGATTGGGATTGATACAGGGTGATTGGGAGAGTGCGGGGCAGTGGGGTTAGTTTAGGATTGATCCAGGGCTATGGGGAGAGAGCTGGACAGTGGGATTAGTTTGGGATTGATACAGGGCGATGGGGAGAGTGTGGGGCAGTGGGATTAGTTTGGGATTGATACAGGGCTATGGGGAGAGAGTGGGGCAGTGGGATTAGTTTGGGGATAGGTACAGGGCTATGGGGAGAGAGTGGGGCAGTGGGATTAATTTTGGGATTGATTCAGGGCTAAGGGGAGACAGTGGGGCAGTGGGATTAGTTTGGGATTGATACAGGGCTATGGGGAGAGAGTGGGGCAGTGGGATTAGTTTGGGGATTGACAGAGGGCTATGGGGAGAGAGTGGGGCAGTGGGATTAGTTTTGGGATTGATTCAGGGCTAAGGAGAGACAGCGGGGCAGTGGGATTAGTTTAGGATTGATACATGGCTATGGGGAGAGAGCGAGGCAGTGGGATTAGTTTGGGGCTTGATACAGGGCTATGGGGACAGAGTGGGGCAGTGGGATTAGTTTTGGGAGTGATTCAGGGCTAAGGGGAAACAGCGGGGCAGTAGGATTTGTTTGGGATTGATACAGGGCTATGGGGAGAGAGCGGGGCAGTGGGATTAGTTTGCGGATTGATACAGGGTTATGGGGAGAGAGCGGGGCAGTGGGATTAGTTGAGGGTTTATACAGGGCTATGGGGAGAGAGGGAGGCAGTGGGATTAGTTTGGGGGTTGATCCAGGGCTATGGGGAGAGAGTGGGGCAGTGGGATTAGTTTGGGATTGATACAGGGCTGTGTGGAGAGAGTGGGGCAGTGGGATTAGACTGGGATTGATAGAGGGATAAGGGGAGACAGTGGGACAGTGGGATTGATTTGGGATTGATACAGGGCGATGGGGAGAGAGTTGGGAAGTGGGTTTAGTTTGGGATTGATACGGGGCTATCGGGAGAGAGCGGGGCAGTGGGATTAGACTGGTATTGATTGAGGGATATGGGGAGACAGTGGGACATTGGGATTGATTTGGGATTGATACAGGGCGATGGGGAGAGAGTGGGTCAGTGGCATTAGTTTCGGGATTGATAAGGGCTATCGGGAAAAAGAGGACAATTGGGATTAGTTTGGGATTGATACAGAGCTATGGGGAGTGAGCAAGTCAGTGGGATTAGATTGGGATTGATGCAGGGCTATGGGGAGAGCGTGGGGCAGTGGGATTAGTTTAGGATTGATATAGGGCCAAGGGGAGAGTGTGAGGCACTGGGATTAGTTTGGGATTGATACAGGGCTATGGGGAGAGAGCGGGGCAGTGGGATTAGTTTGGGGATTGACAAAGGGCTATGGGCAGAGAGTGGGGCAGTGGGATTAGTTTGCGGTTGATACGAGGCTATGGGGAGGGAGCGGGGCAGTGGGATTATTTTCGGGATAGGTACAGGGCTATGGGGAGAGAGTGGGTCAGTGGGATTAGTTTGGGATTAATACAGGTCTATTGGGAGAGAGCGGGGCAGTGGGATTAGTTTGGGGATTGACAGAGGGCTTTGGGGAGAGAGTGGGGCAGTGGGATTAGTTTGGGGATAGGTACAGGGCTATGGGGAGAGAGTGGGACAGTGGGATTAGTTTGGGATCGATACAGAGCAATGGGGAGAGAGTGAGGCAGTGAGATTAGTTTGGGGATTGACAGAGGGCTATGGGGAGAGAGCGGGGCAGTTGGACTAGTTTAGGATTGATACAGGACTCTGGGGAGAGAGCGGGGCAGTGGGATTAGTTTAGGATTGATCCAGGGCTATGGGGAAAGAGTGGGGCAGTGGGATTAGTTGTGGGATTGATTCAGGGCTAAGGGGAGACAGCAGGGCAGTGGGATTAGTTTGTGGATTGATACAGGGTTATGGGGAGAGAGCGGGGCAGTGGGATTAGTTTAGGATTTATACAGGGCTATCGGGAGAGAGCGAGGCAGTGGGATTAGTTTGGGGATTGATACAGGGCTATGGGGAGAGAGTGAGGCAGTGGGATTAGTTTTGGGATTGATTCAGGTCTAAGGGGAGACAGAGGGGCAGTGGGATTAGTTTGGGATTGATACAGGGCTCGGGGCAGAGATTGGGGCAGTGGGATTAGTTTGCGGATTGATACAGGGCTGTGGGGAGAGAGTGGGGCAGTGCGATTGGTTTGTGATTGATTCAGGGCTGTGGGAAGAGAGTGGGGCAGTGGGATTAGTTTGGGGATTGACAGAGGGCTATGGGGGGAGAGCGGGGCAGTTGGACTAGTTTAGGGTTGAAACAGGACTCTGGGGAGAGAGCGGGGCAGTGGGATTAGTTTAGGATTGATCCAGGGCTATGGGGAGAGAGTGGGGCAGTGGGATTAGTTTGGGATTGATACAGGGCTATGGGGAGAGAGCGGGGCAGTGGGATTAGTTTGGGGATTGACAGAGGGCTATGGGCAGAGAGTGTGGCAGTGGGATTAGTTTGCGGTTGATACGAGGCTATGGGGAGGGAGCGGGGCAGTGGGATTAGTTTCGGGATAGGTACAGGGCTATCGGGAGAGAGTGGGGCAGTGGGATTAGTTTGGGATCGATACAGAGCAATGGGGAGAGAGTGGGGCAGTGGGATTAGTTTGGGGATTGACAGAGGGCTATGGGGAGAGAGCGGGGCAGTTGGACTAGTTTAGGATTGATACAGGACTCTGGGGAGAGAGCGGGGCAGTGGGATTAGTTTAGGATTGATCCAGGGCTACGGGGAGAGAGTGGGGCAGTGGGATTAGTTTTGGGATTGATTCAGGGCTAAGGGGAGACAGCGGGGCAGTGGGATTAGTTTGCGGATTGATACAGGGTTATGGGGAGAGAGCGGGGCAGTGGGATTAGTTTAGGATTTATACAGGGCTATCGTGAGAGAGCGAGGCAGTGGGATTAGTTTGGGGATTGATACAGGGCTATGGGGAGAGAGTGGGGCAGTGGGATTAGTTTTGGGATTGATTCAGGTCTAAGGGGAGACAGGGGGGCAGTGGGATTAGTTTGGGATTGATACAGGGCTCGGGGCAGAGATTGGGGCAGTGGGATTAATTTGCGGATTGATACAGTGCTGTGGGGAGAGGGTGGGGCAGTGGGATTAATTTGGGGAATGATACAGGGCTATGGGGAGAGAGTGGGGCAGTGGGATTGGTTTGTGATTGATACAGGGCTATGGGAAGAGAGCGGGGCAGTGGGATTAGTTTGGGGATTGATAAGGGCTATGGGGACAAAGGGGAACTGGGATTAGTTTGGAATTGATACAGAGCTAAGGGGAGAGAGCAGGTCAGTGGGATTAGATTGGGATTGATACAGGGCTATTGGGAGAGTGCGGGGCAGTGGGATTAGTTTAGGATTGATCCAGGGCTATGGGTTGAGAGCTGGACAGTGGGATTAGTTTGGGATTGATACAGGGCAATGGGGAGAGTGCGCGGCAGTGGGATTAGTTTGGGATTGATACAGGGCTATGGGGAGGGAGCGGGACAGTGGGATTAGTTTGGGGATAGGTACAGGGCTATGGGGAGAGAGTGGGGCAATGGGATTATTTGGGATCGATACAGAGCTATGGGGAGAGAGCGGGGCAGTGTGATTAGTTTGGGGATTGACAGAGGGCTATGGGGAGAGAGCGGGGCAGTTGGACTAGTTTAGGGTTGAAACAGGGATTTGGGGAGAGTGCGGGGCAGTGGGATTAGTTTAGGATGAATAGAGGGCTATGGGGAGAGAGCGAGGCAGTGGGATTAGTTTGGGGATTGATACAGGGCTATGGGGAGAGAGTGGGGCAGTGGGATTAGTTTGGGATTGATCCAGGGCTATGGGAAGAGAGCGGGGCAGTGGGATTAGTTTGGGGATTGATAAGGGCTATGGGGACAAAGGGGATACTGGGATTAGTTTGGACTTGATACAGAGCTATGGGGAGAGAGCAGGTCAGTGGGATTAGATTGTGATTGATACAGGGCTATTTGGAGAGAATGGGGCAGTGGGATTAGTTTGGGATTGACACAGGGCGATGGGGAGAAAGTTTGGCAGTGGGATTAGTTTGGGATTGATACAGGGCTATGGGAAGAGAGCAGTGCAGTCGGATTAGTTTGGGGATTGATAAGGACTATGGGGAGAGAGGGGACAATGGAATTAGTTTGGGATTGATACAGAGCGATTGGGAGAGTGCGGGGCAGTGGGATTAGTTGAGGATTGATCCAGGGCTATGGGGAGAGAGCAGGTCATTGAGATTAGATTGGGATTGATACAGGGCTATGGGGAGAGAGTCGGGCAGTGGGATTAATTTTGGGATTGATTCAGGGCTAAGGGGAGAGAGCGGGACAGTGGGATTAGTTTAGGATTGATACAGGGTTATGGGGAGAGAGCGGGGCAGTGGAATTAGTTTGCAGATTGATACAGGGTTATGGGGAGAGAGTGGGGCAGTGGGATTAGTTTGGGGATAGGTACAGGGCTATGGGGAGAGAGTGGGGCAGTGGGATTAGTTTGGGATCGATACAGAGCTATGGGGAGAGAGTGCGGCAGTGGGATTAGTTTTGGGATTGAGAGATGGCTCTTGGGAGAGAGCGGGGCAGTTGGACTAGTTTAGGATTGATACAGGGCTCTGGGGAGAGAGCGGGGCAATGGGATTAGTTTAGGATTGATCCAGGGCAATGGGGAGAGAGTGGGGCAGTGGGATTAGTTTTGGGATTGATTCAGGTCTAAGGGGAGACAGGGGGGCAGTGGGATTAGTTTTGGATTGATACAGGGCAATGGGGAGAGAGCGGTGCAGTGGGATCAGTTTGGGGATTGACAGAGGGCTATGGGGAGAGAGCGGGGCAGTTGGACTAGTTTAGGATTGATACAGGACTCTGGGGAGAGAGCGGGGCAGTGGGATTAGTTTAGGATTGATCCAGGGCTATGGGGAGAGAGTGGGGCAGTGGGATTAGTTTTGGGATTGATTCAGGGCTAAGGGGAGACAGTGGGGCAGTGGGATTAGTTTGCGGATTGATACAGGGTTATGGGGAGAGAGCGGGGCAGTGGGATTAGTTTAGGATTTATACAAGGTTATGAGGAGAGAGCGGGGCAGTGGGATTAGTTTAGGATTTATACAGGGCTATCGTGAGAGAGCGAGGCAGTGGGATTAGTTTGGGGATTGATACAGGGCTATGGGGAGAGAGTGGGGCAGTGGGATTAGTTTTGGGATTGATTCAGGTCTAAGGGGAGACAGGGGGGCAGTGGAATTAGTTTGGGATTATACAGGGCTCGGGGAAGAGATTGGGGCAGTGGGATTAATTTGCGGATTGATACAGGGCTGTGGGGAGAGAATGCGGCAGTGGGATTAATTTGGGGATTGATACAGGGCTATGGGGAGAGAGTGGGGCAGTGGGATTGGTTTGTGATTGATACAGGGCTATGGGAAGAGAGCGGGGCAGTGGGATTAGTTTGGGGATTGATAAGGGCTATGGGGACAAAGGGGAACTGGGATTAGTTTGGAATTGATACAGAGCTAAGGGGAGAGAGCAGGTCAGTGGGATTAGATTGGGATTGATACAGGGCTATTGGGAGAGTGCGGGGCAGTGGGATTAGTTTAGGATTGATCCAGGGCTATGGGGTGAGAGCTGGACAGTGGGATTAGTTTGGGATTGATACAGGGCAATGGGGAGAGTGCGCGGCAGTGGGATTAGTTTGGGATTGATACAGGGCTATGGGGAGGGAGCGGGACAGTGGGATTAGTTTGGGGATAGGTACAGGGCTATGGGGAGAGAGTGGGGCAATGGGATTATTTGGGATCGATACAGAGCTATGGGGAGAGAGCGGGGCAGTGTGATTAGTTTGGGGATTGACAGAGGGCTATGGGGAGAGAGCGGGGCAGTTGGACTAGTTTAGGGTTGAAACAGGGATTTGGGGAGAGTGCGGGGCAGTGGGATTAGTTTAGGATGAATAGAGGGCTATGGGGAGAGAACGAGGCAGTGGGATTAGTTTGGGGATTGATACAGGGCTATGGGGAGAGAGTGGGGCAGTGGGATTAGTTTGGGATTGATCCAGGGATATGGGAAGAGAGTGGGGCAGTGGGATTAGTTTGGGGATTGATAAGGGCTATGGGGACAAAGGGGACACTGGGATTAGTTTGGACTTGATACAGAGCTATGGGTTAGAGAGCAGGTCATTGGGATTAGATTGGGATTGATACAGGGCTATTGGGAGAGTGCGGGGCAGTGGGATTAGTTTGCGGTTGATACAGGGCTATGAGGAGGGAGCGGGGCAGTGGGATTAGTTTCGGGATAGGTACAGGGCTCTGGGGAAAGAGCGGGGCAGTGGAATTAGTTTAGGATTGATACAGGGCTATGGGGAGAGAGTGAGGCAGTGAGATTAGTTTGGGGATTGTTAAGGGCTATCGGGGGAAAGGGGACATTGGGATTCATTTGGGATTGATACAGAGCTATTGGGAGAGAGTGGGGCAGTGGGATTAGTTTGGGGATTGGTACAGGGCTCTGGGGAGAGAGCAGGGCAGTGGGATTAGTTTGGGGATTGATACAGTGCTATGGGGAGAGACTGGGGCAGTGGGATTAGTTTGGGATCGACACAGAGCTATGGGGAGAGAGTGAGGCAGTGGGATTAGTTTGGGGATCGATAGAAGGCTATGGGGAGTATGTTTGACAGTGGGATTAGTTTGGGGATCGATATAGGGCTATGGGGAGACAGTGGGACAGTGGGATTAGTTTGGGAATAGGTACAGGAGTATGGGGAGAGAGTGGTGCAGTGGGATTAGTTTGGGGATTGACAGAGGGCTATGGGGAGAGAGCGGGGCAATGGGATTAGTTTAGGATTGGTACAAGGCGATGGGGAGAGAGTGGGGCAGTGGGATTAGTTTGGGGATTGATAGAAGGTTATGGGGAGAGAGTTTGGCAGTGGGATTAGTTTGGGGATTGATAGAGGGCAAAGGGGAGACAGTGGGAAAGTGGGATTAGTTTGGGATTGATACAGGTCTATTTGGAGAGAGTGGGGCAGTGAGATTAGTTTCCGGTTGATACGGGGCTATGGGGAGAGAGCGGGGCAGTGTGATTAGTTTAGGATTGATACAGGGCTATGGGGAGAAAGTGGGGCAGTGGGATTAGTTTTGGGATTGATTCAGGGCTAAGGGGAGACAGCGGGGCAGTGGGATTAGTTTGCGGATTGATACAGGGCTGTGGGGAGATAGTGGGCAGTGGGATTAGTTTGGGGATTGACAGAGGGCTATGGGGAGAGAGCGGGGCAATGGGATTAGTTTAGGATTGGTACAAGGCGATGGGGAGAGAGTGGGGCAGTGGGATTAGTTTGGGGATTGATAGAAGGTTATGGGGAGAGAGTTTGGCAGTGGGATTAGTTTGGGGATTGATAGAGGGCAAAGGGGAGACAGTGGGAAAGTGGGATTAGTTTGGGATTGATACAGGTCTATTTGGAGAGAGTGGGGCAGTGAGATTAGTTTCCGGTTGATACGGGGCTATGGGGAGAGAGCGGGGCAGTGTGATTAGTTTAGGATTGATACAGGGCTATGGGGAGAAAGTGGGGCAGTGGGATTAGTTTTGGGATTGATTCAGGGCTAAGGGGAGAGAGCGGGGCAGTGGGATTAGTTTAGGATTGATACAGGGCTATGGGGAGAGAGTGGGGCAGTGGAATTAGTTTGCAGATTGATACAGGGTTATGGGGAGAGAGCGGGGCAGTGGGATTAGTTTGGGGATTGATACAGGGCTATGGGGAGAGAGCGGGGCAGTGTGATTAGTTTAAGATTGATGCAGGGCTATGGGGAGAGAGTGGGGCAGTGGGATTAGATTTGAAATTGATTCAGGGCTAAGGGGAGACAGCGGGTCAGTGGGATTAGTTTGGGATTGATACACGGCTAGGGGCAGAGAGTGGGGCAGTGGGATTTGTTTGCAGATTGATACAGGGCTGTGGGGAGAGAGTGGGGCAGTGGGATTAATTTGGGGATTGATCCAGGGCTATGGGAAGAGAGCGGGGCAGTGGGATTAGTTTGGGGATTGATAAGGGCTATGGGGACAAAGGGGATACTGGGATTAGTTTGGACTTGATACAGAGCTATGGGGAGAGAGCAGGTCAGTGGGATTAGATTGTGATTGATACAGGGCTATTTGGAGAGAATGGGGCAGTGGGATTAGTTTGGGATTGACACAGGGCGATGGGGAGAAAGTGTGGCAGTGGGATTAGTTTGGGATTGATACAGGGCTATGGGATGAGAGCAGTGCAGTCGGATTAGTTTGGGGATTGATAAGGACTATGGGGAGAGAGGGGACAATGGAATTAGTTTGGGATTGATACAGAGCGATTGGGAGAGTGCGGGGCAGTGGGATTAGTTGAGGATTGATCCAGGGCTATGGGGAGAGAGCAGGTCATTGAGATTAGATTGGGATTGATACAGGGCTATGGGGAGAGAGTCGGGCAGTGGGATTAATTTTGGGATTGATTCAGGGCTAAGGGGAGAGAGCGGGGCAGTGGGATTAGTTTAGGATTGATACAGGGTTATGGGGAGAGAGCGGGGCAGTGGAATTAGTTTGAGGATTGATACAGGGTTATGGGGAGAGAGTGGGGCAGTGGGATTAGTTTGGGGATAGGTACAGGGCTATGGAGAGAGAGTGGGGCAGTGGGATTAGTTTGGGATCGATACAGAGCTATGGGGAGAGAGTGGGGCAGTGGGATTAGTTTTGGGATTGAGAGATGGCTCTTGGGAGAGAGCGGGGCAGTTGGACTAGTTTAGGATTGATACAGGGCTCTGGGGAGAGAGCGGGGCAATGGGATTAGTTTAGGATTGATCCAGGGCAATGGGGAGAGAGTGGGGCAGTGGGATTAGTTTTGGTATTGATTCAGGTCTAAGGGGAGACAGGGGGGCAGTGGGATTAGTTTTGGATTGATACAGGGCAATGGGGAGAGAGCGGTGCAGTGGGATCAGTTTGGGGATTGATAAGGGATATGGGGAGAGAGTGGACACTGGGATTAGTTTGGAATTGATACAGAGCTATGGGGAGAGAGCAGGTCAGTGGGATTAGATTGGGATTGATACAGGGCTATTGGGAGAGTGCGGGGCAGTGGGATTAGTTTAGGATTGATCCAGGGATATGGGGAGAGAGCTGGACAGTGGGATTAGTTTGGGATTGATACAGGGCAATGGGGAGAGTGCGCAGCAATGGGATTAGTTTGGGATTGATACAGGGCTATGTGAAGGGAGCGGGACAGTGGGATTAGTTTGGGGATAGGTACAGGGCTGTGGGGAGAGAGTGGGGCAGTTGGACTAGTTTAGGATTGATACAGGGATTTGGGGAGAGTGCGGGGCAGTGGGATTAGTTTAGGATTGATAGAGGGCTATGGGGAGAGAGCGAGGCAGTGAGATTAGTTTTGGGATTGATACAGGGCAATGGGGAGACAGCGGGGCAGTGGGATTATTTTGGGATTGATACAGGGCTATGGGGAGAGAACAAGGCAGTGGGATTAGTTTGTGGATTGATACAGGGCTATGGGGAGAGAGCGGGGCGGTGGGATTAGTTTCCGGATTGATACAGGGTTATGGGGAGAGAGCGGGGCAGTAGGATTAGTTTGGGGATTGATACAGGGCTATGGGGAGAGAGCGGGCAGTGGGATTAGTTTAGGATTTATACAGGGCCATGGGGAGAGAGCGGGGCAGTGGGATTAGTTTGGGGATTGATAAGGGCTATGGGGACAAAGGGGACACTGGGATTAGTTTGGACTTGATACAGAGCTATGGGGAGAGAGCAGGTCAATGGCATTAGATTGGGATTGATACAGGGCTATTTGGAGAGAGTGGGGCAGTGGGATTAGTTTGGAATTGATACAGAGCTCTGGGTTAGAGAGCAGGTCATTGGGATTAGATTGGGATTGATACAGGGCTATTGGGAGAGTGCGGGGCAGTGGGATTAGTTTGGGATTGATACAGGGCTAGGGGCAGAGAGTGGGGCAGTGGGATTAGTTTGTGGATTGATACAGGGCCGTGGGGAGAGAGATGGGACACTGGGATTAGTTTGGAATTGATACAGAGCGATGGGGAGAGAGCAGGTCAGTGGGATTAGATTG
Organism: Pristiophorus japonicus; assembly: GCF_044704955.1. Lineage (NCBI taxonomy): Eukaryota > Metazoa > Chordata > Chondrichthyes > Pristiophoridae > Pristiophorus > Pristiophorus japonicus. The sequence continues at coordinate 791,577 of NW_027252058.1, read as the reverse complement.
GGATTGACACAGGGCTATTGGGAGAGTGCGGGGCAGTGGGATTAGTTTAGGATTGATCCAGGGCTATGAGGAGAGAGCTGGACAGTGGGATTAGTTTGGGATTGATACAGGGCTATGGGGAGAGTGCGGGGCAGTGGGATTCGTTTGGGATTGAAACAGGGCTATGAGGAGAGAGTGGGGCAGTGGGATTAGTTTGCGGATTGACAGAGGGCTATAGGGAGAGAGTGGGGCAGTCGGATTAGTTTGGGATTGATACAGGGCTATGGGGAAAGTTGGGACACTGGGATTAGTTTGGGATTGATACAGAGCTATGGGGAGAGAGCAGGTCTCTGGGATTATTTTGGGATTGATACAGAGCTATGGGAGAGAGCAGGTCAGTGGGATTAGATTGGGATTGATACAGGGCTATGGGGAGAGAGCGGGGCAGTGGGATTAGTTTGGGGATTGATATCGGGCTATGGGGAGAGAGCGTGGCGGTGAGATTAGTTTTGGATTGATCCGGGGCTATGGGGAGGGAGCGGGGCAGTGGGATTAGTTTCGTGATAGGTACAGGGCTAAGGGGAGAGAGTGGGGCAGTGGGATTAGTTTGGGATTGATACAGGTCTATTGGGAGAGAGCGGGGCAGTGGGATTAGTTTGGGGATTGACAGAGGACTGTGGGGAGAGAGTGGGGCAGTGGGATTAGTTTGGGGATAGGTACAGGGCTATGGGGAGAGAGTGGGGCAGTGGGATTTGTTTGGGATTGAAACAGAGCTATGGGGAGAGAGTGGGGCAGTGGGATTAGTTTGGAGATTGATAAGGGCTATGGGGACAAAGGGGATACTGGGATTAGTTTGAAATTGATACAGAGCTAAAGGGAGAGAGCAGGTCAGTGGGATTAGATTGGGATTGATACAGGCCTATTGGGAGAGTGCGGGGCAGTGGAATTAGTTTGGGGATTGACAGAGGACTTTGGGGAGAGAGTGGGGCAGTGGGATTAGTTTGGGGATAGGTACAGGGCTATGGGGAGAGAGTGGGGCAGTGGGATTTGTTTGGGATTGAAACAGAGCTATGGGGAGAGAGTGGGGCAGTGGGATTAGTTTGGGGATTGATAAGGGCTATGGGGACAAAGGGGATACTGGGATTAGTTTGGAATTGATACAGAGCTAAGGGGAGAGAGCAGGTCAGTGGGATTAGATTGGGATTGATACAGGGCTATTGGGAGAGTGCGGGGCAGTGGGATTAGTTTAGGATTGTCCAGGGCTATGGGGAGAGAGCTGGACAGTGGGATTAGTTTGGGATTGATATAGGGCAATGGGGAGAGTGCGCGGCAGTGGGATTAGTTTGGGATTGATACAGGGCTATGGGGAGGGAGTGGGACATTGGGATTAGTTTGGGGATTGATACAGGGCTATGGGGAGAGAGTGGGGCAGTGGGATTAGTTTTGGAATTGATTCAGGTCTAAGGGGAGACAGTGGGGCAGTGGGATTAGTTTGGGATTGATACAGGGCTAGGGGCAGAGATTGGGGCAGTGGGATTAGTTTGCGGATTGATACAGGGCTGTGGGGAGAGAGTGGGGCAGTGGGATTAGACTGGGATTGATAGAGGGATAAGGGGAGACAGTGGGACAGTGGGATTGATTTGGGATTGATACAGGGCGATGGGGAGAGAGTTGGGCAGTGGGTTTAGTTTGGGATTGATACGGGGCTATCGGGAGAGAGCGGGGCAGTGGGATTAGACTGGGATTGATTGAGGGATATGGGGAGACAGTGGGACATTGGGATTGATTTGGGATTGATACAGGGCGATGGGGAGAGAGTGGGTCAGTGGCATTAGTTTCGGGATTGATAAGGGCTATCGGGAAAAAGATGACAATTGGGATTAGTTTGGGATTGATACAGAGCTATGGGGAGTGAGCAAGTCAGTGGGATTAGATTGGGATTGATGCAGGGCTATGGGGAGAGCGTGGGGCAGTGGGATTAGTTTAGGATTGATATAGGGCCAAGGGGAGAGTGTGAGGCACTGGGATTAGTTTGGGATTGATACAGGGCTATGGGGAGGGAGCGGGGCAGTGGGATTAGTTTCGGGATAGGTACAGGGCTATGGGGAGAGAGTGGGGCAGTGGGATTAGTTTGGGATCGATACAGAGCAATGGGGAGAGAGTGGGGCAGTGGGATTAGTTTGGGGATTGACAGAGGGCTATGGGGAGAGAGCGGGGCAGTTGGACTAGTTTAGGATTGATACAGGACTCTGGGGAGAGAGCGGGGCAGTGGGATTAGTTTGGGGATTGTTACAGGGCTATGGGGAGAGAGCGGGCAGTGGGATTAGTTTAGGATTTATACAGGGCTATGGGGAGAGAGCGGGGCAGTGGGATTAGTTTGGGGATTGATAAGGGCTATGGGGACAAAGGGGACACTGGGATTAGTTTGGACTTGATACAGAGCTATGGGGAGAGAGCAGGTCAATGGCATTAGATTGGGATTGATACAGGGCTATTTGGAGAGAGTGGGGCAGTGGGATTAGTTTGGAATTGATACAGGGCTAGGGGCAGAGAGTGGATCAGTGGGATTAGTTTGTGGATTGATACAGGGCCGTGGGGAGAGAGATGGGACACTGGGATTAGTTTGGAATTGATACAGAGTGATGGGGAGAGAGCAGGTCAGTGGGATTAGATTGGGATTGACACAGGGCTATTGGGAGAGTGCGGGGCAGTGGGATTAGTTTAGGATTGATCCAGGGCTATGAGGAGAGAGCTGGACAGTGGGATTAGTTTGGGATTGATACAGGGCTATGGGGAGAGTGCGGGGCAGTGGGATTCGTTTGGGATTGAAACAGGGCTATGAGGAGAGAGTGGGGCAGTGGGATTAGTTTGCGGATTGACAGAGGGCTATAGGGAGAGAGTGGGGCAGTCGGATTAGTTTGGGATTGATACAGGGCTATGGGGTGAGTTGGGACACTGGGATTAGTTTGGGATTGATACAGAGCTATGGGGAGAGAGCAGGTCTCTGGGATTATTTTGGGATTGATACAGAGCTATGGGGAGAGAGCAGGTCAGTGGGATTAGATTGGGATTGATACAGGGCTATGGGGAGAGAGCGGGGCAGTGGGATTAGTTTGGGGATTGATATCGGGCTATGGGGAGAGAGCGTGGCGGTGAGATTAGTTTTGGATTGATCCGGGGCTATGGGGAGGGAGCGGGGCAGTGGGATTAGTTTCGTGATAGGTACAGGGCTATGGGGAGAGAGTGGGGCAGTGGGATTAGTTTGAGATTGATACAGGTCTATTGGGAGAGAGCGGGGCAGTGGGATTAGTTTGGGGATTGACAGAGGACTGTGGGGAGAGAGTGGGGCAGTGGGATTAGTTTGGGGATAGGTACAGGGCTATGGGAAGAGAGTGGGGCAATGGGATTTGTTTGGGATTGAAACAGAGCTATGGGGAGAGAGTGGGGCAGTGGGATTAGTTTGGAGATTGATAAGGGCTATGGGGACAAAGGGGATACTGGGATTAGTTTGGAATTGATACAGAGCTAAAGGGAGAGAGCAGGTCAGTGGGATTAGATTGGGATTGATACAGGGCTATTGGGAGAGTGCGGGGCAGTGGGATTAATTTGGGGATTGACAGAGGACTTTGGGGAGAGAGTGGGGCAGTGGGATTAGTTTGGGGATAGGTACAGGGCTATGGGGAGAGAGTGGGGCAGTGGGATTTGTTTGGGATTGAAACAGAGCTATGGGGAGAGAGTGGGGCAGTGGGATTAGTTTGGGGATTGATAAGGGCTATGGGGACAAAGGGGATACTGGGATTAGTTTGGAATTGATACAGAGCTAAGGGGAGAGAGCAGGTCAGTGGGATTAGATTGGGATTGATACAGGGCTATTGGGAGAGTGCGGGGCAGTGGGATTAGTTTAGGATTGTCCAGGGCTATGGGGAGAGAGCTGGACAGTGGGTTTAGTTTGGGATTGATATAGGGCAATGGGGAGAGTGCGCGGCAGTGGGATTAGTTTGGGATTGATACAGGGCTATGGGGAGGGAGCGGGACATTCGGATTAGTTTGGGGATTGATACAGGGCTATGGGGAGAGAGTGGGGCAGTGGGATTAGTTTTGGAATTGATTCAGGTCTAAGGGGAGACAGTGGGGCAGTGGGATTAGTTTGGGATTGATACAGGGCTAGGGGCAGAGATTGGGGCAGTGGGATTAGTTTGCGGATTGATACAGGGCTGTGGGGAGAGAGTGGGGCAGTGGGATTAGACTGGGATTGATAGAGGGATAAGGGGAGACAGTGGGACAGTGGGATTGATTTGGGATTGATACAGGGCGATGGGGAGAGAGTTGGGCAGTGGGTTTAGTTTGGGATTGATACGGGGCTATCGGGAGAGAGCGGGGCAGTGGGATTAGACTGGGATTGATTGAGGGATATGGGGAGACAGTGGGACATTGGGATTGATTTGGGATTGATACAGGGCGATGGGGAGAGAGTGGGTCAGTGGCATTAGTTTCGGGATTGATAAGGGCTATCGGGAAAAAGAGGACAATTGGGATTAGTTTGGGATTGATACAGAGCTATGGGGAGTGAGCAAGTCAGTGGGATTAGATTGGGATTGATGCAGGGCTATGGGGAGAGCGTGGGGCAATGGGATTAGTTTAGGATTGATATAGGGCCAAGGGGAGAGTGTGAGGCACTGGGATTAGTTTGGGATTGATACAGGGCTATGGGGAGGGAGCGGGGCAGTGGGATTAGTTTCGGGATAGGTACAGGGCTATGGGGAGAGAGTGGGGCAGTGGGATTAGTTTGGGATCGATACAGAGCAATGGGGAGAGAGTGGGGCAGTGGGATTAGTTTGGGGATTGACAGAGGGCTATGGGGAGAGAGCGGGGCAGTTGGACTAGTTTAGGATTGATACAGGACTCTGGGGAGAGAGCGGGGCAGTGGGATTAGTTTAGGATTGATCCAGGGCTATGGGGAGAGAGTGGGGCAGTGGGATTAGTTTTGGGATTGATTCAGGGCTAAGGGGAGACAGCGGGGCAGTGGGATTAGTTTGCGGATTGATACAGGGTTATGGCGAGAGAGCGGGGCAGTGGGATTAGTTTAGGATTTATACAGGGTTATGGGGAGAGAGCGGGGCAGTGGGATTAGTTTAGGATTTATTCAGGGCTATCGGGAGAGAGCGAGGCAGTGGGATTAGTTTGGGGATTGATACAGGGCTATGGGGAGAGAGTGGGACAGTGGGATTAGTTTTGGGATTGATTCAGGTCTAAGGGGAGACAGAGGGGCAGTGGGATTAGTTTGGGATTGATACAGGGCTCGGGGCAGAGATTGGGGCAGTGGGATTAGTTTGCGGATTGATACAGGGCTGTGGGGAGAGAGTGGGGCAGTGGAATTAATTTGGGGATTGATACAGGGCTATGGGGAGAGAGTGGGGCAGTGGGATTGGTTTGTGATTGATACAGGGCTGTGGGAAGAGAGCGGGGCAGTGGGATTAGTTTGGGGATTGACAGAGGGCTATGGGGGGAGAGCGGGGCAGTTGGACTAGTTTAGGGTTGAAACAGGACTCTGGGGAGAGAGCGGGGCAGTGGGATTAGTTTAGGATTGATCCAGGGCTATGGGGAGAGCGTGGGGCAGTGGGATTAGTTTAGGATTGATATAGGGCCAAGGGGAGAGTGTGAGGCACTGGGATTAGTTTGGGATTGATACAGGGCTATGGGGAGAGAGCGGGGCAGTGGGATTAGTTTGGGGATTGACAGAGGGCTATGGGCAGAGAGTAGGGCAGTGGGATTAGTTTGCAGTTGATACGAGGCTATGGGGAGGGAGCGGGGCAGTGGGATTAGTTTCGGGATAGGTACAGGGCTATCGGGAGAGAGTGGGGCAGTGGGATTAGTTTGGGATCGATACAGAGCAATGGGGAGAGAGTGGGGCAGTGGGATTAGTTTGGGGATTGACAGAGGGCTATGGGGAGAGAGCGGGGCAGTTGGACTAGTTTCGGATTGATACAGGACTCTGGGGAGAGAGCGGGGCAGTGGGATTAGTTTAGGATTGATCCAGGGCTATGGGGAGAGAGTGGGGCAGTGGGATTAGTTTTGGGATTGATTCAGGGCTAAGGGGAGACAGCGGGGCAGTGGGATTAGTTTCAGGATTGATACACGGTTATGGGGAGAGAGCGAGGCAGTGGGATTAGTTTAGGATTTATACAGGGTTATGAGGAGAGAGCGGGGCAGTGGGATTAGTTTAGGATTTATACAGGGCTTTCGTGAGAGTGCGAGGCAGTGGGATTAGTTTGGGGATTGATACAGGGCTATGGGGAGAGAGTGGGGCAGTGGGATTAGTTTTGGGATTGATTCAGGTCTAAGGGGAGAAAGGGGGGCAGTGGGATTAGTTTGGGATTGATACAGGGCTCGGGGCAGAGATTGTGGCAGTGGGATTAGTTTGCGGATTGAAACAGGGCTGTGGGGAGAGAGTGGGGCAGTGGGATTAATTTGGGGATTGATACAGGGCTATGGGGAGAGAGTGGGGCAGTGGGATTGGTTTGTGATTGATACAGGGCTATGGGAAGAGAGCGGGGCAGTGGGATTAGTTTGGGGATTGATAAGGGCTATGGGGACAAAGGGGATACTGGGATTAGTTTGGAATTGATACAGAGCTAAGGGGAGAGAGCAGGTCAGTGGGATTAGATTGGGATTGATACAGGGCTATTGGGAGAGTGCGGGGCAGTGGGATTAGTTTAGGATTGATCCAGGGCTATGGGGAGAGAGCTGGACAGTGGGATTAGTTTGGGATTGATACAGGGCAATGAGGAGAGTGCGCGGCAGTGGGATTAGTTTGGGATTGATACAGGGCTATGGGGAGGGAGCGGGACAGTGGGATTAGTTTGGGGATAGGTACAGGGCTATGGGGAGAGAGTGGGGCAATGGGATTATTTGGGATCGATACAGAGCTATGGGGAGAGAGCGGGGCAGTGTGATTAGTTTGGGGATTGACAGAGGGCTATGGGGAGAGAGCGGGGCAGTTGGCCTAGTTTACGGTTGAAACAGGGATTTGGGGAGAGTGCGGGGCAGTGGGATTAGTTTAGGATGAATAGAGGGCTATGGGGAGAGAGCGAGGCAGTGGGATTAGTTTGGGGATTGATACAGGGCTATGGGAAGAGAGTGGGGCAGTGGGATTAGTTTGGGGATTGATAAGGGCTATGAGGACAGAGGGGACACTGGGATTAGTTTGGACCTGATACAGAGCTATGGGTTAGAGAGCAGGTCATTGGGATTAGATTGGGATTGATACAGGGCTATTGGGAGAGTGCGGGGCAGTGGGATTAGTTTGCGGTTGATACGGGGCTACGAGGAGGGAGCGGGGCAGTGGGATTAGTTTCGGGATAGGTACAGGGCTCTGGGGAAAGAGCGGGGCAGTGGAATTAGTTTAGGATTGATACAGGGCTATGGGGAGAGAGTGAGGCAGTGAGATTAGTTTGGGGATTGTTAAGGGCTATCGGGGGAAAGGGGACATTGGGATTCATTTGGGATTGATACAGAGCTATTGGGAGAGAGTGGGGCAGTGGGATTAGTTTGGGGATTGGTACAGGGCTCTGGGGAGAGAGCAGGGCAGTGGGATTAGTTTGGGGATTGATACAGTGCTATGGGGAGAGACTGGGGCAGTGGGATTAGTTTGGGATCGACACAGAGCTATGGGGAGAGAGTGAGGCAGTGGGATTAGTTTGGGGATCGATAGAAGGCTATGGGGAGTATGTTTGACAGTGGGATTAGTTTGGAGATCGATATAGGGCTATGGGGAGACAGTGGGACAGTGGGATTAGTTTGGGAATAGGTACAGGAGTATGGGGAGAGAGTGGTGCAGTGGGATTAGTTTGGGGATTGACAGAGGGCTATGGGGAGAGAGCGGGGCAATGGGATTAGTTTAGGATTGGTACAAGGCTATGGGGAGAGAGTGGGGCAGTGGGATTAGTTTGGGGATTGATAGAAGGTTATGGGGAGAGAGTGGGGCAGTGGAATTAGTTTGCAGATTGATACAGGGTTATGGGGAGAGAGCGGGGCAGTGGGATTAGTTTACGCTTTATACAGGGCTATGGGGAGAGAGCGGGGCAGTGGGATTAGTTTGGGGATTGATACAGGGCTATGGGGAGAGAGCGGGGCAGTGTGATTAGTTTAAGATTGATGCAGGGCTATGGGGAGAGAGTGGGGCAGTGGGATTAGATTTGAAATTGATTCAGGGCTAAGGGGAGACAGCGGGGCAGTGGGATTAGTTTGGGATTGATACACGGCTAGGGGCAGAGAGTGGGGCAGTGGGATTTATTTGCAGATTGATACAGGGCTGTGGGGAGAGAGTGGGGCAGTGGGATTAATTTGGGGATTGATCCAGGGCTATGGGAAGAGAGCGGGGCAGTGGGATTAGTTTGGGGATTGATAAGGGCTATGGGGACAAAGTGGATACTGGGATTAGTTTGGACTTGATACAGAGCTATGGGGAGAGAGCAGGTCGATGGGATTAGATTGTGATTGATACAGGGCTATTTGGAGAGAATGGGGCAGTGGGATTAGTTTGGGATTGACACAGGGCGATGGGGAGAAAGTGTGGCAGTGGGATTAGTTTGGGATTGATACAGGGCTATGGGAAGAGAGCAGTGCAGTCGGATTAGTTTGGGGATTGATAAGGACTATGGGGAGAGAGGGGACACTGGGATTAGTTTGGGATTGATACAGAGCGATTGGGAGAGTGCGGGGCAGTGAGATTAGTTGAGGATTGATCCAGGGCTATGGGGAGAGAGCAGGTCAGTGAGATTAGATTGGGATTGATACAGGGCTATGGGGAGAGAGTCGGGCAGTGGGATTAATTTTGGGATTGATTCAGGGCTAAGGGGAGAGAGCGGGGCAGTGGGATTAGTTTAGGATTGATACAGGGTTATGGGGAGAGAGCGGGGCAGTGGAATTAGTTTGCAGATTGATACAGGGTTATGGGGAGAGAGCGGGGCAGTGGGATTAGTTTACGATTTATACAGGGCTATCGGGAGAGAGCGAGGCAGTGGGATTAGTTTGGGGATTGATACAGGGCTATGGGGAGAGAGCGGGGCAGTGTGATTAGTTTAGGATTGATGCAGGGCTATGGGGAGAGAGTGGGGCAGTGGGATTAGATTTGGAATTGATTCAGGGCTAAGGGGAGACAGCGGGGCAGTGGGATTAGTTTGGGATTGATACACGGCTAGGGGCAGAGAGTGGGGCAGTGGGATTTGTTTGCAGATTGATACGGGGCTGTGGGGAGAGAGTGGGGCAGTGGGATTTGTTTGCAGATTGATACAGTGCTGTGCGGAGAGAGTGGGGCAGTGGGATTAATTTGGGGATTGATCCAGGGCTATGGGAAGAGAGCGGGGCAGTGGGATTAGTTTGGGGATTGATAAGGGCTATGGGGACAAAGGGGATACTGGGATTAGTTTGGATTGATACAGAGCTATGGGGAGAGAGCAGGTCAGTGGGATTAGATTGTGATTCATACAGGGCTATTTGGAGAGAATGGGGCAGTGGGATTAGTTTGGGATTGACACAGGGCGATGGGGAGAAAGTGGGGCAGTGGGATTAGTTTGGGATTGATACAGGGCTATGGGAAGAGAGCGGGGCAGTGGGATTAGTTTGGGGATTGATAAGGACTATGGGGAGAGAGTGGGTCAGTGGGATTAGATTGGGATTGATACAGGGCGATTGGGAGAGTGCGGGGCAGTGGGATTAGTTTAGGATTGATCCAGGGCTATGGGGAGAGAGCTGGACAGTGGGATTAGTTTGGGATTGATACAGGGCGATGGGGAGAGTGCGGGGCAGTGGGATTAGTTTGGGATTGATACAGGGCTATGGGGAGAGAGTGGGGCAGTGGGATTAGTTTGGGGATAGGTACAGGGCTATGGGGAGAGAGTGGGGCAGTGGGATTAATTTTGGGATTGATTCAGGGCTAAGGGGAGACAGTGGGGCAGTGGGATTAGTTTGGGATTGATACAGGGCTATGGGGAGAGAGTGGGGCAGTGGGATTAGTTTGGGGATTGACAGAGGGCGATGGGGAGAGAGTGGGGCAGTGGGATTAGTTTTGGGATTGATTCAGGGCTAAGGAGAGACAGCGGGGCAGTGGGATTAGTTTAGGATTGATACAGGGCTATGGGGAGAGAGCGAGGCAGTGGGATTAGTTTGGGGCTTGATACAGGGCTATGGGGACAGAGTGGGGCAGTGGGATTAGTTTTGGGAGTGATTCAGGGCTGAGGGGAAACAGGGGGGCAGTGGGATTAGTTTGGGATTGATACAGGGCTCGGGGCAGAGATTGTGGCAGTGGGATTAGTTTGCGGATTGATACAGGGCTGTGGGGAGAGAGTGGGGCAGTGGGATTAATTTGGGGATTGATACAGGGCTATGGGCAGAGAGTGGGGCAGTGGGATTGGTTTGTGATTGATACAGGGCTATGGGAAGAGAGCGGGGGAGTGGGATTAGTTTGGGGATTGATAAGGGCTATGGGGACAAAGGGGAACTGGGATTAGTTTGGAATTGATACAGAACTAAGGGGAGAGAGCAGGTCAGTGGGATTAGATTGGGATTGATACAGGGCTATTGGGAGAGTGCGGGGCAGTGGGATTAGTTTAGGATTGATCCAGGGCTATGGGGTGAGAGCTGGACAGTGGGATTAGTTTGGGATTGATACAGGGCAATGGGGAGAGTGCGCGGCAGTGGGATTAGTTTGGGATTGATACAGGGCTATGGGGAGGGAGCGGGACAGTGGGATTAGTTTGGGGATAGGTACAGGGCTATGGGGAGAGAGTGGGGCAATGGGATTATTTGGGATCGATACAGAGCTATGGGGAGAGAGCGGGGCAGTGTGATTAGTTTCGGGATTGACAGAGGGCTATGAGGAGGGAGCGGGGCAGTGGGATAGTTTCGGGATAGGTACAGGGCTATGGGGAAAGAGCGGGGCAGTGGAATTAGTTTAGGATTGATACAGGGCTATGGGGAGAGAGTGAGGCAGTGAGATTAGTTTGGGGATTGTTAAGGGCTATCGGGGGAAAGGGGACATTGGGATTCATTTGGGATTGATACAGAGCTATTGGGAGAGAGTGGGGCAGTGGGATTAGTTTGGGGATTGGTACAGGGCTCTGGGGAGAGAGCAGGGCAGTGGGATTAGTTTGGGGATTGATACAGTGCTATGGGGAGAGACTGGGGCAGTGGGATTAGTTTGGGATCGACACAGAGCTATGGGGAGAGAGTGAGGCAGTGGGATTAGTTTGGGGATCGATAGAAGGCTATGGGGAGTATGTTTGACAGTGTTATTAGTTTGGGGATCGATATAGGGCTATGGGGAGACAGTGGGACAGTGGGATTAGTTTGGCAATAGGTACAGGAGTATGGGGAGAGAGTGGGGCAGTGGGATTAGTTTGGGGATTGACAGAGGGCTATGGGGAGAGAGCGGGGCAATGGGATTAGTTTAGGATTGGTACAAGGCGATGGGGAGAGAGTGGGGCAGTGGGATTAGTTTGGGGATTGATAGAAGGTTATGGGGAGAGAGTTTGGCAGTGGGATTAGTTTGGGGATTGATAGAGGGCAAAGGGGAGACAGTGGGAAAGTGGGATTAGTTTGGGATTGATTCAAGGCTATTTGGAGAGAGTGGGGCAGTGGGATTAGTTTCCGGTTGATACGGGGCTATGGGGAGAGAGCGGGGCAGTGTGATTAGTTTAGGATTGATGCAGGGCTATGGGGAGAAAGTGGGGCAGTGGGATTAGTTTTAGGATTGTTTCAGGGCTAAGGGGAGACAGCGGGGCAGTGGGATTAGTTTAGGATTGATACAGGGCTATGGGGAGAGAGTGGGGCAGTGGAATTAGTTTGCAGATTGATACAGGGTTATGGGGAGAGAGCGGGGCAGTGTGATTAGTTTGGGATTGATACAGGGCTATTTGGAGAGAGTGGGGCAGTGGGATTAGTTTCCGTTGATACGGGGCTATGGGGAGAGAGCGGGGCAGTGTGATTAGTTTAGGATTGATGCAGGGCTATGGGGAGAAAGTGGGGCAGTGGGATTAGTTTTGGGATTGATTCAGGGCTAAGGGGAGACAGCGGGGCAGTGGGATTAGTTTAGGATTGATACAGGGCTATGGGGAGAGAGTGGGGCAGTGGAATTAGTTTGCAGATTGATACAGGGTTATGGGGAGAGAGCGGGGCAGTGGGATTAGTTTGGAGATTGATACAGGGCTATGGGGAGAGAGCGGGGCAGTGTGATTAGTTTAAGATTGATGCAGGGCTATGGGGAGAGAGTGGGGCAGTGGGATTAGATTTGAAATTGATTCAGGGCTAAGGGGAGACAGCGGGTCAGGGGGATTAGTTTGGGATTGATACACGGCTAGGGGCAGAGAGTGGGGCAGTGGGATTTGTTTGCAGATTGATACAGGGCTGTGGGGAGAAAGTGGGGCAGTGGGATTAATTTGGGGATTGATCCAGGGCTATGGTAAGAGAGCGGGGCAGTGGGATTAGTTTGGGGATTGATAAGGGCTATGGGGACAAAGGGGATACTGGGATTAGTTTGGACTTGATACAGAGCTATGGGGAGAGAGCAGGTCAGTGGGATTAGATTGTGATTGATACAGGGCTATTTGGAGAGAATGGGGCAGTGGGATTAGTTTGGGATTGACACAGGGCGATGGGGAGAAAGTGTGGCAGTGGGATTAGTTTGGGATTGATACAGGGCTATGGGAAGAGAGCAGTGCAGTCGGATTAGTTTGGGGATTGATAAGGACTATGGGGAGACAGGGGACAATGGAATTAGTTTGGGATTGATACAGAGCGATTGGGAGAGTGCGGGGCAGTGGGATTAGTTGAGGATTGATCCAGGGCTATGGGGAGAGAGCAGGTCATTGAGATTAGATTGGGATTGATACAGGGCTATGGGGAGAGAGTCGGGCAGTGGGATTAATTTTGGGATTGATTCAGGGCTAAGGGGAGAGAGCGGGGCAGTGGGATTAGTTTAGGATTGATACAGGGTTATGGGGAGAGAGCGGGGCAGTGGAATTAGTTTGAGGATTGATACAGGGTTATGGGGAGAGAGTGGGGCAGTGGGATTAGTTTGGGGATAGGTACAGGGCTATGGGGAGAGAGTGGGGCAGTGGGATTAGTTTGGGATCGATACAGAGCTATGGGGAGAGAGTGGGGCAGTGGGATTAGTTTTGGGATTGAGAGATGGCTCTTGGGAGAGAGCGGGGCAGTTGGACTAGTTTAGGATTGATACAGGGCTCTGGGGAGAGAGCGGGGCAATGGGATTAGTTTAGGATTGATCCAGGGCAATGGGGAGAGAGTGGCGCAGTGGGATTAGTTTTGGGATTGATTCAGGTCTAAGGGGAGACAGGGGGGCAGTGGGATTAGTTTTGGATTAATACAGGGCAATGGGGAGAGAGCGGTGCAGTGGGATCAGTTTGGGGATTGATAAGGGATATGGGGAGAGAGTGGACACTGGGATTAGTTTGGAATTGATACAGAGCTATGGGGAGAGAGCAGGTCAGTGGGATTAGATTGGGATTGATACAGGGCTATTGGGAGAGTGCGGGGCAGTGGGATTAGTTTAGGATTGATCCAGGGATATGGGGAGAGAGCTGGACAGTGGGATTAGTTTGGGATTGATACAGGGCAATGGGGAGAGTGCGCAGCAGTGGGATTAGTTTGGGATTGATACAGGGCTATGTGAAGGGAGCAGGACAGTGGGATTAGTTTGGTGATAGGTACAGGGCTGTGGGGAGAGAGTGGGGCAGTTGGACTAGTTTAGGATTGATACAGGGATTTGGGGAGAGTGCGGGGCAGTGGGATTAGTTTAGGATTGATAGAGGGCTATGGGGAGAGAGCGAGGCAGTGAGATTAGTTTTGGGATTGATACAGGGCTATGGGGAGACAGCGGGGCAGTGGGATTATTTTGGGATTGATACAGGGCTATGGGGAGAGAGCGAGGCAGTGGGATTAGTTTGGGGATTGATACAGGGCTATGGGGAGAGAGCGGGGCGGTGGGATTAGTTTCCGGATTGATACAGGGTTATGGGGAGAGAGCGGGGCAGTGGGATTAGTTTGGGGATTGATACAGGGCTATGGGGAGAGAGCGGGCAGTGGGATTAGTTTAGGATTTATACAGGGCTATGGGGAGAGAGCGGGGCAGTGGGATTAGTTTGGGGATTGATAAGGGCTATGGGGACAAAGGGGACACTGGGATTAGTTTGGACTTGATACAGAGCTATGGGGAGAGAGCAGGTCAATGGCATTAGATTGGGATTGATACAGGGCTATTTGGAGAGAGTGGGGCAGTGGGATTAGTTTGGAATTGATACAGAGCGATGGGGAGAGAGCAGGTCAGTGGGATTAGATTGGGATTGACACAGGGCTATTGGGAGAGTGCGGGGCAGTGGGATTAGTTTAGGATTGATCCAGGGCTATGAGGAGAGAGCTGGACAGTGGGATTAGTTTGGGATTGATACAGGGCTATGGGGAGAGTGCGGGGAAATGGGATTCGTTTGGGATTGAAACAGGGCTATGAGGAGAGAGTGGGGCAGTGGGATTAGTTTGCGGATTGACAGAGGGCTATAGGGAGAGAGTGGGGCAGTCGGATTAGTTTGGGATTGATACAGGGCTATGGGGAGAGTTGGGACACTGGGATTAGTTTGGGATTGATACAGAGCTATGGGGAGAGAGCAGGTCTCTGGGATTATTTTGGGATTGATACAGAGCTATGGGGAGAGAGCAGGTCAGTGGGATTAGATTGGGATTGATACAGGGCTATGGGGAGAGAGCGGGGCAGTGGGATTAGTTTGGGGATTGATATCGGGCTATGGGGAGAGAGCGTGGCGGTGAGATTAGTTTTGGATTGATCCGGGGCTATGGGGAGGGAGCGGGGCAGTGGGATTAGTTTCGTGATAGGTACAGGGCTATGGGGAGAGAGTGGGGTAGTGGGATTAGTTTGGGATTGATACAGGTCTATTGGGAGAGAGCGGGGCAGTGGGATTAGTTTGGGGATTGACAGAGGACTGTGGGGAGAGAGAAGGGCAGTGGGATTAGTTTGGGGATAGGTACAGGGCTATGGGGAGAGAGTGGGGCAGTGGGATTTGTTTGGGATTGAAACAGAGCTATGGGGAGAGAGTGGGGCAGTGGGATTAGTTTGGAGATTGATAAGGGCTATGGGGACAAAGGGGATACTGGGATTAGTTTGGAATTGATACAGAGCTAAAGGGAGAGAGCAGGTCAGTGGGATTAGATTGGGATTGATACAGGGCTATTGGGAGATTGCGGGGCAGTGGGATTAGTTTGGGGATTGACAGAGGACTTTGGGGAGAGAGTGGGGCAGTGGGATTAGTTTGGGGATAGGTACAGGGCTATGGGGAGAGAGTGGGGCAGTGGGATTTGTTTGGGATTGAAACAGAGCTATGGGGAGAGAGTGGGGCAGTGGGATTAGTTTGGGGATTGATAAGGGCTATGGGGACAAAGGGGATACTGGGATTAGTTTGGAATTGATACAGAGCTAAGGGGAGAGAGCAGGTCAGTGGGATTAGATTGGGATTGATACAGGGCTATTGGGAGAGTGCGGGGCAGTGGGATTAGTTTAGGATTGTCCAGGTCTATGGGGAGAGAGCTGGACAGTGGGATTAGTTTGGGATTGATATAGGGCAATGGGGAGAGTGCGCGGCAGTGGGATTAGTTTGGGATTGATACTGGGCTATGGGGAGAGAGCGGGACATTGGGATTAGTTTGGGGATTGATACAGGGCTATGGGGAGAGAGTGGGGCAGTGGGATTAGTTTTGGAATTGATTCAGGTCTAAGGGGAGACAGTGGGGCAGTGGGATTAGTTTGGGATTGATACAGGGCTAGGGGCAGAGATTGGGGCAGTGAGATTAGTTTGCGGATTGATACAGGGCTGTGGGGAGAGAGTGGGGCAGTGGGATTAGACTGGGATTGATAGAGGGATAAGGGGAGACAGTGGGACAGTGGGATTGATTTGGGATTGATACAGGGCGATGGGGAGAGAGTTGGGCAGTGGGTTTAGTTTGGGATTGATACGGGGCTATCGGGAGAGAGCGGGGCAGTGGGATTAGACTGGGATTGATTGAGGGATATGGGGAGACAGTGGGACATTGGGATTGATTTGGGATTGATACAGGGCGATGGGGAGAGAGTGGGTCAGTGGCATTAGTTTCGGGATTGATAAGGGCTATCGGGAAAAAGAGGACAATTGGGATTAGTTTGGGATTGATACAGAGCTATGGGGAGTGAGCAAGTCAGTGGGATTAGATTGGGATTGATGCAGGGCTATGGGGAGAGCGTGGGGCAGTGGGATTAGTTTAGGATTGATATAGAGCCAAGGGGAGAGTGTGAGGCACTGAGATTAGTTTGGGATTGATACAGGGCTATGGGGAGGGAGCGGGGCAGTGGGATTAGTTTCGGGATAGGTACAGGGCTATGGGGAGAGAGTGGGGCAGTGGGATTAGTTTGGGATCGATACAGAGCAATGGGGAGAGAGTGGGGCAGTGGGATTAGTTTGGGGATTGACAGAGGGCTATGGGGAGAGAGCGGGGCAGTTGGACTAGTTTAGGATTGATACAGGACTCTGGGGAGAGAGCGGGGCAGTGGGATTAGTTTAGGATTGATCCAGGGCTATGGGGAGAGAGTGGGGCAGTGGGATTAGTTTTGGGATTGATTCAGGGCTAAGGGGAGACAGCGGGGCAGTGGGATTAGTTTGAGGATTGATACAGGGTTATGGGGAGAGAGCGGGGCAGTGGGATTAGTTTAGGATTTATACAGGGTTATGGGGAGAGAGCGGGGCAGTGGGATTAGTTTAGGATTTATACAGGGCTATCGGGAGAGAGCGAGGCAGTGGGATTAGTTTGGGGATTGATACAGGGCTATGGGGAGAGAGTGGGGCAGTGGGATTAGTTTTGGGATTGATTCAGGTCTAAGGGGAGACAGAGGGGCAGTGGGATTAGTTTGGGATTGATACAGGGCTCGGGGCAGAGATTGGGGCAGTGGGATTAGTTTGCGGATTGATACAGGGCTGTGGGGAGATAGTGGGGCAGTGGAATTAATTTGGGGATTGATACAGGGCTATGGGGAGAGAGTGGGGCAGTGGGATTGGTTTGTGATTGATACAGGGCTGTGGGAAGAGAGCGGGGCAGTGGGATTAGTTTGGGGATTGACAGAGGGCTATGGGGGGAGAGCGGGGCAGTTGGACTAGTTTAGGGTTGAAACAGGACTCTGGGGAGAGAGCGGGGCAGTGGGATTAGTTTAGGATTGATCCAGGGCTATGGGGAGAGCGTGGGGCAGTGGGATTAGTTTAGGATTGATATAGGGCCAAGGGGAGAGTGTGAGGCACTGGGATTAGTTTGGGATTGATACAGGGCTATGTGGAGAGAGCGGGGCAGTGGGATTAGTTTGGGGATTGACAGAGGGCTATGGGCAGAGAGTGGGGCAGTGGGATTAGTTTGCGGTTGATACGAGGCTATGGGGAGGGAGCGGGGCAGTGGGATTAGTTTCGGGATAGGTACAGGGCTATCGGGAGAGAGTGGGGCAGTGGGATTAGTTTGGGATCGATACAGAGCAATGGGGAGAGAGTGGGGCAGTGGGATTAGTTTGGGGATTGACAGAGGGCTATGGGGAGAGAGCAGGGCAGTTGGACTAGTTTCGGATTGATACAGGACTCTGGGGAGAGAGCGGGGCAGTGGGATTAGTTTAGGATTGATCCAGGGCTATGGGGAGAGAGTGGGGCAGTGGGATTAGTTTTGGGATTGATTCAGGGCTAAGGGGAGACAGCGGGGCAGTGGGATTAGTTTGGGATTGATACAGGGCTATGGGGAGGGAGCGGGACAGTGGGATTAGTTTGGGGATAGGTACAGGGCAATGAGGAGAGAGCGGGGCAGTGGGATTAGTTTAGGATTTATACAGGGCTATCGTGAGAGAGCGAGGCAGTGGGATTAGTTTGGGGATTGATACAGGGCTATGGGGAGAGAGTGGGGCAGTGGGATTAGTTTTGGGATTGATTCAGGTCTAAGGGGAGAAAGGGGGGCAGTGGGATTAGTTTGGGATTGATACAGGGCTCGGGGCAGAGATTGTGGCAGTGGGATTAGTTTGTGGATTGATACAGGGCTGTGGGGAGAGAGTGGGGCAGTGGGATTAATTTGGGGATTGATACAGGGCTATGGGGAGAGAGTGGGGCAGTGGGATTGGTTTGTGATTGATACAGGGCTATGGGAAGAGAGCGGGGCAGTGGGATTAGTTTGGGGATTGATAAGGGCTATGGGGACAAAGGGGATACTGGGAATAGTTTGGAATTGATACAGAGCTAAGGGGAGAGAGCAGGTCAGTGGGATTAGATTGGGATTGATACAGGGCTATTGGGAGAGTGCGGGGCAGTGGGATTAGTTTAGGATTGATCCAGGGCTATGGGGAGAGAGCTGGACAGTGGGATTAGTTTGGGATTGATACAGGGCAATGAGGAGAGTGCGCGGCAGTGGGATTAGTTTGGGATTGATACAGGGCTATGGGGAGGGAGCGGGACAGTGGGATTAGTTTGGGGATAGGTACAGGGCTATGGGGAGAGAGTGGGGCAATGGGATTATTTGGGATCGATACAGAGCTATGGGGAGAGAGCGGGGCAGTGTGATTAGTTTGGGGATTGACAGAGGGATATGGGGAGAGAGCAGGGCAGTTGGCCTAGTTTAGAGTTGAAACAGGGATTTGGGGAGAGTGCGGGGCAGTGGGATTAGTTTAGGATGAATAGAGGGCTATGGGGAGAGAGCGAGGCAGTGGGATTAGTTTGGGGATTGATACAGGGCTATGGGAAGAGAGTGGGGCAGTGGGATTAGTTTGGGGATTGATAAGGGCTATGGGGACAGAGGGGACAATGGGATTAGTTTGGAGCTGATACAGAGCTATGGGTTAGAGAGCAGGTCATTGGGATTAGATTGGGATTGATACAGGGCTATTGGGAGAGTGCGGGGCAGTGGGATTAGTTTGCGGTTGATACGGGGCTACGAGGAGGGAGCGGGGCAGTGGGATTAGTTTCGGGATAGGTACAGGGCTCTGGGGAAAGAGCGGGGCAGTGGAATTAGTTTAGGATTGATACAGGGCTATGGGGAGAGAGTGAGGCAGTGAGATTAGTTTGGGGATTGTTAAGGGCTATCGGGGGAAAGGGGACATTGGGATTCATTTGGGATTGATACAGAGCTATTGGGAGAGAGTGGGGCAGTGGGATTAGTTTGGGGATTGGTACAGGGCTCTGGGGAGAGAGCAGGGCAGTGGGATTAGTTTGGGGATTGATACAGTGTTATGGGGAGAGACTGGGGCAGTGGGATTAGTTTGGGATCGACACAGAGCTATGGGGAGAGAGTGAGGCAGTGGGATTAGTTTGGGGATCGATAGAAGGCTATGGGGAGTATGTTTGACAGTGGGATTAGTTTGGAGATCGATATAGGGCTATGGGGAGACAGTGGGACAGTGGGATTAGTTTGGGAATAGGTACAGGAGTATGGGGAGAGAGTGGTGCAGTGGGATTAGTTTGGGGATTGACAGAGGGCTATGGGGAGAGAGCGGGGCAATGGGATTAGTTTAGGATTGGTACAAGGCTATGGGGAGAGAGTGGGGCAGTGGGATTAGTTTGCAGATTGATACAGGGTTATGGGGAGAGAGCGGGGCAGTGGGATTAGTTTACGCTTTATACAGGGCTATGGGGAGAGAGCGGGGCAGTGGGATTAGTTTGGGGATTGATACAGGGCTATGGGGAGAGAGCGGGGCAGTGTGATTAGTTTAAGATTGATGCAGGGCTATGGGGAGAGAGTGGAGCAGTGGGATTAGATTTGAAATTGATTCAGGGCTAAGGGGAGACAGCGGGGCAGTGGGATTAGTTTGGGATTGATACACGGCTAGGGGCAGAGAGTGGGGCAGTGGGATTTGTTTGCAGATTGATACAGGGCTGTGGGGAGAGAGTGGGGCAGTGGGATTAATTTGGGGATTGATCCAGGGCTATGGGAAGAGAGCGGGGCAGTGGGATTAGTTTGGGGATTGATAAGGGCTATGGGGACAAAGTGGATACTGGGATTAGTTTGGACTTGATACAGAGCTATGGGGAGAGAGCAGGTCAGTGGGATTAGATTGTGATTGATACAGGGCTATTTGGAGAGAATGGGGCAGTGGGATTAGTTTGGGATTGACACAGGGCGATGGGGAGAAAGTGTGGCAGTGGGATTAGTTTGGGATTGATACAGGGCTATGGGAAGAGAGCAGTGCAGTCGGATTAGTTTGGGGATTGATAAGGACTATGGGGAGAGAGGGGACACTGGGATTAGTTTGGGATTGATACAGAGCGATTGGGAGAGTGCGGGGCAGTGAGATTAGTTGAGGATTGATCCAGGGCTATGGGGAGAGAGCAGGTCAGTGAGATTAGATTGGGATTGATACAGGGCTATGGGGAGAGAGTCGGGCAGTGGGATTAATTTTGGGATTGATTCAGGGCTAAGGGGAGAGAGTGGGGCAGTGGGATTAGTTTAGGATTGATACAGGGTTATGGGGAGAGAGCGGGGCAGTGGAATTAGTTTGCAGATTGATACAGGGTTATGGGGAGAGAGCGGGGCAGTGGGATTAGTTTACGATTTATACAGGGCTATCGGGAGAGAGCGAGGCAGTGGGATTAGTTTGGGGATTGATACAGGGCTATGGGGAGAGAGCGGGGCAGTGTGATTAGTTTAGGATTGATGCAGGGCTATGGGGAGAGAGTGGGGCAGTGGGATTAGATTTGGAATTGATTCAGGGCTAAGGGGAGACAGCGGGGCAGTGGGATTAGTTTGGGATTGATACACGGCTAGGGGCAGAGAGTGGGGCAGTGGGATTTGTTTGCAGATTGATACGGGGCTGTGGGGAGAGAGTGGGGCAGTGGGATTTGTTTGCAGATTGATACAGTGCTGTGCGGAGAGAGTGGGGCAGTGGGATTAATTTGGGGATTGATCCAGGGCTATGGGAAGAGAGCGGGGCAGTGGGATTAGTTTGGGGATTGATAAGGGCTATGGGGACAAAGGGGATACTGGGATTAGTTTGGATTGATACAGAGCTATGGGGAGAGAGCAGGTCAGTGGGATTAGATTGTGATTCATACAGGGCTATTTGGAGAGAATGGGGCAGTGGGATTAGTTTGGGATTGACACAGGGCAATGGGGAGAAAGTGGGGCAGTGGGATTAGTTTGGGATTGATACAGGGCTATGGGAAGAGAGCGGGGCAGTGGGATTAGTTTGGGGATTGATAAGGACTATGGGGAGAGAGTGGGTCAGTGGGATTAGATTGGGATTGATACAGGGCGATTGGGAGAGTGCGGGGCAGTGGGATTAGTTTAGGATTGATCCAGGGCTATGGGGAGAGAGCTGGACAGTGGGATTAGTTTGGGATTGATACAGGGCGATGGGGAGAGTGCGGGGCAGTGGGATTAGTTTGGGATTGATACAGGGCTATGGGGAGAGAGTGGGGCAGTGGGATTAGTTTGGGGATAGGTACAGGGCTATGGGGAGAGAGTGGGGCAGTGGGATTAATTTTGGGATTGATTCAGGGCTAAGGGGAGACAGTGGGGCAGTGGGATTAGTTTTGGATTGATACAGGGCTATGGGGAGAGAGTGGGGCAGTGGGATTAGTTTAGGATTGATGCAGGGCTATGGGGAGAGAGTGGGGCAGTGGGATTAGTTTTAGGATTGTTTCAGGGCTAAGGGGAGACAGCGGGGCAGTGGGATTAGTTTAGGATTGATACAGGGCTATGGGGAGAGAGTGGGGCAGTGGAATTAGTTTGCAGATTGATACAGGGTTATGGGGAGAGAGCGGGGCAGTGTGATTAGTTTGGGATTGATACAGGGCTATTTGGAGAGAGTGGGGCAGTGGGATTAGTTTCCGGTTGATACGGGGCTATGGGGAGAGAGCGGGGCAGTGTGATTAGTTTAGGATTGATGCAGGGCTATGGGGAGAAAGTGGGGCAGTGGGATTAGTTTTGGGATTGATTCAGGGCTAAGGGGAGACAGCGGGGCAGTGGGATTAGTTTAGGATTGATACAGGGCTATGGGGAGAGAGTGGGGCAGTGGAATTAGTTTGCAGATTGATACAGGGTTATGGGGAGAGAGCGGGGCAGTGGGATTAGTTTGGGGATTGATACAGGGCTATGGGGAGAGAGCGGGGCAGTGTGATTAGTTTAAGATTGATGCAGGGCTATGGGGAGAGAGTGGGGCAGTGGGATTAGATTTGAAATTGATTCAGGGCTAAGGGGAGACAGCGGGTCAGTGGGATTAGTTTGGGATTGATACACGGCTAGGGGCAGAGAGTGGGGCAGTGGGATTTGTTTGCAGATTGATACAGGGCTGTGGGGAGAGAGTGGGGCAGTGGGATTAATTTGGGGATTGATCCAGGGCTATGGGAAGAGAGCGGGGCAGTGGGATTAGTTTGGGGATTGATAAGGACTATGGGGACAAAGGGGATACTGGGATTAGTTTGGACTTGATACAGAGCTATGGGGAGAGAGCAGGTCAGTGGGATTAGATTGTGATTGATACAGGGCTATTTGGAGAGAATGGGGCAGTGGGATTAGTTTGGGATTGACACAGGGCGATGGGGAGAAAGTGTGGCAGTGGGATTAGTTTGGGATTGATACAGGGCTATGGGAAGAGAGCAGTGCAGTCGGATTAGTTTGGGGATTGATAAGGACTATGGGGAGAGAGGGGACAATGGAATTAGTTTGGGATTGATACAGAGCGATTGGGAGAGAGTGGGGCAGTGGGATTAGTTTGGGGATAGGTACAGGGCTATGGGGAGAGAGTGGGGCAGTGGGATTAGTTTGGGATCGATACAGAGCTATGGGGAGAGAGTGGGGCAGTGGGATTAGTTTTGGGATTGAGAGATGGCTCTTGGGAGAGAGCGGGGCAGTTGGACTAGTTTAGGATTGATACAGGGCTCTGGGGAGAGAGCGGGGCAATGGGATTAGTTTAGGATTGATCCAGGGCAATGGGGAGAGAGTGGGGCAGTGGGATTAGTTTTGGGATTGATTCAGGTCTAAGGGGAGACAGGGGGGCAGTGGGATTAGTTTTGGATTGATACAGGGCAATGGGGAGAGAGCGGTGCAGTGGGATCAGTTTGGGGATTGATAAGGGATATGGGGAGAGAGTGGACACTGGGATTAGTTTAGGATTTATACAGGGCTATGGGGAGAGAGCGGGGCAGTGGGATTAGTTTGGGGATTGATAAGGGCTATGGGGACAAAGGGAACACTGGGATTAGTTTGGACTTGATACAGAGCTATGGGGAGAGAGCAGGTCAGTGGGATTAGATTGGGATTGATACAGGGCTATTGGGAGAGCATGGGGCAGTGGGATTAGTTTGGGGTTGTTACGCGGCTATGGGGAGAGTGTGGGGCAGTGGAATTCGTTTGGGATTGATACAGGGCTATGGGGAGAGAGCGAGGCAGTGGGATTAGTTTGGTGCTTGTTATAGGGCTATGGGGAGGGAGCGTGGCAGTGGGATTAGTTTGGGGATTGATATCGGGCTATAGGTAGAGAGCGTAGCGGTGAGATTAGTTTTGGATTGATACGGGACTGTCGGGAGAGAGTGGGACAGTGGGATTAGACTGGGATTGATAGAGGGATATGGGGAGACAGTGGGACAGTGGGATTGGTTTCGGGATTGATAAGGACTATCGGGAAAAAGGAGACAATTGGGATTAGTTTGGAATTGATACAGAGCTATGGGGAGAGAGCGAGTCAGTGGGATTAGTTTGGGGATTGATACAGGGCTATGGGGAGAGAGCGGGGCGGTGGGATTAGTTTCCGGATTGATACAGGGTTATGGGGAGAGAGCGGGGCAGTGGGATTAGTTTGGGGATTGATACAGGGCTATGGGGAGAGAGCGGGCAGTGGGATTAGTTTAGGATTTATACAGGGCTATGGGGAGAGAGCGGGGCAGTGGGATTAGTTTGGGGATTGATAAGGGCTATGGGGACAAAGGGGACACTGGGATTAGTTTGGACTTGATACAGAGCTATGGGGAGAGAGCAGGTCAATGGCATTAGATTGGGATTGATACAGGGCTATTTGGAGAGAGTGGGGCAGTGGGATTAGTTTGGAATTGATACAGAGCTCTGGGTTAGAGAGCAGGTCATTGGGATTAGATTGGGATTGATACAGGGCTATTGGGAGAGTGCGGGGCAGTGGGATTAGTTTGGGATTGATACAGGGCTAGGAGCAGAGA
This sequence comes from Pristiophorus japonicus, assembly GCF_044704955.1. NCBI lineage: Eukaryota > Metazoa > Chordata > Chondrichthyes > Pristiophoridae > Pristiophorus > Pristiophorus japonicus. The sequence continues at coordinate 767,365 of NW_027252058.1, read as the reverse complement.
GTGGGGCAGTGGGATTAGTTTGTGGATTGATACAGGGCCGTGGGGAGAGAGATGGGACACTGGGATTAGTTTGGAATTGATACAGAGCGATGAGGAGAGAGCAGGTCAGTGGGATTAGATTGGGATTGACACAGGGCTATTGGGAGAGTGCGGGGCAGTGGGATTAGTTTAGGATTGATCCAGGGCTATGAGGAGAGAGCTGGACAGTGGGATTAGTTTGGGATTGATACAGGGCTATGGGGAGAGTGCGGGGAAATGGGATTCGTTTGGGATTGAAACAGGGCTATGAGGAGAGAGTGGGGCAGTGGGATTAGTTTGCGGATTGACAGAGGGCTATAGGGAGAGAGTGGGGCAGTCGGATTAGTTTGGGATTGATACAGGGCTATGGGGAGAGTTGGGACACTGGGATTAGTTTGGGATTGATACAGAGCTATGGGGAGAGAGCAGGTCTCTGGGATTATTTTGGGATTGATACAGAGCTATGGGGAGAGAGCAGGTCAGTGGGATTAGATTGGGATTGATACAGGGCTATGGGGAGAGAGCGGGGCAGTGGGATTAGTTTGGGGATTGATATCGGGCTATGGGGAGAGAGCGTGGCGGTGAGATTAGTTTTGGATTGATCCGGGGCTATGGGGAGGGAGCGGGGCAGTGGGATTAGTTTCGTGATAAGTACAGGGCTATGGGGAGAGAGTGGGGCAGTGGGATTAGTTTGGGATTGATACAGGTCTATTGGGAGAGAGCGGGGCAGTGGGATTAGTTTGGGGATTGACAGAGGACTGTGGGGAGAGAGAAGGGCAGTGGGATTAGTTTGGGGATAGGTACAGGGCTATGGGGAGAGAGTGGGGCAGTGGGATTTGTTTGGGGTTGAAACAGAGCTATGGGGAGAGAGTGGGGCAGTGGGATTAGTTTGGAGATTGATAAGGGCTATGGGGACAAAGGGGATACTGGGATTAGTTTGGAATTGATACAGAGCTAAAGGGAGAGAGCAGGTCAGTGGGATTAGATTGGGATTGATACAGGGCTATTGGGAGAGTGCGGGGCAGTGGGATTAGTTTGGGGATTGACAGAGGACTTTGGGGAGAGAGTGGGGCAGTGGGATTAGTTTGGGGATAGGTACAGGGCTATGGGGAGAGAGTGGGGCAGTGGGAGTTGTTTGGGATTGAAACAGAGCTATGGGGAGAGAGTGGGGCAGTGGGATTAGTTTGGGGATTGATAAGGGCTATGGGGACAAAGGGGATACTGGGATTAGTTTGGAATTGATACAGAGCTAAGGAGAGAGAGCAGGTCAGTGGGATTAGATTGGGATTGATACAGGGCTATTGGGAGAGTGCGGGGCAGTGGGATTAGTTTAGGATTGTCCAGGTCTATGGGGAGAGAGCTGGACAGTGGGATTAGTTTGGGATTGATATAGGGCAATGGGGAGAGTGCGCGGCAGTGGGATTAGTTTGGGATTGATACAGGGCTATGGGGAGGGAGCGGGACATTGGGATTAGTTTGGGGATTGATACAGGGCTATGGGGAGAGAGTGGGGCAGTGGGATTAGTTTTGGAATTGATTCAGGTCTAAGGGGAGACAGTGGGGCAGTGGGATTAGTTTGGGATTGATACAGGGCTAGGGGCAGAGATTGGGGCAGTGGGATTAGTTTGCGGATTGATGCAGGGCTGTGGGGAGAGAGTGGGGCAGTGGGATTAGACTGGGATTGATAGAGGGATAAGGGGAGACAGTGGGACAGTGGGATTGATTTGGGATTGATACAGGGCGATGGGGAGAGAGTTGGGCAGTGGGTTTAGTTTGGGATTGATACGGGGCTATCGGGAGAGAGCGGGGCAGTGGGATTAGACTGGGATTGATTGAGGGATATGGGGAGACAGTGGGACATTGGGATTGATTTGGGATTGATACAGGGCGATGGGGAGAGAGTGGGTCAGTGGCATTAGTTTCGGGATTGATAAGGGCTATCGGGAAAAAGAGGACAATTGGGATTAGTTTGGGATTGATACAGAGCTATGGGGAGTGAGCAAGTCAGTGGGATTAGATTGGGATTGATGCAGGGCTATGGGGAGAGCGTGGGGCAGTGGGATTAGTTTAGAATTGATATAGGGCCAAGGGGAGAGTGTGAGGCACTGGGATTAGTTTGGGATTGATACAGGGCTATGGGGAGGGAGCGGGGCAGTGGGATTAGTTTCGGGATAGGTACAGGGCTATGAGGAGAGAGTGGGGCAGTGGGATTAGTTTGGGATCGATACAGAGCAATGGGGAGAGAGTGGGGCAGTGGGATTAGTTTGGGGATTGACAGAGGGCTATGGGGAGAGAGCGGGGCAGTTGGACTAGTTTAGGATTGATACAGGACTCTGGGGAGAGAGCGGGGCAGTGGGATTAGTTTAGGATTGATCCAGGGCTATGGGGAGAGAGTGGGGCAGTGGGATTAGTTTTGGGATTGATTCAGGGCTAAGGGGAGACAGCGGGGCAGTGGGATTAGTTTGCGGATTGATACAGGGTTATGGGGAGAGAGCGGGGCAGTGGGATTAGTTTAGGATTTATACAGGGCTATCGGGAGAGAGCGAGGCAGTGGGATTAGTTTGGGGATTGATACAGGGCTTTGGGGAGAGAGTGGGGCAGTGGGATTAGTTTTGGGATTGATTCAGGTCTAAGGGGAGACAGAGGGGCAGTGGGATTAGTTTGGGATTGATACAGGGCTCGGGGCAGAGATTGGGGCAGTGGGATTAGTTTGCGGATTGATACAGGGCTGTGGGGAGAGAGTGGGGCAGTGGAATTAATTTGGGGATTGATACAGGGCTATGGGGAGAGAGTGGGGCAGTGGGATTGGTTTGTGATTGATACAGGGCTGTGGGAAGAGAGCGGGGCAGTGGGATTAGTTTGGGGATTGACAGAGGGCTATGGGCAGAGAGTGGGGCAGTGGGATTAGTTTGCGGTTGATACGAGGCTATGGGGAGGGAGCGGGGCAGTGGGATTAGTTTCGGGATAGGTACAGGGCTATCGGGAGAGAGTGGGGCAGTGGGATTAGTTTGGGGTTAAAACAGGACTCTGGGGAGAGAGCGGGGCAGTGGGATTAGTTTAGGATTGATCCAGGGCTATGGGGAGAGCGTGGGGCAGTGGGATTAGTTTAGGATTGATATAGGGCCAAGGGGAGAGTGTGAGGCACTGGGATTAGTTTGGGATTGATACAGGGCTATGGGGAGAGAGCGGGGCAGTGGGATTAGTTTGGGGATTGACAGAGGGCTATGGGCAGAGAGTGGGGCAGTGGGATTAGTTTGCGGTTGATACGAGGCTATGGGGAGGGAGCGGGGCAGTGGGATTAGTTTCGGGATAGGTACAGGGCTATCGGGAGAGAGTGGGGCAGTGGGATTAGTTTGGGATCGATACAGAGCAATGGGGAGAGAGTGGGGCAGTGGGATTAGTTTGGGGATTGACAGAGGGCTATGGGGAGAGAGCGGGGCAGTTGGACTAGTTTCGGATTGATACAGGACTCTGGGGAGAGAGCGGGGCAGTGGGATTAGTTTAGGATTGATCCAGGGCTATGGGGAGAGAGTGGGGCAGTGGGATTAGTTTTGGGATTGATTCAGGGTTAAGGGGAGACAGCGGGGCAGTGGGATTAGTTTGCGGATTGATACACAGTTATGGGGAGAGAGCGGGGCAGTGGAATTAGTTTAGGATTTATACAGGGTTATGAGGAGAGAGCGAGGCAGTGGGATTAGTTTATGATTTATACAGGGCTATCGTGAGAGAGCGAGGCAGTGGGATTAGTTTGGGGATTGATACAGGGCTATGGGGAGAGAGTGGGGCAGTGGGATTAGTTTTGGGATTGATTCAGGTCTAAGGGGAGAAAGGGGGGCAGTGGGATTAGTTTGGGATTGATACAGGGCTCGGGGCAGAGATTGTGGCAGTGGGATTAGTTTGCGGATTGATACAGGGCTGTGGGGAGAGAGTGGGGCAGTGGGATTAATTTGGGGATTGATACAGGGCTATGGGGAGAGAGTGGGGCAGTGGGATTGGTTTGTGATTGATACAGGGCTATGGGAAGAGAGCGGGGCAGTGGGATTAGTTTGGGGATTGATAAGGGCTATGGGGACAAAGGGGATACTGGGATTAGTTTGGAATTGATACAGAGCTAAGGGGAGAGAGCAGGTCAGTGGGATTAGATTGGGATTGATACAGGGCTATTGGGAGAGTGCGGGGCAGTGGGATTAGTTTAGGATTGATCCAGGGCTATGGGGAGAGAGCTGGACAGTGGGATTAGTTTGGGATTGATACAGGGCAATGAGGAGAGTGCGCGGCAGTGGGATTAGTTTGGGATTGATACAGGGCTATGGGGAGGGAGCGGGACAGTGGGATTAGTTTGGGGATAGGTACAGGGCTATGGGGAGAGAGTGGGGCAATGGGATTATTTGGGATCGATACAGAGCTATGGGGAGAGAGCGGGGCAGTTGGCCTAGTTTTGGGTTGAAACAGGGATTTGGGGAGAGTGCGGGGCAGTGGGATTAGTTTAGGATGAATAGAGGGCTATGGGGAGAGAGCGAGGCAGTGGGATTAGTTTGGGGATTGATAAGGGCTATGGGGACAGAGGGGACACTGGGATTAGTTTGGACCTGATACAGAGCTATGGGTTAGAGAGCAGGTCATTGGGATTAGATTGGGATTGATACAGGGCTATTGGGAGAGTGCGGGGCAGTGGGATTAGTTTGCGGTTGATACGGGGCTACGAGGAGGGAGCGGGGCAGTGGGATTAGTTTCGGGATAGGTACAGGGCTCTGGGGAAAGAGCGGGGCAGTGGAATTAGTTTAGGATTGATACAGGGCTATGGGGAGAGAGTGAGGCAGTGAGATTAGTTTGGGGATTGTTAAGGGCTATCGGGGGAAAGGGGACATTGGGATTCATTTGGGATTGATACAGAGCTATTGGGAGAGAGTGGGGCAGTGGGATTAGTTTGGGGATTGGTACGGGGCTCTGGGGAGAGAGCAGGGCAGTGGGATTAGTTTGGGGATTGATACAGTGTTATGGGGAGAGACTGGGGCAGTGGGATTAGTTTGGGATCGACACAGAGCTATGGGGAGAGAGTGAGGCAGTGGGATTAGTTTGGGGATCGATAGAAGGCTATGGGGAATATGTTTGACAGTGGGATTAGTTTGGAGATCGATATAGGGCTATGGGGAGACAGTGGGACAGTGGGATTAGTTGGGGAATAGGTACAGGAGTATGGGGAGAGAGTGGTGCAGTGGGATTAGTTTGGGGATTGACAGAGGGCTATGGGGAGAGAGCGGGGCAATGGGATTAGTTTAGGATTGGTACAAGGCTATGGGGAGAGAGTGGGGCAGTGGGATTAGTTTGCAGATTGATACAGGGTTATGGGGAGAGAGCGGGGCAGTGGGATTAGTTTACGCTTTATACAGGGCTATGGGGAGAGAGCGGGGCAGTGGGATTAGTTTGGGGATTGATACAGGGCTATGGGGAGAGAGCGGGGCAGTGTGATTAGTTTAAGATTGATGCAGGGCTATGGGGAGAGAGTGGGGCAGTGGGATTAGATTTGAAATTGATTCAGGGCTAAGGGGAGACAGCGGGGCAGTGGGATTAGTTTGGGATTGATACACGGCTAGGGGCAGAGAGTGGGGCAGTGGGATTTGTTTGCAGATTGATACAGGGCTGTGGGGAGAGAGTGGGGCAGTGGGATTAATTTGGGGATTGATCCAGGGCTATGGGAAGAGAGCGGGGCAGTGGGATTAGTTTGGGGATTGATAAGGGCTATGGGGACAAAGTGGATACTGGGATTAGTTTGGACTTGATACAGAGCTATGGGGAGAGAGCAGGTCAGTGGGATTAGATTGTGATTGATACAGGGCTATTTGGAGAGAATGGGGCAGTGGGATTAGTTTGGGATTGACACAGGGCGATGGGGAGAAAGTGTGGCAGTGGGATTAGTTTGGGATTGATACAGGGCTATGGGAAGAGAGCAGTGCAGTCGGATTAGTTTGGGGATTGATAAGGACTATGGGGAGAGAGGGGACACTGGGATTAGTTTGGGATTGATACAGAGCGATTGGGAGAGTGCGGGGCAGTGAGATTAGTTGAGGATTGATCCAGGGCTATGGGGAGAGAGCAGGTCAGTGAGATTAGATTGGGATTGATATAGGGCTATGGGGAGAGAGTCGGGCAGTGGGATTAATTTTGGGATTGATTCAGGGCTAAGGGGAGAGAGTGGGGCAGTGTGATTAGTTTAGGATTGATACAGGGTTATGGGGAGAGAGTGGGGCAGTGGAATTAGTTTGCAGATTGATACAGGGTTATGGGGAGAGAGCGGGGCAGTGGGATTAGTTTACGATTTATACAGGGCTATCGGGAGAGAGCGAGGCAGTGGGATTAGTTTGGGGATTGATACAGGGCTATGGGGAGAGAGCGGGGCAGTGTGATTAGTTTAGGATTGATGCAGGGCTATGGGGAGAGAGTGGGGCAGTGCGATTAGATTTGGAATTGATTCAGAGCTAAGGGGAGACAGCGGGGCAGTGGGATTAGTTTGGGATTGATACATGGCTAGGGGCAGAGAGTGGGGCAGTGGGATTTGTTTGCAGATTGATACGGGGCTGTGGGGAGAGAGTGGGGCAGTGGGATTTGTTTGCAGATTGATACAGTGCTGTGCGGAGAGAGTGGGGCAGTGGGATTAATTTGGGGATTGATCCAGGGCTATGGGAAGAGAGCGGGGCAGTGGGATTAGTTTGGGGATTGATAAGGGCTATGGGGACAAAGGGGATACTGGGATTAGTTTGGATTGATACAGAGCTATGGGGAGAGAGCAGGTCAGTGGGATTAGATTGTGATTCATACAGGGCTATTTGGAGAGAATGGGGCAGTGGGATTAGTTTGGGATTGACACAGGGCGATGGGGAGAATGTGGGGCAGTGGGATTAGTTTGGGATTGATACAGGGCTATGGGAAGAGAGCGGGGCAGTGGGATTAGTTTGGGGATTGATAAGGACTATGGGGAGAGAGTGGGTCAGTGGGATTAGATTGGGATTGATACAGGGCGATTGGGAGAGTGCGGGGCAGTGGGATTAGTTTAGGATTGATCCAGGGCTATGGGGAGAGAGCTGGACAGTGGGATTAGTTTGGGATTGATACAGGGCGATGGGGAGAGTGCGGGGCAGTGGGATTAGTTTGGGATTGATACAGGGCTATGGGGAGAGAGTGGGGCAGTGGGATTAGTTTGGGGATAGGTACAGGGCTATGGGGAGAGAGTGGGGCAGTGGGATTAATTTTGGGATTGATTCAGGGCTAAGGGGAGACAGTGGGGCAGTGGGATTAGTTTTGGATTGATACAGGGCTATGGGGAGAGAGTGGGGCAGTGGGATTAGTTTGGGGATTGACAGAGGGCGATGGGGAGTGAGCGGGGCAGTGTGATTAGTTTAGGATTGATGCAGGGCTATGGGGAGAGAGTGGGGCAGTGGGATTAGATTTGGAATTGATTCAGGGCTAAGGGGAGACAGCGGGGCAGTGGGATTAGTTTGGGATTGATACACGGCTAGGGGCAGAGAGTGGGGCAGTGGGATTTGTTTGCAGATTGATACGGGGCTGTGGGGAGAGAGTGGAGCAGTGGGATTTGTTTGCAGATTGATACAGTGCTGTGCGGAGAGAATGGGGCAGTGGGATTAATTTGGGGATTGATCCAGGGCTATGGGAAGAGAGCGGGGCAGTGGGATTAGTTTGGGGATTGATAAGGGCTATGGGGACAAAGGGGATACTGGGATTAGTTTGGATTGATACAGAGCTATGGGGAGAGAGCAGGTCAGTGGGATTAGATTGTGATTCATACAGGGCTATTTGGAGAGAATGGGGCAGTGGGATTAGTTTGGGATTGACACAGGGCGATGGGGAGAAAGTGGGGCAGTGGGATTAGTTTGGGATTGATACAGGGCTATGGGAAGAGAGCGGGGCAGTGGGATTAGTTTGGGGATTGATAAGGACTATGGGGAGAGAGTGGGTCAGTGGGATTAGATTGGGATTGATACAGGGCGATTGGGAGAGTGCGGGGCAGTGGGATTAGTTTAGGATTGATCCAGGGCTATGGGGAGAGAGCTGGACAGTGGGATTAGTTTGGGATTGATACAGGGCGATGGGGAGAGTGCGGGGCAGTGGGATTAGTTTGGGATTGATACAGGGCTATGGGGAGAGAGTGGGGCAGTGGGATTAGTTTGGGGATAGGTACAGGGCTATGGGGAGAGAGTGGGGCAGTGGGATTAATTTTGGGATTGATTCAGGGCTAAGGGGAGACAGTGGGGCAGTGGGATTAGTTTTGGATTGATACAGGGCTATGGGGAGAGAGTGGGGCAGTGCGATTAGTTTAGGATTGATGCAGGGCTATGGGGAGAGAGTGGGGCAGTGGGATTAGTTTTAGGATTGTTTCAGGGCTAAGGGGAGACAGCGGGGCAGTGGGATTAGTTTAGGATTGATACAGGGCTATGGGGAGAGAGTGGGGCAGTGGAATTAGTTTGCAGATTGATACAGGGTTATGGGGAGAGAGCGGGGCAGTGTGATTAGTTTGGGATTGATACAGGGCTATTTGGAGAGAGTAGGGCAGTGGGATTAGTTTCCGGTTGATACGGGGCTATGGGGAGAGAGCGGGGCAGTGTGATTAGTTTAGGATTGATGCAGGGCTATGGGGAGAAAGTGGGGCAGTGGGATTAGTTTTGGGATTGATTCAGGGCTAAGGGGAGAGAGCGGGGCAGTGGGATTAGTTTAGGATTGATACAGGGCTATGGGGAGAGAGTGGGGCAGTGGAATTAGTTTGCAGATTGATACAGGGTTATGGGGAGAGAGCGGGGCAGTGGGATTAGTTTGGGGATTGATACAGGGCTATGGGGAGAGAGTGGGGCAGTGGGATTAGATTTGAAATTGATTCAGGGCTAAGGGGAGACAGCGGGTCAGTGGGATTAGTTTGGGATTGATACACGGCTAGGGGCAGAGAGTGGGGCAGTGGGATTTGTTTGCAGATTGATACAGGGCTGTGGGGAGAGAGTGGGGCAGTGGGATTAATTTGGGGATTGATCCAGGGCTATGGGAAGAGAGCGGGGCAGTGGGATTAGTTTGGGGATTGATAAGGGCTATGGGGACAAAGTGGATACTGGGATTAGTTTGGACTTGATACAGAGCTATGGGGAGAGAGCAGGTCAGTGGGATTAGATTGTGATTGATACAGGGCTATTTGGAGAGAATGGGGCAGTGGGATTAGTTTGGGATTGACACAGGGCGATGGGGAGAAAGTGTGGCAGTGGGATTAGTTTGGGATTGATACAGGGCTATGGGAAGAGAGTGTGCAGTCGGATTAGTTTGGGGATTGATAAGGACTATGGGGAGAGAGGGGACAATGGAATTAGTTTGGGATTGATACAGAGCGATTGGGAGAGTGTGGGGCAGTGGGATTAGTTGAGGATTGATCCAGGGCTATGGGGAGAGAGCAGGTCATTGAGATTAGATTGGGATTGATACAGGGCTATGGGGAGAGAGTCGGGCAGTGGGATTAATTTTGGGATTGATTCAGGGCTATGGGGAGAGAGCGGGGCAGTGGGATTAGTTTAGGATTGATACAGGGTTATGGGGAGAGAGCGGGGCAGTGGAATTAGTTTGAGGATTGATACAGGGTTATGGGGAGAGTTGGGACACTGGGATTAGTTTGGGATTGATACAGAGCTATGGGGAGAGAGCAGGTCAGTGGGATTAGATTGTGATTGATACAGGGCTATTTGGAGAGAATGGGGCAGTGGGATTAGTTTGGGATTGACACAGGGCGATGGGGAGAAAGTGTGGCAGTGGGATTAGTTTGGGATTGATACAGGGCTATGGGAAGAGAGCAGTGCAGTCGGATTAGTTTGGGGATTGATAAGGACTATGGGGAGAGAGGGGACACTGGGATTAGTTTGGGATTGATACAGAGCGATTGGGAGAGTGCGGGGCAGTGAGATTAGTTGAGGATTGATCCAGGGCTATGGGGAGAGAGCAGGTCAGTGAGATTAGATTGGGATTGATACAGGGCTATGGGGAGAGAGTCGGGCAGTGGGATTAATTTTGGGATTGATTCAGGGCTAAGGGGAGAGAGTGGGGCAGTGGGATTAGTTTAGGATTGATACAGGGTTATGGGGAGAGAGCGGGGCAGTGGAATTAGTTTGCAGATTGATACAGGGTTATGGGGAGAGAGCGGGGCAGTGGGATTAGTTTACGATTTATACAGGGCTATCGGGAGAGAGCGAGGCAGTGGGATTAGTTTGGGGATTGATACAGGGCTATGGGGAGAGAGCGGGGCAGTGTGATTAGTTTAGGATTGATGCAGGGCTATGGGGAGAGAGTGGGGCAGTGGGATTAGTTTGGGATTGATTCAGGGCTAAGGGGAGACAGCGGGGCAGTGGGATTAGTTTGGGATTGATACACGGCTAGGGGCAGAGAGTGGGGCAGTGGGATTTGTTTGCAGATTGATACGGGGCTGTGGGGAGAGAGTGGGGCAGTGGGATTTGTTTGCAGATTGATACAGTGCTGTGCGGAGAGAGTGGGGCAGTGGGATTAATTTGGGGATTGATCCAGGGCTATGGGAAGAGAGCGGGGCAGTGGGATTAGTTTGGGGATTGATAAGGGCTATGGGGACAAAGGGGATACTGGGATTAGTTTGGATTGATACAGAGCTATGGGGAGAGAGCAGGTCAGTGGGATTAGATTGTGATTCATACAGGGCTATTTGGAGAGAATGGGGCAGTGGGATTAGTTTGGGATTGACACAGGGCGATGGGGAGAAAGTGGGGCAGTGGGATTAGTTTGGGATTGATACAGGGCTATGGGAAGAGAGCGGGGCAGTGGGATTAGTTTGGGGATTGATAAGGACTATGGGGAGAGAGTGGGTCAGTGGGATTAGATTGGGATTGATACAGGGCGATTGGGAGAGTGCGGGGCAGTGGGATTAGTTTAGGATTGATCCAGGGCTATGGGGAGAGAGCTGGACAGTGGGATTAGTTTGGGATTGATACAGGGCGATGGGGAGAGTGCGGGGCAGTGGGATTAGTTTGGGATTGATACAGGGCTATGGGGAGAGAGTGGGGCAGTGGGATTAGTTTGGGGATAGGTACAGGGCTATGGGGAGAGAGTGGGGCAGTGGGATTAATTTTGGGATTGATTCAGGGCTAAGGGGAGACAGTGGGGCAGTGGGATTAGTTTTGGATTGATACAGGGCTATGGGGAGAGAGTGGGGCAGTGGGATTAGTTTAGGATTGATGCAGGGCTATGGGGAGAGAGTGGGGCAGTGGGATTAGTTTTAGGATTCTTTCAGGGCTAAGGGGAGACAGCGGGGCAGTGGGATTAGTTTAGGATTGATACAGGGCTATGGGGAGAGAGTGGGGCAGTGGAATTAGTTTGCAGATTGATACAGGGTTATGGGGAGAGAGCGGGGCAGTGTGATTAGTTTGGGATTGATACAGGGCTATTTGGAGAGAGTGGGGCAGTGGGATTAGTTTCCGGTTGATACGGGGCTATGGGGAGAGAGCGGGGCAGTGTGATTAGTTTAGGATTGATGCAGGGCTATGGGGAGAAAGTGGGGCAGTGGGATTAGTTTTGGGATTGATTCAGGGCTAAGGGGAGACAGCGGGGCAGTGGGATTAGTTTAGGATTGATACAGGGCTATGGGGAGAGAGTGGGGCAGTGGAATTAGTTTGCAGATTGATACAGGGTTATGGGGAGAGAGCGGGGCAGTGGGATTAGTTTGGGGATTGATACAGGGCTATGGGGAGAGAGCGGGGCAGTGTGATTAGTTTAAGATTGATGCAGGGCTATGGGGAGAGAGTGGGGCAGTGGGATTAGATTTGAAATTGATTCAGGGCTAAGGGGAGACAGCGGGTCAGTGGGATTAGTTTGGGATTGATACACGGCTAGGGGCAGAGAGTGGGGCAGTGGGATTTGTTTGCAGATTGATACAGGGCTGTGGGGAGAGAGTGGGGCAGTGGGATTAATTTGGGGATTGATCCAGGGCTATGGGAAGAGAGCGGGGCAGTGGGATTAGTTTGGGGATTGATAAGGACTATGGGGACAAAGGGGATACTGGGATTAGTTTGGACTTGATACAGAGCTATGGGGAGAGAGCAGGTCAGTGGGATTAGATTGTGATTGATACAGGGCTATTTGGAGAGAATGGGGCAGTGGGATTAGTTTGGGATTGACACAGGGCGATGGGGAGAAAGTGTGGCAGTGGGATTAGTTTGGGATTGATACAGGGCTATGGGAAGAGAGCAGTGCAGTCGGATTAGTTTGGGGATTGATAAGGACTATGGGGAGAGAGGGGACAATGGAATTAGTTTGGGATTGATACAGAGCGATTGGGAGAGAGTGGGGCAGTGGGATTAGTTTGGGGATAGGTACAGGGCTATGGGGAGAGAGTGGGGCAGTGGGATTAGTTTGGGATCGATACAGAGCTATGGGGAGAGAGTGGGGCAGTGGGATTAGTTTTGGGATTGAGAGATGGCTCTTGGGAGAGAGCGGGGCAGTTGGACTAGTTTAGGATTGATACAGGGCTCTGGGGAGAGAGCGGGGCAATGGGATTAGTTTAGGATTGATCCAGGGCAATGGGGAGAGAGTGGGGCAGTGGGATTAGTTTTGGGATTGATTCAGGTCTAAGGGGAGACAGGGGGGCAGTGGGATTAGTTTTGGATTGATACAGGGCAATGGGGAGAGAGCGGTGCAGTGGGATCAGTTTGGGGATTGATAAGGGATATGGGGAGAGAGTGGACACTGGGATTAGTTTAGGATTTATACAGGGCTATGGGGAGAGAGCGGGGCAGTGGGATTAGTTTGGGGATTGATAAGGGCTATGGGGACAAAGGGGACACTGGGATTAGTTTGGACTTGATACAGAGCTATGGGGAGAGAGCAGGTCAGTGGGATTAGATTGGGATTGATACAGGGCTATTGGGAGAGCATGGGGCAGTGGGATTAGTTTGGGGTTGTTACGCGGCTATGGGGAGAGTGTGGGGCAGTGGAATTCGTTTGGGATTGATACAGGGCTATGGGGAGAGAGCGAGGCAGTGGGATTAGTTTGGTGCTTGTTATAGGGCTATGGGGAGGGAGCGTGGCAGTGGGATTAGTTTGGGGATTGATATCGGGCTATAGGTAGAGAGCGTAGCGGTGAGATTAGTTTTGGATTGATACGGGACTGTCGGGAGAGAGTGGGACAGTGGGATTAGACTGGGATTGATAGAGGGATATGGGGAGACAGTGGGACAGTGGGATTGGTTTCGGGATTGATAAGGACTATCGGGAAAAAGGAGACAATTGGGATTAGTTTGGAATTGATACAGAGCTATGGGGAGAGAGCAGGTCAGTGGGATTAGATTGGGATTGATACAGGGCTATTGGGAGAGTGCGGGGCAGTGGGATTAGTTTAGGATTGATCCAGGGATATGGGGAGAGAGCTGGACAGTGGGATTAGTTTGGGATTGATACAGGGCAATGGGGAGAGTGCGCAGCAGTGGGATTAGTTTGGGATTGATACAGGGCTATGTGAAGGGAGCGGGACAGTGGGATTAGTTTGGGGATAGGTACAGGGCTGTGGGGAGAGAGTGGGGCAGTTGGACTAGTTTAGGATTGATACAGGGATTTGGGGAGAGTGCGGGGCAGTGAGATTAGTTTAGGATTGATAGAGGGCTATGGGGAGAGAGCGAGGCAGTGAGATTAGTTTTGGGATTGATACAGGGCTATGGGGAGACAGCGGGGCAGTGGGATTATTTTGGGATTGATACAGGGCTATGGGGAGAGAGCGAGTCAGTGGGATTAGTTTGGGGATTGATACAGGGCTATGGGGAGAGAGCGGGGCGGTGGGATTAGTTTCCGGATTGATACAGGGTTATGGGGAGAGAGCGGGGCAGTGGGATTAGTTTGGGGATTGATACAGGGCTATGGGGAGAGAGCGGGCAGTGGGATTAGTTTAGGATTTATACAGGGCTATGGGGAGAGAGCGGGGCAGTGGGATTAGTTTGGGGATTGATAAGGGCTATGGGGACAAAGGGGACACTGGGATTAGTTTGGACTTGATACAGAGCTATGGGGAGAGAGCAGGTCAATGGCATTAGATTGGGATTGATACAGGGCTATTTGGAGAGAGTGGGGCAGTGGGATTAGTTTGGAATTGATACAGAGCTCTGGGTTAGAGAGCAGGTCATTGGGATTAGATTGGGATTGATACAGGGCTATTGGGAGAGTGCGGGGCAGTGGGATTAGTTTGGGATTGATACAGGGCTAGGAGCAGAGAGTGGGGCAGTGGGATTAGTTTGTGGATTGATACAGGGCCGTGGGGAGAGAGATGGGACACTGGGATTAGTTTGGAATTGATACAGAGCGAAGAGGAGAGAGCAGGTCAGTGGGATTAGATTGGGATTGACACAGGGCTATTGGGAGAGTGCGGGGCAGTGGGATTAGTTTAGGATTGATCCAGGGCTATGAGGAGAGAGCTGGACAGTGGGATTAGTTTGGGATTGATACAGGGCTATGGGGAGAGTGCGGGGAAATGGGATTCGTTTGGGATTGAAACAGGGCTATGAGGAGAGAGTGGGGCAGTGGGATTAGTTTGCGGATTGACAGAGGGCTATAGGGAGAGAGTGGGGCAGTCGGATTAGTTTGGGATTGATACAGGGCTATGGGGAGAGAGCTGGGCAGTGGGATTAGTTTGGGGATTGATACAGGGCTATGGGGAGAGAGCGGGGCAGTGTGATTAGTTTAAGATTGATGCAGGGCTATGAGGAGAGAGTGGGGCAGTGGGATTAGATTTGAAATTGATTCAGGGCTAAGGGGAGACAGCGGGGCAGTGGGATTAGTTTGGGATTGATACACGGCTAGGGGCAGAGAGTGGGGCAGTGGGATTTGTTTGCAGATTGATACAGGGCTGTGGGGAGAGAGTGGGGCAGTGGGATTAATTTGGGGATTGATCCAGGGCTATGGGAAGAGAGCGGGGCAGTGGGATTAGTTTGGGGATTGATAAGGGCTATGGGGACAAAGGGGATACTGGGATTAGTTTGGACTTGATACAGAGCTATGGGGAGAGAGCAGGTCAGTGGGATTAGATTGTGATTGATACAGGGCTATTTGGAGAGAATGGGGCAGTGGGATTAGTTTGGGATTGACACAGGGCGATGGGGAGAAAGTGTGGCAGTGGGATTAGTTTGGGATTGATACAGGGCTATGGGAAGAGAGCAGTGCAGTCGGATTAGTTTGGGGATTGATAAGGACTATGGGGAGAGAGGGGACAATGGAATTAGTTTGGGATTGATACAGAGCGATTGGGAGAGTGTGGGGCAGTGGGATTAGTTGAGGATTGATCCAGGGCTATGGGGAGAGAGCAGGTCATTGAGATTAGATTGGGATTGATACAGGGCTATGGGGAGAGAGTCGGGCAGTGGGATTAATTTTGGGATTGATTCAGGGCTATGGGGAGAGAGCGGGGCAGTGGGATTAGTTTAGGATTGATACAGGGTTATGGGGAGAGAGCGGGGCAGTGGAATTAGTTTGAGGATTGATACAGGGTTATGGGGAGAGTTGGGACACTGGGATTAGTTTGGGATTGATACAGAGCTATGGGGAGAGAGCAGGTCAGTGGGATTAGATTGTGATTGATACAGGGCTATTTGGAGAGAATGGGGCAGTGGGATTAGTTTGGGATTGACACAGGGCGATGGGGAGAAAGTGTGGCAGTGGGATTAGTTTGGGATTGATACAGGGCTATGGGAAGAGAGCAGTGCAGTCGGATTAGTTTGGGGATTGATAAGGACTATGGGGAGAGAGGGGACACTGGGATTAGTTTGGGATTGATACAGAGCGATTGGGAGAGTGCGGGGCAGTGAGATTAGTTGAGGATTGATCCAGGGCTATGGGGAGAGAGCAGGTCAGTGAGATTAGATTGGGATTGATACAGGGCTATGGGGAGAGAGTCGGGCAGTGGGATTAATTTTGGGATTGATTCAGGGCTAAGGGGAGAGAGTGGGGCAGTGGGATTAGTTTAGGATTGATACAGGGTTATGGGGAGAGAGCGGGGCAGTGGAATTAGTTTGCAGATTGATACAGGGTTATGGGGAGAGAGCGGGGCAGTGGGATTAGTTTACGATTTATACAGGGCTATCGGGAGAGAGCGAGGCAGTGGGATTAGTTTGGGGATTGATACAGGGCTATGGGGAGAGAGCGGGGCAGTGTGATTAGTTTAGGATTGATGCAGGGCTATGGGGAGAGAGTGGGGCAGTGGGATTAGTTTGGGATTGATTCAGGGCTAAGGGGAGACAGCGGGGCAGTGGGATTAGTTTGGGATTGATACACGGCTAGGGGCAGAGAGTGGGGCAGTGGGATTTGTTTGCAGATTGATACGGGGCTGTGGGGAGAGAGTGGGGCAGTGGGATTTGTTTGCAGATTGATACAGTGCTGTGCGGAGAGAGTGGGGCAGTGGGATTAATTTGGGGATTGATCCAGGGCTATGGGAAGAGAGCGGGGCAGTGGGATTAGTTTGGGGATTGATAAGGGCTATGGGGACAAAGGGGATACTGGGATTAGTTTGGATTGATACAGAGCTATGGGGAGAGAGCAGGTCAGTGGGATTAGATTGTGATTCATACAGGGCTATTTGGAGAGAATGGGGCAGTGGGATTAGTTTGGGATTGACACAGGGCGATGGGGAGAAAGTGGGGCAGTGGGATTAGTTTGGGATTGATACAGGGCTATGGGAAGAGAGCGGGGCAGTGGGATTAGTTTGGGGATTGATAAGGACTATGGGGAGAGTGCGGGGCAGTGGGATTAGTTTAGGATTGATCCAGGGCTATGGGGAGAGAGCTGGACAGTGGGATTAGTTTGGGATTGATACAGGGCGATGGGGAGAGTGCGGGGCAGTGGGATTAGTTTGGGATTGATACAGGGCTATGGGGAGAGAGTGGGGCAGTGGGATTAGTTTGGGGATAGGTACAGGGCTATGGGGAGAGAGTGGGGCAGTGGGATTAATTTTGGGATTGATTCAGGGCTAAGGGGAGACAGTGGGGCAGTGGGATTAGTTTTGGATTGATACAGGGCTATGGGGAGAGAGTGGGGCAGTGGGATTAGTTTAGGATTGATGCAGGGCTATGGGGAGAGAGTGGGGCAGTGGGATTAGTTTTAGGATTCTTTCAGGGCTAAGGGGAGACAGCGGGGCAGTGGGATTAGTTTAGGATTGATACAGGGCTATGGGGAGAGAGTGGGGCAGTGGAATTAGTTTGCAGATTGATACAGGGTTATGGGGAGAGAGCGGGGCAGTGTGATTAGTTTGGGATTGATACAGGGCTATTTGGAGAGAGTGGGGCAGTGGGATTAGTTTCCGGTTGATACGGGGCTATGGGGAGAGAGCGGGGCAGTGTGATTAGTTTAGGATTGATGCAGGGCTATGGGGAGAAAGTGGGGCAGTGGGATTAGTTTTGGGATTGATTCAGGGCTAAGGGGAGACAGCGGGGCAGTGGGATTAGTTTAGGATTGATACAGGGCTATGGGGAGAGAGTGGGGCAGTGGAATTAGTTTGCAGATTGATACAGGGTTACGGGGAGAGAGCGGGGCAGTGGGATTAGTTTGGGGATTGATACAGGGCTATGGGGAGAGAGCGGGGCAGTGTGATTAGTTTAAGATTGATGCAGGGCTATGGGGAGAGAGTGGGGCAGTGGGATTAGATTTGAAATTGATTCAGGGCTAAGGGGAGACAGCGGGTCAGTGGGATTAGTTTGGGATTGATACACGGCTAGGGGCAGAGAGTGGGGCAGTGGGATTTGTTTGCAGATTGATACAGGGCTGTGGGGAGAGAGTGGGGCAGTGGGATTAATTTGGGGATTGATCCAGGGCTATGGGAAGAGAGCGGGGCAGTGGGATTAGTTTGGGGATTGATAAGGACTATGGGGACAAAGGGGATACTGGGATTAGTTTGGACTTGATACAGAGCTATGGGGAGAGAGCAGGTCAGTGGGATTAGATTGTGATTGATACAGGGCTATTTGGAGAGAATGGGGCAGTGGGATTAGTTTGGGATTGACACAGGGCGATGGGGAGAAAGTGTGGCAGTGGGATTAGTTTGGGATTGATACAGGGCTATGGGAAGAGAGCAGTGCAGTCGGATTAGTTTGGGGATTGATAAGGACTATGGGGAGAGAGGGGACAATGGAATTAGTTTGGGATTGATACAGAGCGATTGGGAGAGAGTGGGGCAGTGGGATTAGTTTGGGGATAGGTACAGGGCTATGGGGAGAGAGTGGGGCAGTGGGATTAGTTTGGGATCGATACAGAGCTATGGGGAGAGAGTGGGGCAGTGGGATTAGTTTTGGGATTGAGAGATGGCTCTTGGGAGAGAGCGGGGCAGTTGGACTAGTTTAGGATTGATACAGGGCTCTGGGGAGAGAGCGGGGCAATGGGATTAGTTTAGGATTGATCCAGGGCAATGGGGAGAGAGTGGGGCAGTGGGATTAGTTTTGGGATTGATTCAGGTCTAAGGGGAGACAGGGGGGCAGTGGGATTAGTTTTGGATTGATACAGGGCAATGGGGAGAGAGCGGTGCAGTGGGATCAGTTTGGGGATTGATAAGGGATATGGGGAGAGAGTGGACACTGGGATTAGTTTAGGATTTATACAGGGCTATGGGGAGAGAGCGGGGCAGTGGGATTAGTTTGGGGATTGATAAGGGCTATGGGGACAAAGGGGACACTGGGATTAGTTTGGACTTGATACAGAGCTATGGGGAGAGAGCAGGTCAGTGGGATTAGATTGGGATTGATACAGGGCTATTGGGAGAGCATGGGGCAGTGGGATTAGTTTGGGGTTGTTACGCGGCTATGGGGAGAGTGTGGGGCAGTGGAATTCGTTTGGGATTGATACAGGGCTATGGGGAGAGAGCGAGGCAGTGGGATTAGTTTGGTGCTTGTTATAGGGCTATGGGGAGGGAGCGTGGCAGTGGGATTAGTTTGGGGATTGATATCGGGCTATAGGTAGAGAGCGTAGCGGTGAGATTAGTTTTGGATTGATACGGGACTGTCGGGAGAGAGTGGGACAGTGGGATTAGACTGGGATTGATAGAGGGATATGGGGAGACAGTGGGACAGTGGGATTGGTTTCGGGATTGATAAGGACTATCGGGAAAAAGGAGACAATTGGGATTAGTTTGGAATTGATACAGAGCTATGGGGAGAGAGCAGGTCAGTGGGATTAGATTGGGATTGATACAGGGCTATTGGGAGAGTGCGGGGCAGTGGGATTAGTTTAGGATTGATCCAGGGATATGGGGAGAGAGCTGGACAGTGGGATTAGTTTGGGATTGATACAGGGCAATGGGGAGAGTGCGCAGCAGTGGGATTAGTTTGGGATTGATACAGGGCTATGTGAAGGGAGCGGGACAGTGGGATTAGTTTGGGGATAGGTACAGGGCTGTGGGGAGAGAGTGGGGCAGTTGGACTAGTTTAGGATTGATACAGGGATTTGGGGAGAGTGCGGGGCAGTGAGATTAGTTTAGGATTGATAGAGGGCTATGGGGAGAGAGCGAGGCAGTGAGATTAGTTTTGGGATTGATACAGGGCTATGGGGAGACAGCGGGGCAGTGGGATTATTTTGGGATTGATACAGGGCTATGGGGAGAGAGCGAGTCAGTGGGATTAGTTTGGGGATTGATACAGGGCTATGGGGAGAGAGCGGGGCGGTGGGATTAGTTTCCGGATTGATACAGGGTTATGGGGAGAGAGCGGGGCAGTGGGATTAGTTTGGGGATTGATACAGGGCTATGGGGAGAGAGCGGGCAGTGGGATTAGTTTAGGATTTATACAGGGCTATGGGGAGAGAGCGGGGCAGTGGGATTAGTTTGGGGATTGATAAGGGCTATGGGGACAAAGGGGACACTGGGATTAGTTTGGACTTGATACAGAGCTATGGGGAGAGAGCAGGTCAATGGCATTAGATTGGGATTGATACAGGGCTATTTGGAGAGAGTGGGGCAGTGGGATTAGTTTGGAATTGATACAGAGCTCTGGGTTAGAGAGCAGGTCATTGGGATTAGATTGGGATTGATACAGGGCTATTGGGAGAGTGCGGGGCAGTGGGATTAGTTTGGGATTGATACAGGGCTAGGAGCAGAGAGTGGGGCAGTGGGATTAGTTTGTGGATTTATACAGGGCCGTGGGGAGAGAGATGGGACACTGGGATTAGTTTGGAATTGATACAGAGCGATGAGGAGAGAGCAGGTCAGTGGGATTAGATTGGGATTGACACAGGGCTATTGGGAGAGTGCGGGGCAGTGGGATTAGTTTAGGATTGATCCAGGGCTATGAGGAGAGAGCTGGACAGTGGGATTAGTTTGGGATTGATACAGGGCTATGGGGAGAGTGCGGGGAAATGGGATTCGTTTGGGATTGAAACAGGGCTATGAGGAGAGAGTGGGGCAGTGGGATTAGTTTGCGGATTGACAGAGGGCTATAGGGAGAGAGTGGGGCAGTCGGATTAGTTTGGGATTGATACAGGGCTATGGGGAGAGAGCTGGGCAGTGGGATTAGTTTGGGGATTGATACAGGGCTATGGGGAGAGAGCGGGGCAGTGTGATTAGTTTAAGATTGATGCAGGGCTATGAGGAGAGAGTGGGGCAGTGGGATTAGATTTGAAATTGATTCAGGGCTAAGGGGAGACAGCGGGGCAGTGGGATTAGTTTGGGATTGATACACGGCTAGGGGCAGAGAGTGGGGCAGTGGGATTTGTTTGCAGATTGATACAGGGCTGTGGGGAGAGAGTGGGGCAGTGGGATTAATTTGGGGATTAATCCAGGGCTATGGGAAGAGAGCGGGGCAGTGGGATTAGTTTGGGGATTGATAAGGGCTATGGGGACAAAGGGGATACTGGGATTAGTTTGGACTTGATACAGAGCTATGGGGAGAGAGCAGGTCAGTGGGATTAGATTGTGATTGATACAGGGCTATTTGGAGAGAATGGGGCAGTGGGATTAGTTTGGGATTGACACAGGGCGATGGGGAGAAAGTGTGGCAGTGGGATTAGTTTGGGATTGATACAGGGCTATGGGAAGAGAGCAGTGCAGTCGGATTAGTTTGGGGATTGATAAGGACTATGGGGAGAGAGGGGACAATGGAATTAGTTTGGGATTGATACAGAGCGATTGGGAGAGTGTGGGGCAGTGGGATTAGTTGAGGATTGATCCAGGGCTATGGGGAGAGAGCAGGTCATTGAGATTAGATTAGGATTGATACAGGGCTATGGGGAGAGAGTCGGGCAGTGGGATTAATTTTGGGATTGATTCAGGGCTATGGGGAGAGAGCGGGGCAGTGGGATTAGTTTAGGATTGATACAGGGTTATGGGGAGAGAGCGGGGCAGTGGAATTAGTTTGAGGATTGATACAGGGTTATGGGGAGAGTTGGGACACTGGGATTAGTTTGGGATTGATACAGGGCTATGGGAAGAGAGCAGTGCAGTCGGATTAGTTTGGGGATTGATAAGGACTATGGGGAGAGAGGGGACACTGGGATTAGTTTGGGATTGATACAGAGCGATTGGGAGAGTGCGGGGCAGTGAGATTAGTTGAGGATTGATCCAGGGCTATGGGGAGAGAGCAGGTCAGTGAGATTAGATTGGGATTGATACAGGGCTATGGGGAGAGAGTCGGGCAGTGGGATTAATTTTGGGATTGATTCAGGGCTAAGGGGAGAGAGTGGGGCAGTGGGATTAGTTTAGGATTGATACAGGGTTATGGGGAGAGAGCGGGGCAGTGGAATTAGTTTGCAGATTGATACAGGGTTATGGGGAGAGAGCGGGGCAGTGGGATTAGTTTACGATTTATACAGGGCTATCGGGAGAGAGCGAGGCAGTGGGATTAGTTTGGGGATTGATACAGGGCTATGGGGAGAGAGCGGGGCAGTGTGATTAGTTTAGGATTGATGCAGGGCTATGGGGAGAGAGTGGGGCAGTGGGATTAGTTTGGGATTGATTCAGGGCTAAGGGGAGACAGCGGGGCAGTGGGATTAGTTTGGGATTGATACACGGCTAGGGGCAGAGAGTGGGGCAGTGGGATTTGTTTGCAGATTGATACGGGGCTGTGGGGAGAGAGTGGGGCAGTGGGATTTGTTTGCAGATTGATACAGTGCTGTGCGGAGAGAGTGGGGCAGTGGGATTAATTTGGGGATTGATCCAGGGCTATGGGAAGAGAGCGGGGCAGTGGGATTAGTTTGGGGATTGATAAGGGCTATGGGGACAAAGGGGATACTGGGATTAGTTTGGATTGATACAGAGCTATGGGGAGAGAGCAGGTCAGTGGGATTAGATTGTGATTCATACAGGGCTATTTGGAGAGAATGGGGCAGTGGGATTAGTTTGGGATTGACACAGGGCGATGGGGAGAAAGTGGGGCAGTGGGATTAGTTTGGGATTGATACAGGGCTATGGGAAGAGAGCGGGGCAGTGGGATTAGTTTGGGGATTGATAAGGACTATGGGGAGAGTGCGGGGCAGTGGGATTAGTTTAGGATTGATCCAGGGCTATGGGGAGAGAGCTGGACAGTGGGATTAGTTTGGGATTGATACAGGGCGATGGGGAGAGTGCGGGGCAGTGGGATTAGTTTGGGATTGATACAGGGCTATGGGGAGAGAGTGGGGCAGTGGGATTAGTTTGGGGATAGGTACAGGGCTATGGGGAGAGAGTGGGGCAGTGGGATTAATTTTGGGATTGATTCAGGGCTAAGGGGAGACAGTGGGGCAGTGGGATTAGTTTTGGATTGATACAGGGCTATGGGGAGAGAGTGGGGCAGTGGGATTAGTTTAGGATTGATGCAGGGCTATGGGGAGAGAGTGGGGCAGTGGGATTAGTTTTAGGATTCTTTCAGGGCTAAGGGGAGACAGCGGGGCAGTGGGATTAGTTTAGGATTGATACAGGGCTATGGGGAGAGAGTGGGGCAGTGGAATTAGTTTGCAGATTGATACAGGGTTATGGGGAGAGAGCGGGGCAGTGTGATTAGTTTGGGATTGATACAGGGCTATTTGGAGAGAGTGGGGCAGTGGGATTAGTTTCCGGTTGATACGGGGCTATGGGGAGAGAGCGGGGCAGTGTGATTAGTTTAGGATTGATGCAGGGCTATGGGGAGAAAGTGGGGCAGTGGGATTAGTTTTGGGATTGATTCAGGGCTAAGGGGAGACAGCGGGGCAGTGGGATTAGTTTAGGATTGATACAGGGCTATGGGGAGAGAGTGGGGCAGTGGAATTAGTTTGCAGATTGATACAGGGTTATGGGGAGAGAGCGGGGCAGTGGGATTAGTTTGGGGATTGATACAGGGCTATGGGGAGAGAGCGGGGCAGTGTGATTAGTTTAAGATTGATGCAGGGCTATGGGGAGAGAGTGGGGCAGTGGGATTAGATTTGAAATTGATTCAGGGCTAAGGGGAGACAGCGGGTCAGTGGGATTAGTTTGGGATTGATACACGGCTAGGGGCAGAGAGTGGGGCAGTGGGATTTGTTTGCAGATTGATACAGGGCTGTGGGGAGAGAGTGGGGCAGTGGGATTAATTTGGGGATTGATCCAGGGCTATGGGAAGAGAGCGGGGCAGTGGGATTAGTTTGGGGATTGATAAGGACTATGGGGACAAAGGGGATACTGGGATTAGTTTGGACTTGATACAGAGCTATGGGGAGAGAGCAGGTCAGTGGGATTAGATTGTGATTGATACAGGGCTATTTGGAGAGAATGGGGCAGTGGGATTAGTTTGGGATTGACACAGGGCGATGGGGAGAAAGTGTGGCAGTGGGATTAGTTTGGGATTGATACAGGGCTATGGGAAGAGAGCAGTGCAGTCGGATTAGTTTGGGGATTGATAAGGACTATGGGGAGAGAGGGGACAATGGAATTAGTTTGGGATTGATACAGAGCGATTGGGAGAGAGTGGGGCAGTGGGATTAGTTTGGGGATAGGTACAGGGCTATGGGGAGAGAGTGGGGCAGTGGGATTAGTTTGGGATCGATACAGAGCTATGGGGAGAGAGTGGGGCAGTGGGATTAGTTTTGGGATTGAGAGATGGCTCTTGGGAGAGAGCGGGGCAGTTGGACTAGTTTAGGATTGATACAGGGCTCTGGGGAGAGAGCGGGGCAATGGGATTAGTTTAGGATTGATCCAGGGCAATGGGGAGAGAGTGGGGCAGTGGGATTAGTTTTGGGATTGATTCAGGTCTAAGGGGAGACAGGGGGGCAGTGGGATTAGTTTTGGATTGATACAGGGCAATGGGGAGAGAGCGGTGCAGTGGGATCAGTTTGGGGATTGATAAGGGATATGGGGAGAGAGTGGACACTGGGATTAGTTTAGGATTTATACAGGGCTATGGGGAGAGAGCGGGGCAGTGGGATTAGTTTGGGGATTGATAAGGGCTATGGGGACAAAGGGGACACTGGGATTAGTTTGGACTTGATACAGAGCTATGGGGAGAGAGCAGGTCAGTGGGATTAGATTGGGATTGATACAGGGCTATTGGGAGAGCATGGGGCAGTGGGATTAGTTTGGGGTTGTTACGCGGCTATGGGGAGAGTGTGGGGCAGTGGAATTCGTTTGGGATTGATACAGGGCTATGGGGAGAGAGCGAGGCAGTGGGATTAGTTTGGTGCTTGTTATAGGGCTATGGGGAGGGAGCGTGGCAGTGGGATTAGTTTGGGGATTGATATCGGGCTATAGGTAGAGAGCGTAGCGGTGAGATTAGTTTTGGATTGATACGGGACTGTCGGGAGAGAGTGGGACAGTGGGATTAGACTGGGATTGATAGAGGGATATGGGGAGACAGTGGGACAGTGGGATTGGTTTCGGGATTGATAAGGACTATCGGGAAAAAGGAGACAATTGGGATTAGTTTGGAATTGATACAGAGCTATGGGGAGAGAGCAGGTCAGTGGGATTAGATTGGGATTGATACAGGGCTATTGGGAGAGTGCGGGGCAGTGGGATTAGTTTAGGATTGATCCAGGGATATGGGGAGAGAGCTGGACAGTGGGATTAGTTTGGGATTGATACAGGGCAATGGGGAGAGTGCGCAGCAGTGGGATTAGTTTGGGATTGATACAGGGCTATGTGAAGGGAGCGGGACAGTGGGATTAGTTTGGGGATAGGTACAGGGCTGTGGGGAGAGAGTGGGGCAGTTGGACTAGTTTAGGATTGATACAGGGATTTGGGGAGAGTGCGGGGCAGTGAGATTAGTTTAGGATTGATAGAGGGCTATGGGGAGAGAGCGAGGCAGTGAGATTAGTTTTGGGATTGATACAGGGCTATGGGGAGACAGCGGGGCAGTGGGATTATTTTGGGATTGATACAGGGCTATGGGGAGAGAGCGAGTCAGTGGGATTAGTTTGGGGATTGATACAGGGCTATGGGGAGAGAGCGGGGCGGTGGGATTAGTTTCCGGATTGATACAGGGTTATGGGGAGAGAGCGGGGCAGTGGGATTAGTTTGGGGATTGATACAGGGCTATGGGGAGAGAGCGGGCAGTGGGATTAGTTTAGGATTTATACAGGGCTATGGGGAGAGAGCGGGGCAGTGGGATTAGTTTGGGGATTGATAAGGGCTATGGGGACAAAGGGGACACTGGGATTAGTTTGGACTTGATACAGAGCTATGGGGAGAGAGCAGGTCAATGGCATTAGATTGGGATTGATACAGGGCTATTTGGAGAGAGTGGGGCAGTGGGATTAGTTTGGAATTGATACAGAGCTCTGGGTTAGAGAGCAGGTCATTGGGATTAGATTGGGATTGATACAGGGCTATTGGGAGAGTGCGGGGCAGTGGGATTAGTTTGGGATTGATACAGGGCTAGGAGCAGAGAGTGGGGCAGTGGGATTAGTTTGTGGATTGATACAGGGCCGTGGGGAGAGAGATGGGACACTGGGATTAGTTTGGAATTGATACAGAGCGATGAGGAGAGAGCAGGTCAGTGGGATTAGATTGGGATTGACACAGGGCTATTGGGAGAGTGCGGGGCAGTGGGATTAGTTTAGGATTGATCCAGGGCTATGAGGAGAGAGCTGGACAGTGGGATTAGTTTGGGATTGATACAGGGCTATGGGGAGAGTGCGGGGAAATGGGATTCGTTTGGGATTGAAACAGGGCTATGAGGAGAGAGTGGGGCAGTGGGATTAGTTTGCGGATTGACAGAGGGCTATAGGGAGAGAGTGGGGCAGTCGGATTAGTTTGGGATTGATACAGGGCTATGGGGAGAGTTGGGACACTGGGATTAGTTTGGGATTGATACAGAGCTATGGGGAGAGAGCAGGTCTCTGGGATTATTTTGGGATTGATACAGAGCTATGGGGAGAGAGCAGGTCAGTGGGATTAGATTGGGATTGATACAGGGCTATGGGGAGAGAGCGGGGCAGTGGGATTAGTTTGGGGATTGATATCGGGCTATGGGGAGAGAGCGTGGCGGTGAGATTAGTTTTGGATTGATCCGGGGCTATGGGGAGGGAGCGGGGCAGTGGGATTAGTTTCGTGATAAGTACAGGGCTATGGGGAGAGAGTGGGGCAGTGGGATTAGTTTGGGATTGATACAGGTCTATTGGGAGAGAGCGGGGCAGTGGGATTAGTTTGGGGATTGACAGAGGACTGTGGGGAGAGAGAAGGGCAGTGGGATTAGTTTGGGGATAGGTACAGGGCTATGGGGAGAGAGTGGGGCAGTGGGATTTGTTTGGGGTTGAAACAGAGCTATGGGGAGAGAGTGGGGCAGTGGGATTAGTTTGGAGATTGATAAGGGCTATGGGGACAAAGGGGATACTGGGATTAGTTTGGAATTGATACAGAGCTAAAGGGAGAGAGCAGGTCAGTGGGATTAGATTGGGATTGATACAGGGCTATTGGGAGAGTGCGGGGCAGTGGGATTAGTTTGGGGATTGACAGAGGACTTTGGGGAGAGAGTGGGGCAGTGGGATTAGTTTGGGGATAGGTACAGGGCTATGGGGAGAGAGTGGGGCAGTGGGAGTTGTTTGGGATTGAAACAGAGCTATGGGGAGAGAGTGGGGCAGTGGGATTAGTTTGGGGATTGATAAGGGCTATGGGGACAAAGGGGATACTGGGATTAGTTTGGAATTGATACAGAGCTAAGGAGAGAGAGCAGGTCAGTGGGATTAGATTGGGATTGATACAGGGCTATTGGGAGAGTGCGGGGCAGTGGGATTAGTTTAGGATTGTCCAGGTCTATGGGGAGAGAGCTGGACAGTGGGATTAGTTTGGGATTGATATAGGGCAATGGGGAGAGTGCGCGGCAGTGGGATTAGTTTGGGATTGATACAGGGCTATGGGGAGGGAGCGGGACATTGGGATTAGTTTGGGGATTGATACAGGGCTATGGGGAGAGAGTGGGGCAGTGGGATTAGTTTTGGAATTGATTCAGGTCTAAGGGGAGACAGTGGGGCAGTGGGATTAGTTTGGGATTGATACAGGGCTAGGGGCAGAGATTGGGGCAGTGGGATTAGTTTGCGGATTGATGCAGGGCTGTGGGGAGAGAGTGGGGCAGTGGGATTAGACTGGGATTGATAGAGGGATAAGGGGAGACAGTGGGACAGTGGGATTGATTTGGGATTGATACAGGGCGATGGGGAGAGAGTTGGGCAGTGGGTTTAGTTTGGGATTGATACGGGGCTATCGGGAGAGAGCGGGGCAGTGGGATTAGACTGGGATTGATTGAGGGATATGGGGAGACAGTGGGACATTGGGATTGATTTGGGATTGATACAGGGCGATGGGGAGAGAGTGGGTCAGTGGCATTAGTTTCGGGATTGATAAGGGCTATCGGGAAAAAGAGGACAATTGGGATTAGTTTGGGATTGATACAGAGCTATGGGGAGTGAGCAAGTCAGTGGGATTAGATTGGGATTGATGCAGGGCTATGGGGAGAGCGTGGGGCAGTGGGATTAGTTTAGAATTGATATAGGGCCAAGGGGAGAGTGTGAGGCACTGGGATTAGTTTGGGATTGATACAGGGCTATGGGGAGGGAGCGGGGCAGTGGGATTAGTTTCGGGATAGGTACAGGGCTATGAGGAGAGAGTGGGGCAGTGGGATTAGTTTGGGATCGATACAGAGCAATGGGGAGAGAGTGGGGCAGTGGGATTAGTTTGGGGATTGACAGAGGGCTATGGGGAGAGAGCGGGGCAGTTGGACTAGTTTAGGATTGATACAGGACTCTGGGGAGAGAGCGGGGCAGTGGGATTAGTTTAGGATTGATCCAGGGCTATGGGGAGAGAGTGGGGCAGTGGGATTAGTTTTGGGATTGATTCAGGGCTAAGGGGAGACAGCGGGGCAGTGGGATTAGTTTGCGGATTGATACAGGGTTATGGGGAGAGAGCGGGGCAGTGGGATTAGTTTAGGATTTATACAGGGCTATCGGGAGAGAGCGAGGCAGTGGGATTAGTTTGGGGATTGATACAGGGCTTTGGGGAGAGAGTGGGGCAGTGGGATTAGTTTTGGGATTGATTCAGGTCTAAGGGGAGACAGAGGGGCAGTGGGATTAGTTTGGGATTGATACAGGGCTCGGGGCAGAGATTGGGGCAGTGGGATTAGTTTGCGGATTGATACAGGGCTGTGGGGAGAGAGTGGGGCAGTGGAATTAATTTGGGGATTGATACAGGGCTATGGGGAGAGAGTGGGGCAGTGGGATTGGTTTGTGATTGATACAGGGCTGTGGGAAGAGAGCGGGGCAGTGGGATTAGTTTGGGGATTGACAGAGGGCTATGGGCAGAGAGTGGGGCAGTGGGATTAGTTTGCGGTTGATACGAGGCTATGGGGAGGGAGCGGGGCAGTGGGATTAGTTTCGGGATAGGTACAGGGCTATCGGGAGAGAGTGGGGCAGTGGGATTAGTTTGGGGTTAAAACAGGACTCTGGGGAGAGAGCGGGGCAGTGGGATTAGTTTAGGATTGATCCAGGGCTATGGGGAGAGCGTGGGGCAGTGGGATTAGTTTAGGATTGATATAGGGCCAAGGGGAGAGTGTGAGGCACTGGGATTAGTTTGGGATTGATACAGGGCTATGGGGAGAGAGCGGGGCAGTGGGATTAGTTTGGGGATTGACAGAGGGCTATGGGCAGAGAGTGGGGCAGTGGGATTAGTTTGCGGTTGATACGAGGCTATGGGGAGGGAGCGGGGCAGTGGGATTAGTTTCGGGATAGGTACAGGGCTATCGGGAGAGAGTGGGGCAGTGGGATTAGTTTGGGATCGATACAGAGCAATGGGGAGAGAGTGGGGCAGTGGGATTAGTTTGGGGATTGACAGAGGGCTATGGGGAGAGAGCGGGGCAGTTGGACTAGTTTCGGATTGATACAGGACTCTGGGGAGAGAGCGGGGCAGTGGGATTAGTTTAGGAATGATCCAGGGCTATGGGGAGAGAGTGGGGCAGTGGGATTAGTTTTGGGATTGATTCAGGGTTAAGGGGAGACAGCGGGGCAGTGGGATTAGTTTGCGGATTGATACACAGTTATGGGGAGAGAGCGGGGCAGTGGAATTAGTTTAGGATTTATACAGGGTTATGAGGAGAGAGCGAGGCAGTGGGATTAGTTTATGATTTATACAGGGCTATCGTGAGAGAGCGAGGCAGTGGGATTAGTTTGGGGATTGATACAGGGCTATGGGGAGAGAGTGGGGCAGTGGGATTAGTTTTGGGATTGATTCAGGTCTAAGGGGAGAAAGGGGGGCAGTGGGATTAGTTTGGGATTGATACAGGGCTCGGGGCAGAGATTGTGGCAGTGGGATTAGTTTGCGGATTGATACAGGGCTGTGGGGAGAGAGTGGGGCAGTGGGATTAATTTGGGGATTGATACAGGGCTATGGGGAGAGAGTGGGGCAGTGGGATTGGTTTGTGATTGATACAGGGCTATGGGAAGAGAGCGGGGCAGTGGGATTAGTTTGGGGATTGATAAGGGCTATGGGGACAAAGGGGATACTGGGATTAGTTTGGAATTGATACAGAGCTAAGGGGAGAGTGCAGGTCAGTGGGATTAGATTGGGATTGATACAGGGCTATTGGGAGAGTGCGGGGCAGTGGGATTAGTTTAGGATTGATCCAGGGCTATGGGGAGAGAGCTGGACAGTGGGATTAGTTTGGGATTGATACAGGGCAATGAGGAGAGTGCGCGGCAGTGGGATTAGTTTGGGATTGATACAGGGCTATGGGGAGGGAGCGGGACAGTGGGATTAGTTTGGGGATAGGTACAGGGCTATGGGGAGAGAGTGGGGCAATGGGATTATTTGGGATCGATACAGAGCTATGGGGAGAGAGCGGGGCAGTTGGCCTAGTTTATGGTTGAAACAGGGATTTGGGGAGAGAGCGGGGCAGTGGGATTAGTTTAGGATGAATAGAGGGCTATGGGGAGAGAGCGAGGCAGTGGGATTAGTTTGGGGATTGATAAGGGCTATGGGGACAGAGGGGACACTGGGATTAGTTTGGACCTGATACAGAGCTATGGGTTAGAGAGCAGGTCATTGGGATTAGATTGGGATTGATACAGGGCTATTGGGAGAGTGCGGGGCAGTGGGATTAGTTTGCGGTTGATACGGGGCTACGAGGAGGGAGCGGGGCAGTGGGATTAGTTTCGGGATAGGTACAGGGCTCTGGGGAAAGAGCGGGGCAGTGGAATTAGTTTAGGATTGATACAGGGCTATGGGGAGAGAGTGAGGCAGTGAGATTAGTTTGGGGATTGTTAAGGGCTATCGGGGGAAAGGGGACATTGGGATTCATTTGGGATTGATACAGAGCTATTGGGAGAGAGTGGGGCAGTGGGATTAGTTTGGGGATTGGTACGGGGCTCTGGGGAGAGAGCAGGGCAGTGGGATTAGTTTGGGGATTGATACAGTGTTATGGGGAGAGACTGGGGCAGTGGGATTAGTTTGGGATCGACACAGAGCTATGGGGAGAGAGTGAGGCAGTGGGATTAGTTTGGGGATCGATAGAAGGCTATGGGGAGTATGTTTGACAGTGGGATTAGTTTGGAGATCGATATAGGGCTATGGGGAGACAGTGGGACAGTGGGATTAGTTTGGGAATAGGTACAGGAGTATGGGGAGAGAGTGGTGCAGTGGGATTAGTTTGGGGATTGACAGAGGGCTATGGGGAGAGAGCGGGGCAATGGGATTAGTTTAGGATTGGTACAAGGCTATGGGGAGAGAGTGGGGCAGTGGGATTAGTTTGCAGATTGATACAGGGTTATGGGGAGAGAGCGGGGCAGTGGGATTAGTTTACGCTTTATACAGGGCTATGGGGAGAGAGCGGGGCAGTGGGATTAGTTTGGGGATTGATACAGGGCTATGGGGAGAGAGCGGGGCAGTGTGATTAGTTTAAGATTGATGCAGGGCTATGGGGAGAGAGTGGGGCAGTGGGATTAGATTTGAAATTGATTCAGGGCTAAGGGGAGACAGCGGGGCAGTGGGATTAGTTTGGGATTGATACACGGCTAGGGGCAGAGAGTGGGGCAGTGGGATTTGTTTGCAGATTGATACAGGGCTGTGGGGAGAGAGTGGGGCAGTGGGATTAATTTGGGGATTGATCCAGGGCTATGGGAAGAGAGCGGGGCAGTGGGATTAGTTTGGGGATTGATAAGGGCTATGGGGACAAAGTGGATACTGGGATTAGTTTGGACTTGATACAGAGCTATGGGGAGAGAGCAGGTCAGTGGGATTAGATTGTGATTGATACAGGGCTATTTGGAGAGAATGGGGCAGTGGGATTAGTTTGGGATTGACACAGGGCGATGGGGAGAAAGTGTGGCAGTGGGATTAGTTTGGGATTGATACAGGGCTATGGGAAGAGAGCAGTGCAGTCGGATTAGTTTGGGGATTGATAAGGACTATGGGGAGAGAGGGGACACTGGGATTAGTTTGGGATTGATACAGAGCGATTGGGAGAGTGCGGGGCAGTGAGATTAGTTGAGGATTGATCCAGGGCTATGGGGAGAGAGCAGGTCAGTGAGATTAGATTGGGATTGATATAGGGCTATGGGGAGAGAGTCGGGCAGTGGGATTAATTTTGGGATTGATTCAGGGCTAAGGGGAGAGAGTGGGGCAGTGTGATTAGTTTAGGATTGATACAGGGTTATGGGGAGAGAGTGGGGCAGTGGAATTAGTTTGCAGATTGATACAGGGTTATGGGGAGAGAGCGGGGCAGTGGGATTAGTTTACGATTTATACAGGGCTATCGGGAGAGAGCGAGGCAGTGGGATTAGTTTGGGGATTGATACAGGGCTATGGGGAGAGAGCGGGGCAGTGTGATTAGTTTAGGATTGATGCAGGGCTATGGGGAGAGAGTGGGGCAGTGGGATTAGATTTGGAATTGATTCAGAGCTAAGGGGAGACAGCGGGGCAGTGGGATTAGTTTGGGATTGATACACGGCTAGGGGCAGAGAGTGGGGCAGTGGGATTTGTTTGCAGATTGATACGGGGCTGTGGGGAGAGAGTGGGGCAGTGGGATTTGTTTGCAGATTGATACAGTGCTGTGCGGAGAGTGTGGGGCAGTGGGATTAATTTGGGGATTGATCCAGGGCTATGGGAAGAGAGCGGGGCAGTGGGATTAGTTTGGGGATTGATAAGGGCTATGGGGACAAAGGGGATACTGGGATTAGTTTGGATTGATACAGAGCTATGGGGAGAGAGCAGGTCAGTGGGATTAGATTGTGATTCATACAGGGCTATTTGGAGAGAATGGGGCAGTGGGATTAGTTTGGGATTGACACAGGGCGATGGGGAGAAAGTGGGGCAGTGGGATTAGTTTGGGATTGATACAGGGCTATGGGAAGAGAGCGGGGCAGTGGGATTAGTTTGGGGATTGATAAGGACTATGGGGAGAGAGTGGGTCAGTGGGATTAGATTGGGATTGATACAGGGCGATTGGGAGAGTGCGGGGCAGTGGGATTAGTTTAGGATTGATCCAGGGCTATGGGGAGAGAGCTGGACAGTGGGATTAGTTTGGGATTGATACAGGGCGATGGGGAGAGTGCGGGGCAGTGGGATTAGTTTGGGATTGATACAGGGCTATGGGGAGAGAGTGGGGCAGTGGGATTAGTTTGGGGATAGGTACAGGGCTATGGGGAGAGAGTGGGGCAGTGGGATTAATTTTGGGATTGATTCAGGGCGAAGGGGAGACAGTGGGGCAGTGGGATTAGTTTTGGATTGATACAGGGCTATGGGGAGAGAGTGGGGCAGTGGGATTAGTTTGGGGATTGACAGAGGGCGATGGGGAGTGAGCGGGGCAGTGTGATTAGTTTAGGATTGATGCAGGGCTATGGGGAGAGAGTGGGGCAGTGGGATTAGATTTGGAATTGATTCAGGGCTAAGGGGAGACAGCGGGGCAGTGGGATTAGTTTGGGATTGATACACGGCTAGGGGCAGAGAGTGGGGCAGTGGGATTTGTTTGCAGATTGATACGGGGCTGTGGGGAGAGAGTGGGGCAGTGGGATTTGTTTGCAGATTGATACAGTGCTGTGCGGAGAGAGTGGGGCAGTGGGATTAATTTGGGGATTGATCCAGGGCTATGGGAAGAGAGCGGGGCAGTGGGATTAGTTTGGGGATTGATAAGGGCTATGGGGACAAAGGGGATACTGGGATTAGTTTGGATTGATACAGAGCTATGGGGAGAGAGCAGGTCAGTGGGATTAGATTGTGATTCATACAGGGCTATTTGGAGAGAATGGGGCAGTGGGATTAGTTTGGGATTGACACAGGGCGATGGGGAGAAAGTGGGGCAGTGGGATTAGTTTGGGATTGATACAGGGCTATGGGAAGAGAGCGGGGCAGTGGGATTAGTTTGGGGATTGATAAGGACTATGGGGAGAGAGTGGGTCAGTGGGATTAGATTGGGATTGATACAGGGCGATTGGGAGAGTGCGGGGCAGTGGGATTAGTTTAGGATTGATCCAGGGCTATGGGGAGAGAGCTGGACAGTGGGATTAGTTTGGGATTGATACAGGGCGATGGGGAGAGTGCGGGGCAGTGGGATTAGTTTGGGATTGATACAGGGCTATGGGGAGAGAGTGGGGCAGTGGGATTAGTTTGGGGATAGGTACAGGGCTATGGGGAGAGAGTGGGGCAGTGGGATTAATTTTGGGATTGATTCAGGGCTAAGGGGAGACAGTGGGGCAGTGGGATTAGTTTTGGATTGATACAGGGCTATGGGGAGAGAGTGGGGCAGTGCGATTAGTTTAGGATTGATGCAGGGCTATGGGGAGAGAGTGGGGCAGTGGGATTAGTTTTAGGATTGTTTCAGGGCTAAGGGGAGACAGCGGGGCAGTGGGATTAGTTTAGGATTGATACAGGGCTATGGGGAGAGAGTGGGGCAGTGGAATTAGTTTGCAGATTGATACAGGGTTATGGGGAGAGAGCGGGGCAGTGTGATTAGTTTGGGATTGATACAGGGCTATTTGGAGAGAGTAGGGCAGTGGGATTAGTTTGGGATTGATACAGGGCTATGGGGAGAGTGCGGGGAAATGGGATTCGTTTGGGATTGAAACAGGGCTATGAGGAGAGAGTGGGGCAGTGGGATTAGTTTGCGGATTGACAGAGGGCTATAGGGAGAGAGTGGGGCAGTCGGATTAGTTTGGGATTGATACAGGGCTATGGGGAGAGAGCTGGGCAGTGGGATTAGTTTGGGGATTGATACAGGGCTATGGGGAGAGAGCGGGGCAGTGTGATTAGTTTAAGATTGATGCAGGGCTATGAGGAGAGAGTGGGGCAGTGGGATTAGATTTGAAATTGATTCAGGGCTAAGGGGAGACAGCGGGTCAGTGGGATTAGTTTGGGATTGATACACGGCTAGGGGCAGAGAGTGGGGCAGTGGGATTTGTTTGCAGATTGATACAGGGCTGTGGGGAGAGAGTGGGGCAGTGGGATTAATTTGGGGATTGATCCAGGGCTATGGGAAGAGAGCGGGGCAGTGGGATTAGTTTGGGGATTGATAAGGGCTATGGGGACAAAGGGGATACTGGGATTAGTTTGGACTTGATACAGAGCTATGGGGAGAGAGCAGGTCAGTGGGATTAGATTGTGATTGATACAGGGCTATTTGGAGAGAATGGGGCAGTGGGATTAGTTTGGGATTGACACAGGGCGATGGGGAGAAAGTGTGGCAGTGGGATTAGTTTGGGATTGATACAGGGCTATGGGAAGAGAGCAGTGCAGTCGGATTAGTTTGGGGATTGATAAGGACTATGGGGAGAGAGGGGACAATGGAATTAGTTTGGGATTGATACAGAGCGATTGGGAGAGTGTGGGGCAGTGGGATTAGTTGAGGATTGATCCAGGGCTATGGGGAGAGAGCAGGTCATTGAGATTAGATTGGGATTGATACAGGGCTATGGGGAGAGAGTCGGGCAGTGGGATTAATTTTGGGATTGATTCAGGGCTATGGGGAGAGAGCGGGGCAGTGGGATTAGTTTAGGATTGATACAGGGTTATGGGGAGAGAGCGGGGCAGTGGAATTAGTTTGAGGATTGATACAGGGTTATGGGGAGAGTTGGGACACTGGGATTAGTTTGGGATTGATACAGAGCTATGGGGAGAGAGCAGGTCTCTGGGATTATTTTGGGATTGATACAGAGCTATGGGGAGAGAGCAGGTCAGTGGGATTAGATTGGGATTGATACAGGGCTATGGGGAGAGAGCGGGACAGTGGGATTAGTTTGGGGATTGATATCGGGCTATGGGGAGAGAGCGTGGCGGTGAGATTAGTTTTGGATTGATCCGGGGCTATGGGGAGGGAGCGGGGCAGTGGGATTAGTTTCGTGATAGGTACAGGGCTATGGGGAGAGAGTGGGGCAGTGGGATTAGTTTGGGATTGATACAGGTCTATTGGGAGAGAGCGGGGCAGTGGGATTAGTTTGGGGATTGACAGAGGACTGTGGGGAGAGAGAAGGGCAGTGGGATTAGTTTGGGGATAGGTACAGGGCTATGGGGAGAGAGTGGGGCAGTGGGATTTGTTTGGGATTGAAACAGAGCTATGGGGAGAGAGTGGGGCAGTGGGATTAGTTTGGAGATTGATAAGGGCTATGGGGACAAAGGGGATACTGGGATTAGTTTGGAATTGATACAGAGCTAAAGGGAGAGAGCAGGTCAGTGGGATTAGATTGGGATTGATACAGGGCTATTGGGAGAGTGCGGGGCAGTGGGATTAGTTTGGGGATTGACAGAGGACTTTGGGGAGAGAGTGGGGCAGTGGGATTAGTTTGGGGATAGGTACAGGGCTATGGGGAGAGAGTGGGGCAGTGGGAGTTGTTTGGGATTGAAACAGAGCTATGGGGAGAGAGTGGGGCAGTGGGATTAGTTTGGGGATTGATAAGGGCTATGGGGACAAAGGGGATACTGGGATTAGTTTGGAATTGATACAGAGCTAAGGGGAGAGAGCAGGTCAGTGGGATTAGATTGGGATTGATACAGGGCTATTGGGAGAGTGCGGGGCAGTGGGATTAGTTTAGGATTGTCCAGGTCTATGGGGAGAGAGCTGGACAGTGGGATTAGTTTGGGATTGATATAGGGCAATGGGGAGAGTGCGCGGCAGTGGGATTAGTTTGGGATTGATACAGGGCTATGGGGAGGGAGCGGGACATTGGGATTAGTTTGGGGATTGATACAGGGCTATGGGGAGAGAGTGGGGCAGTGGGATTAGTTTTGGAATTGATTCAGGTCTAAGGGGAGACAGTGGGGCAGAGGGATTAGTTTGGGATTGATACAGGGCTAGGGGCAGAGATTGGGGCAGTGGGATTAGTTTGCGGATTGATGCAGGGCTGTGGGGAGAGAGTGGGGCAGTGGGATTAGACTGGGATTGATAGAGGGATAAGGGGAGACAGTGGGACAGTGGGATTGATTTGGGATTGATACAGGGCGATGGGGAGAGAGTTGGGCAGTGGGTTTAGTTTGGGATTGATACGGGGCTATCGGGAGAGAGCGGGGCAGTGGGATTAGACTGGGATTGATTGAGGGATATGGGGAGACAGTGGGACATTGGGATTGATTTGGGATTGATACAGGGCGATGGGGAGAGAGTGGGTCAGTGGCATTAGTTTCGGGATTGATAAGGGCTATCGGGAAAAAGAGGACAATTGGGATTAGTTTGGGATTGATACAGAGCTATGGGGAGTGAGCAAGTCAGTGGGATTAGATTGGGATTGATGCAGGGCTATGGGGAGAGCGTGGGGCAGTGGGATTAGTTTAGGATTGATATAGGGCCAAGGGGAGAGTGTGAGGCACTGGGATTAGTTTGGGATTGATACAGGGCTATGGGGAGGGAGCGGGGCAGTGGGATTAGTTTCGGGATAGGTACAGGGCTATGGGGAGAGAGTGGGGCAGTGGGATTAGTTTGGGATCGATACAGAGCAATGGGGAGAGAGTGGGGCAGTGGGATTAGTTTGGGGATTGACAAAGGGCTATGGGGAGAGAGCGGGGCAGTTGGACTAGTTTAGGATTGATATAGGACTCTGGGGAGAGAGCGGGGCAGTGGGATTAGTTTAGGATTGATCCAGGGCTATGGGGAGAGAGTGGGGCAGTGGGATTAGTTTTGGGATTGATTCAGGGCTAAGGGGAGACAGCGGGGCAGTGGGATTAGTTTGCGGATTGATACAGGGTTATGGGGAGAGAGCGGGGCAGTGGGATTAGTTTAGGATTTATACAGGGTTAAGGGGAGAGAGCGGGGCAGTGGGATTAGTTTAGGATTTATACAGGGCTATCGGGAGAGAGCGAGGCAGTGGGATTAGTTTGGGGATTGATACAGGGCTATGGGGAGAGAGTGGGGCAGTGGGATTAGTTTTGGGATTGATTCAGGTCTAAGGGGAGACAGAGGGGCAGTGGGATTAGTTTGGGATTGATACAGGGCTCGGGGCAGAGATTGGGGCAGTGGGATTAGTTTGCGGATTGATACAGGGCTGTGGGGAGAGAATGGGGCAGTGGAATTAATTTGGGGATTGATACAGGGCTATGGGGAGAGAGTGGGGCAGTGGGATTGGTTTGTGATTGATACAGGGCTGTGGGAAGAGAGCGGGGCAGTGGGATTAGTTTGGGGATTGACAGAGGGCTATGGGGGGAGAGCGGGGCAGTTGGACTAGTTTAGGGTTGAAACAGGACTCTGGGGAGAGAGCGGGGCAGTGGGATTAGTTTAGGATTGATCCAGGGCTATGGGGAGAGCGTGGGGCAGTGGGATTAGTTTAGGATTGATATAGGGCCAAGGGGAGAGTGTGAGGCACTGGGATTAGTTTGGGATTGATACAGGGCTATGGGGAGAGAGCGGGGCAGTGGGATTAGTTTGGGGATTGACAGAGGGCTATGGGCAGAGAGTGGGGCAGTGGGATTAGTTTGCGGTTGATACGAGGCTATGGGGAGGGAGCGGGGCAGTGGGATTAGTTTCGGGATAGGTACAGGGCTATCGGGAGAGAGTGGGGCAGTGGGATTAGTTTGGGATCAATACAGAGCAATGGGGAGAGAGTGGGGCAGTGGGATTAGTTTGGGGATTGACAGAGGGCTATGGGGAGAGAGCAGGGCAGTTGGACTAGTTTCGGATTGATACAGGACTCTGGGGAGAGAGCGGGGCAGTGGGATTAGTTTAGGATTGATCCAGGGCTATGGGGAGAGAGTGGGGCAGTGGGATTAGTTTTGGGATTGATTCAGGGCTAAGGGGAGACAGCGGGGCAGTGGGATTAGTTTGCGGATTGATACACGGTTATGGGGAGAGAGCGGGGCAGTGGGATTAGTTTAGGATTTATACAGCGTTATGAGGAGACAGCGGGGCAGTGGGATTAGTTTAGGATTTATACAGGGCTATCGTGAGAGAGCGAGGCAGTGGGATTAGTTTGGGGATTGATACAGGGCTATGGGGAGAGAGTGGGGCAGTGGGATTAGTTTTGGGATTGATTCAGGTCTAAGGGGAGAAAGGGGGGCAGTGGGATTAGTTTGAGATTGATACAGGGCTCGGGGCAGAGATTATGGCAGTGGGATTAGTTTGCGGATTGATACAGGGCTGTGGGGAGAGAGTGGGGCAGTGGGATTAATTTGGGGATTGATACAGGGCTATGGGGAGAGAGTGGGGCAGTGGGATTGGTTTGTGATTGATACAGGGCTATGGGAAGAGAGCGGGGCAGTGGGATTAGTTTGGGGATTGATAAGGGCTATGGGGACAAAGGGGATACTGGGATTAGTTTGGAATTGATACAGAGCTAAGGGGAGAGAGCAGGTCAGTGGGATTAGATTGGGATTGATACAGGGCTATTGGGAAAGTGCGGGGCAGTGGGATTAGTTTAGGATTGATCCAGGGCTATGGGGAGAGAGCTGGACAGTGGGATTAGTTTGGGATTGATACAGGGCAATGAGGAGAGTGCGCGGCAGTGGGATTAGTTTGGGATTGATACAGGGCTATGGGGAGGGAGCGGGACAGTGGGATTAGTTTGGGGATAGGTACAGGGCTATGGGGAGAGAGTGGGGCAATGGGATTATTTGGGATCGATACAGAGCTATGGGGAGAGAGCGGGGCAGTGTGATTAGTTTGGGGATTGACAGAGGGCTATGGGGAGAGAGCGGGGCAGTTGGCCTAGTTTAGGGTTGAAACAGGGATTTGGGGAGAGTGCGGGGCAGTGGGATTAGTTTAGGATGAATAGAGGGCTATGGGGAGAGAGCGAGGCAGTGGGATTAGTTTGGGGATTGATACAGGGCTATGGGAAGAGAGTGGGGCAGTGGGATTAGTTTGGGGATTGATAAGGGCTATGGGGACAGAGGGGACACTGGGATTAGTTTGGACCTGATACAGAGCTATGGGTTAGAGAGCAGGTCATTGGGATTAGATTGGGATTGATACAGGGCTATTGGGAGAGTGCGGGGCAGTGGGATTAGTTTGCGGTTGATACGGGGCTACGAGGAGGGAGCGGGGCAGTGGGATTAGTTTCGGGATAGGTACAGGGCTCTGGGGAAAGAGCGGGGCAGTGGAATTAGTTTAGGATTGATACAGGGCTATGGGGAGAGAGTGAGGCAGTGAGATTAGTTTGGGGATTGTTAAGGGCTATCGGGGGAAAGGGGACATTGGGATTCATTTGGGATTGATACAGAGCTATTGGGAGAGAGTGGGGCAGTGGGATTAGTTTGGGGATTGGTACAGGGCTCTGGGGAGAGAGCAGGGCAGTGGGATTAGTTTGGGGATTGATACAGTGCTATGGGGAGAGACTGGGGCAGTGGGATTAGTTTGGGATCGACACAGAGCTATGGGGAGAGAGTGAGGCAGTGGGATTAGTTTGGGGATCGATAGAAGGCTATGGGGAGTATGTTTGACAGTGGGATTAGTTTGGAGATCGATATAGGGCTATGGGGAGACAGTGGGACAGTGGGATTAGTTTGGGAATAGGTACAGGAGTATGGGGAGAGAGTGGTGCAGTGGGATTAGTTTGGGGATTGACAGAGGGCTATGGGGAGAGAGCGGGGCAATGGGATTAGTTTAGGATTGGTACAAGGCTATGGGGAGAGAGTGGGGCAGTGGGATTAGTTTGGGGATTGATAGAAGGTTATGGGGAGAGAGTGGGGCAGTGGAATTAGTTTGCAGATTGATACAGGGTTATGGGGAGAGAGCGGGGCAGTGGGATTAGTTTACGCTTTATACAGGGCTATGGGGAGAGAGCGGGGCAGTGGGATTAGTTTGGGATTGATATAGGGCAATGGGGAGAGTGCGCGGCAGTGGGATTAGTTTGGGATTGATACAGGGCTATGGGGAGGGAGCGGGACATTGGGATTAGTTTGGGGATTGATACAGGGCTATGGGGAGAGAGTGGGGCAGTGGGATTAGTTTTGGAATTGATTCAGGTCTAAGGGGAGACAGTGGGGCAGTGGGATTAGTTTGGGATTGATACAGGGCTAGGGGTAGAGATTGGGGCAGTGGGATTAGTTTGCGGATTGATGCAGGGCTGTGGGGAGAGAGTGGGGCAGTGGGATTAGACTGGGATTGATAGAGGGATAAGGGGAGACAGTGGGACAGTGGGATTGATTTGGGATTGATACAGGGCGATGGGGAGAGAGTTGGGCAGTGGGTTTAGTTTGGGATTGATACGGGGCTATCGGGAGAGAGCGGGGCAGTGGGATTAGACTGTGATTGATTGAGGGATATGGGGAGACAGTGGGACATTGGGATTGATTTGGGATTGATACAGGGCGATGGGGAGAGAGTGGGTCAGTGGCATTAGTTTCGGGATTGATAAGGGCTATCGGGAAAAAGAGGACAATTGGGATTAGTTTGGGATTGATACAGAGCTATGGGGAGTGAGCAAGTCAGTGGGATTAGATTGGGATTGATGCAGGGCTATGGGGAGAGCGTGGGGCAGTGGGATTAGTTTAGAATTGATATAGGGCCAAGGGGAGAGTGTGAGGCACTGGGATTAGTTTGGGATTGATACAGGGCTATGGGGAGGGAGCGGGGCAGTGGGATTAGTTTCGGGATAGGTACAGGGCTATGGGGAGAGAGTGGGGCAGTGGGATTAGTTTGGGATCGATACAGAGCAATGGGGAGAGAGTGGGGCAGTGGGATTAGTTTGGGGATTGACAAAGGGCTATGGGGAGAGAGCGGGGCAGTTGGACTAGTTTAGGATTGATACAGGACTCTGGGGAGAGAGCGGGGCAGTGGGATTAGTTTAGGATTGATCCAGGGCTTTGGGGAGAGAGTGGGGCAGTGGGATTAGTTTTGGGATTGATTCAGAGCTAAGGGGAGACAGCGGGGCAGTGGGATTAGTTTGCGGATTGATACAGGGTTATGGGGAGAGAGCGGGGCAGTGGGATTAGTTTAGGATTTATACAGGGTTAAGGGGAGAGAGCGGGGCAGTGGGATTAGTTTAGGATTTATACAGGGCTATCGTGAGAGAGCGAGGCAGTGGGATTAGTTTGGGGATTGATGCAGGGCTATGGGGAGAGAGTGGGGCAGTGGGATTAGTTTTAGGATTGATTCAGGGCTAAGGGGAGACAGCGGGGCAGTGGGATTAGTTTGCGGATTGATACACGGTTATGGGGAGAGAGCGGGGCAGTGGGATTAGTTTAGGATTTATACAGCGTTATGAGGAGACAGCGGGGCAGTGGGATTAGTTTAGGATTTATACAGGGCTATCGTGAGAGAGCGAGGCAGTGGGATTAGTTTGGGGATTGATACAGGGCTATGGGGAGAGAGTGGGGCAGTGGGATTAGTTTTGGGATTGATTCAGGTCTAAGGGGAGAAAGGGGGGCAGTGGGATTAGTTTGAGATTGATACAGGGCTCGGGGCAGAGATTATGGCAGTGGGATTAGTTTGCGGATTGATACAGGGCTGTGGGGAGAGAGTGGGGCAGTGGGATTAATTTGGGGATTGATACAGGGCTATGGGGAGAGAGTGGGGCAGTGGGATTGGTTTGTGATTGATACAGGGCTATGGGAAGAGAGCGGGGCAGTGGGATTAGTTTGGGGATTGATAAGGGCTATGGGGACAAAGGGGATACTGGGATTAGTTTGGAATTGATACAGAGCTAAGGGGAGAGAGCAGGTCAGTGGGATTAGATTGGGATTGATACAGGGCTATTGGGAAAGTGCGGGGCAGTGGGATTAGTTTAGGATTGATCCAGGGCTATGGGGAGAGAGCTGGACAGTGGGATTAGTTTGGGATTGATACAGGGCAATGAGGAGAGTGCGCGGCAGTGGGATTAGTTTGGGATTGATACAGGGCTATGGGGAGGGAGCGGGACAGTGGGATTAGTTTGGGGATAGGTACAGGGCTATGGGGAGAGAGTGGGGCAATGGGATTATTTGGGATCGATACAGAGCTATGGGGAGAGAGCGGGGCAGTGTGATTAGTTTGGGGATTGACAGAGGGCTATGGGGAGAGAGCGGGGCAGTTGGCCTAGTTTAGGGTTGAAACAGGGATTTGGGGAGAGTGCGGGGCAGTGGGATTAGTTTAGGATGAATAGAGGGCTATGGGGAGAGAGCGAGGCAGTGGGATTAGTTTGGGGATTGATACAGGGCTATGGGAAGAGAGTGGGGCAGTGGGATTAGTTTGGGGATTGATAAGGGCTATGGGGACAGAGGGGACACTGGGATTAGTTTGGACCTGATACAGAGCTATGGGTTAGAGAGCAGGTCATTGGGATTAGATTGGGATTGATACAGGGCTATTGGGAGAGTGCGGGGCAGTGGGATTAGTTTGCGGTTGATACGGGGCTACGAGGAGGGAGCGGGGCAGTGGGATTAGTTTCGGGATAGGTACAGGGCTCTGGGGAAAGAGCGGGGCAGTGGAATTAGTTTAGGATTGATACAGGGCTATGGGGAGAGAGTGAGGCAGTGAGATTAGTTTGGGGATTGTTAAGGGCTATCGGGGGAAAGGGGACATTGGGATTCATTTGGGATTGATACAGAGCTATTGGGAGAGAGTGGGGCAGTGGGATTAGTTTGGGGATTGGTACAGGGCTCTGGGGAGAGAGCAGGGCAGTGGGATTAGTTTGGGGATTGATACAGTGCTATGGGGAGAGACTGGGGCAGTGGGATTAGTTTGGGATCGACACAGAGCTATGGGGAGAGAGTGAGGCAGTGGGATTAGTTTGGGGATCGATAGAAGGCTATGGGGAGTATGTTTGACAGTGGGATTAGTTTGGAGATCGATATAGGGCTATGGGGAGACAGTGGGACAGT
This sequence comes from Pristiophorus japonicus, assembly GCF_044704955.1. NCBI lineage: Eukaryota > Metazoa > Chordata > Chondrichthyes > Pristiophoridae > Pristiophorus > Pristiophorus japonicus. The sequence goes on along the minus strand of NW_027252058.1, from coordinate 723,717 downwards.
GGGATTAGTTTGGGAATAGGTACAGGAGTATGGGGAGAGAGTGGTGCAGTGGGATTAGTTTGGGGATTGACAGAGGGCTATGGGGAGAGAGCGGGGCAATGGGATTAGTTTAGGATTGGTACAAGGCTATGGGGAGAGAGTGGGGCAGTGGGATTAGTTTGGGGATTGATAGAAGGTTATGGGGAGAGAGTGGGGCAGTGGAATTAGTTTGCAGATTGATACAGGGTTATGGGGAGAGAGCGGGGCAGTGGGATTAGTTTACGCTTTATACAGGGCTATGGGGAGAGAGCGGGGCAGTGGGATTAGTTTGGGATTGATATAGGGCAATGGGGAGAGTGCGCGGCAGTGGGATTAGTTTGGGATTGATACAGGGCTATGGGGAGGGAGCGGGACATTGGGATTAGTTTGGGGATTGATACAGGGCTATGGGGAGAGAGTGGGGCAGTGGGATTAGTTTTGGAATTGATTCAGGTCTAAGGGGAGACAGTGGGGCAGTGGGATTAGTTTGGGATTGATACAGGGCTAGGGGTAGAGATTGGGGCAGTGGGATTAGTTTGCGGATTGATGCAGGGCTGTGGGGAGAGAGTGGGGCAGTGGGATTAGACTGGGATTGATAGAGGGATAAGGGGAGACAGTGGGACAGTGGGATTGATTTGGGATTGATACAGGGCGATGGGGAGAGAGTTGGGCAGTGGGTTTAGTTTGGGATTGATACGGGGCTATCGGGAGAGAGCGGGGCAGTGGGATTAGACTGTGATTGATTGAGGGATATGGGGAGACAGTGGGACATTGGGATTGATTTGGGATTGATACAGGGCGATGGGGAGAGAGTGGGTCAGTGGCATTAGTTTCGGGATTGATAAGGGCTATCGGGAAAAAGAGGACAATTGGGATTAGTTTGGGATTGATACAGAGCTATGGGGAGTGAGCAAGTCAGTGGGATTAGATTGGGATTGATGCAGGGCTATGGGGAGAGCGTGGGGCAGTGGGATTAGTTTAGAATTGATATAGGGCCAAGGGGAGAGTGTGAGGCACTGGGATTAGTTTGGGATTGATACAGGGCTATGGGGAGGGAGCGGGGCAGTGGGATTAGTTTCGGGATAGGTACAGGGCTATGGGGAGAGAGTGGGGCAGTGGGATTAGTTTGGGATCGATACAGAGCAATGGGGAGAGAGTGGGGCAGTGGGATTAGTTTGGGGATTGACAAAGGGCTATGGGGAGAGAGCGGGGCAGTTGGACTAGTTTAGGATTGATACAGGACTCTGGGGAGAGAGCGGGGCAGTGGGATTAGTTTAGGATTGATCCAGGGCTTTGGGGAGAGAGTGGGGCAGTGGGATTAGTTTTGGGATTGATTCAGAGCTAAGGGGAGACAGCGGGGCAGTGGGATTAGTTTAGGATTTATACAGGGTTAAGGGGAGAGAGCGGGGCAGTGGGATTAGTTTAGGATTTATACAGGGCTATCGGGAGAGAGCGAGGCAGTGGGATTAGTTTGGGGATTGATACAGGGCTATGGGGAGAGAGTGGGGCAGTGGGATTAGTTTTGGGATTGATTCAGGTCTAAGGGGAGACAGAGAGGCAGTGGGATTAGTTTGGGATTGATACAAGGCTCGGGGCAGAGATTGGGGCAGTGGGATTAGTTTGCGGATTGATACAGGGCTGTGGGGAGAGAGTGGGGCAGTGGAATTAATTTGGGGATTGATACAGGGCTATGGGGAGAGAGTGGGGCAGTGGGATTGGTTTGTGATTGATACAGGGCTGTGGGAAGAGAGCGGGGCAGTGGGATTAGTTTGGGGATTGACAGAGGGCTATGGGGGGAGAGCGGGGCAGTTGGACTAGTTTAGGGTTGAAACAGGACTCTGGGGAGAGAGCGGGGCAGTGGGATTAGTTTAGGATTGATCCAGGGCTATGGGGAGAGCGTGGGGCAGTGGGATTAGTTTAGGATTGATATAGGGCCAAGGGGAGAGTGTGAGGCACTGGGATTAGTTTGGGATTGATACAGGGCTATGGGGAGAGAACGGGGCAGTGGGATTAGTTTGGGGATTGACAGAGGGCTATGGGCAGAGAGTGGGGCAGTGGGATTAGTTTGCGGTTGATACGAGGCTATGGGGAGGGAGCGGGGCAGTGGGATTAGTTTCGGGATAGGTACAGGGCTATCGGGAGAGAGTGGGGCAGTGGGATTAGTTTGGGATCAATACAGAGCAATGGGGAGAGAGTGGGGCAGTGGGATTAGTTTGGGGATTGACAGAGGGCTATGGGGAGAGAGCAGGGCAGTTGGACTAGTTTCGGATTGATACAGGACTCTGGGGAGAGAGCGGGGCAGTGGGATTAGTTTAGGATTGATCCAGGGCTATGGGGAGAGAGTGGGGCAGTGGGATTAGTTTTGGGATTGATTCAGGGCTAAGGGGAGACAGCGGGGCAGTGGGATTAGTTTGCGGATTGATACACGGTTATGGGGAGAGAGCGGGGCAGTGGGATTAGTTTAGGATTTATACAGGGTTATGAGGAGAGAGCGGGGCAGTGGGATTAGTTTAGGATTTATACAGGGCTATCGTGAGAGAGCGAGGCAGTGGGATTAGTTTGGGGATTGATACAGGGCTATGGGGAGAGAGTAGGGCAGGGGGATTAGTTTTGGGATTGATTCAGGGCTAATGGGAGACAGCGGGGCAGTGGGATTAGTTTGCGGATTGATACACGGTTATGGGGAGAGAGCGGGGCAGTGGGATTAGTTTAGGATTTATACAGCGTTATGAGGAGAGAGCGGGGCAGTGGGATTAGTTTAGGATTTATACAGGGCTATCGTGAGAGAGCGAGGCAGTGGGATTAGTTTGGGGATTGATACAGGGCTATGGGGAGAGAGTGGGGCAGTGGGATTAGTTTTGGAATTGATTCAGGTCTAAGGGGAGAAAGGGGGGCAGTGGGATTAGTTTGGGATTGATACAGGGCTCGGGGCAGAGATTGTGGCAGTGGGATTAGTTTGCGGATTGATACAGGGCTGTGGGGAGAGAGTGGGGCAGTGGGATTAATTTGGGGATTGATACAGGGCTATGGGGAGAGAGTGGGGCAGTGGGATTGGTTTGTGATTGATACAGGGCTATGGGAAGAGAGCGGGGCAGTGGGATTAGTTTGGGGATTGATAAGGGCTATGGGGACAAAGGAGATACTGGGATTAGTTTGGAATTGATACAGAGCTAAGGGGAGAGAGCAGGTCAGTGGGATTAGATTGGGATTGATACAGGGCTATTGGGAGAGTGCGGGGCAGTGGGATTAGTTTAGGATTGATCCAGGGCTATGGGGAGAGAGCTGGACAGTGGGATTAGTTTGGGATTGATACAGGGCAATGAGGAGAGTGCGCGGCAGTGGGATTAGTTTGGGATTGATACAGGGCTATGGGGAGGGAGCGGGACAGTGGGATTAGTTTGGGGATAGGTACAGGGCTATGGGGAGAGAGTGGGGCAATGGGATTATTTGGGATCGATACAGAGCTATGGGGAGAGAGCGGGGCAGTGTGATTAGTTTGGGGATTGACAGAGGGCTATGGGGAGAGAGCGGGGCAGTTGGCCTAGTTTAGGGTTGAAACAGGGATTTGGGGAGAGTGCGGGGCAGTGGGATTAGTTTAGGATGAATAGAGGGCTATGGGGAGAGAGCGAGGCAGTGGGATTAGTTTGGGGATTGATACAGGGCTATGGGAAGAGAGTGGGGCAGTGGGATTAGTTTGGGGATTGATAAGGGCTATGGGGACAGAGGGGACACTGGGATTAGTTTGGACCTGATACAGAGCTATGGGTTAGAGAGCAGGTCATTGGGATTAGATTGGGATTGATACACGGCTATTGGGAGAGTGCGGGGCAGTGGGATTAGTTTGCGGTTGATACGGGGCTACGAGGAGGGAGCGGGGCAGTGGGATTAGTTTCGGGATAGGTACAGGGCTCTGGGGAAAGAGCGGGGCAGTGGAATTAGTTTAGGATTGATACAGGGCTATGGGGAGAGAGTGAGGCAGTGAGATTAGTTTGGGGATTGTTAAGGGCTATCGGGGGAAAGGGGACATTGGGATTCATTTGGGATTGATACAGAGCTATTGGGAGAGAGTGGGGCAGTGGGATTAGTTTGGGGATTGGTACAGGGCTCTGGGGAGAGAGCAGGGCAGTGGGATTAGTTTGGGGATTGATACAGTGCTATGGGGAGAGACTGGGGCAGTGGGATTAGTTTGGGATCGACACAGAGCTATGGGGAGAGAGTGAGGCAGTGGGATTAGTTTGGGGATCGATAGAAGGCTATGGGGAGTATGTTTGACAGTGGGATTAGTTTGGAGATCGATATAGGGCTATGGGGAGACAGTGGGACAGTGGGATTAGTTTGGGAATAGGTACAGGAGTATGGGGAGAGAGTGGTGCAGTGGGATTAGTTTGGGGATTGACAGAGGGCTATGGGGAGAGAGCGGGGCAATGGGATTAGTTTAGGATTGGTACAAGGCTATGGGGAGAGAGTGGGGCAGTGGGATTAGTTTGGGGATTGATAGAAGGTTATGGGGAGAGAGTGGGGCAGTGGAATTAGTTTGCAGATTGATACAGGGTTATGGGGAGAGAGCGGGGCAGTGGGATTAGTTTACGCTTTATACAGGGCTATGGGGAGAGAGCGGGGCAGTGGGATTAGTTTGGGGATTGATACAGGGCTATGGGGAGAGAGCGGGGCAGTGTGATTAGTTTAAGATTGATGCAGGGCTATGGGGAGAGAGTGGGGCAGTGGGATTAGATTTGAAATTGATTCAGGGCTAAGGGGAGACAGCGGGGCAGTGGGATTAGTTTGGGATTGATACACGGCTAGGGGCAGAGAGTGGGGCAGTGGGATTTGTTTGCAGATTGATACAGGGCTGTGGGGAGAGAGTGGGGCAGTGGGATTAATTTGGGGATTGATCCAGGGCTATGGGAAGAGAGCGGGGCAGTGGGATTAGTTTGGGGATTGATAAGGGCTATGGGGACAAAGTGGATACTGGGATTAGTTTGGACTTGATACAGAGCTATGGGGAGAGAGCAGGTCAGTGGGATTAGATTGTGATTGATACAGGGCTATTTGGAGAGAATGGGGCAGTGGGATTAGTTTGGGATTGACACAGGGCGATGGGGAGAAAGTGTGGCAGTGGGATTAGTTTGGGATTGATACAGGGCTATGGGAAGAGAGCAGTGCAGTCGGATTAGTTTGGGGATTGATAAGGACCATGGGGAGAGAGGGGACACTGGGATTAGTTTGGGATTGATACAGAGCGATTGGGAGAGTGCGGGGCAGTGAGATTAGTTGAGGATTGATCCAGGGCTATGGGGAGAGAGCAGGTCAGTGAGATTAGATTGGGATTGATACAGGGCTATGGGGAGAGAGTCGGGCAGTGGGATTAATTTTGGGATTGATTCAGGGCTAAGGGGAGAGAGTGGGGCAGTGGGATTAGTTTAGGATTGATACAGGGTTATGGGGAGAGAGCGGGGCAGTGGAATTAGTTTGCAGATTGATACAGGGTTATGGGGAGAGAGCGGGGCAGTGGGATTAGTTTACGATTTATACAGGGCTATCGGGAGAGAGCGAGGCAGTGGGATTAGTTTAGGATTGATGCAGGGCTATGGGGAGAGAGTGGGGCAGTGGGATTAGATTTGGAATTGATTCAGGGCTAAGGGGAGACAGCGGGGCAGTGGGATTAGTTTGGGATTGATACACGGCTAGGGGCAGAGAGTGGGGCAGTGGGATTTGTTTGCAGATTGATACGGGGCTGTGGGGAGAGAGTGGGGCAGTGGGTTTAGTTTGGGATTGATACGGGGCTATCGGGAGAGAGCGGGGCAGTGGGATTAGACTGTGATTGATTGAGGGATATGGGGAGACAGTGGGACATTGGGATTGATTTGGGATTGATACAGGGCGATGGGGAGAGAGTGGGTCAGTGGCATTAGTTTCGGGATTGATAAGGGCTATCGGGAAAAAGAGGACAATTGGGATTAGTTTGGGATTGATACAGAGCTATGGGGAGTGAGCAAGTCAGTGGGATTAGATTGGGATTGATGCAGGGCTATGGGGAGAGCGTGGGGCAGTGGGATTAGTTTAGAATTGATATAGGGCCAAGGGGAGAGTGTGAGGCACTGGGATTAGTTTGGGATTGATACAGGGCTATGGGGAGGGAGCGGGGCAGTGGGATTAGTTTCGGGATAGGTACAGGGCTATGGGGAGAGAGTGGGGCAGTGGGATTAGTTTGGGATCGATACAGAGCAATGGGGAGAGAGTGGGGCAGTGGGATTAGTTTGGGGATTGACAAAGGGCTATGGGGAGAGAGCGGGGCAGTTGGACTAGTTTAGGATTGATACAGGACTCTGGGGAGAGAGCGGGGCAGTGGGATTAGTTTAGGATTGATCCAGGGCTTTGGGGAGAGAGTGGGGCAGTGGGATTAGTTTTGGGATTGATTCAGGGCTAAGGGGAGACAGCGGGGCAGTGGGATTAGTTTGCGGATTGATACAGGGTTATGGGGAGAGAGCGGGGCAGTGGGATTAGTTTAGGATTTATACAGGGTTAAGGGGAGAGAGCGGGGCAGTGGGATTAGTTTAGGATTTATACAGGGCTATCGGGAGAGAGCGAGGCAGTGGGATTAGTTTGGGGATTGATACAGGGCTATGGGGAGAGAGTGGGGCAGTGGGATTAGTTTTGGGATTGATTCAGGTCTAAGGGGAGACAGAGGGGCAGTGGGATTAGTTTGGGATTGATACAAGGCTCGGGGCAGAGATTGGGGCAGTGGGATTAGTTTGCGGATTGATACAGGGCTGTGGGGAGAGAGTGGGGCAGTGGAATTAATTTGGGGATTGATACAGGGCTATGGGGAGAGAGTGGGGCAGTGGGATTGGTTTGTGATTGATACAGGGCTGTGGGAAGAGAGCGGGGCAGTGGGATTAGTTTGGGGATTGACAGAGGGCTATGGGGGGAGAGCGGGGCAGTTGGACTAGTTTAGGGTTGAAACAGGACTCTGGGGAGAGAGCGGGGCAGTGGGATTAGTTTAGGATTGATCCAGGGCTATGGGGAGAGCGTGGGGCAGTGGGATTAGTTTAGGATTGATATAGGGCCAAGGGGAGAGTGTGAGGCACTGGGATTAGTTTGGGATTGATACAGGGCTATGGGGAGAGAACGGGGCAGTGGGATTAGTTTGGGGATTGACAGAGGGCTATGGGCAGAGAGTGGGGCAGTGGGATTAGTTTGCGGTTGATACGAGGCTATGGGGAGGGAGCGGGGCAGTGGGATTAGTTTCGGGATAGGTAAAGGGCTATCGGGAGAGAGTGGGGCAGTGGGATTAGTTTGGGATCAATACAGAGCAATGGGGAGAGAGTGGGGCAGTGGGATTAGTTTGGGGATTGACAGAGGGCTATGGGGAGAGAGCAGGGCAGTTGGACTAGTTTCGGATTGATACAGGACTCTGGGGAGAGAGCGGGGCAGTGGGATTAGTTTAGGATTGGTCCAGGGCTATGGGGAGAGAGTGGGGCAGTGGGATTAGTTTTGGGATTGATTCAGGGCTAAGGGGAGACAGCGGGGCAGTGGGATTAGTTTGCGGATTGATACACGGTTATGGGGAGAGAGCGGGGCAGTGGGATTAGTTTAGGATTTATACAGGGTTATGAGGAGAGAGCGGGGCAGTGGGATTAGTTTAGGATTTATACAGGGCTATCGTGAGAGAGCGAGGCAGTGGGATTAGTTTGGGGATTGATACAGGGCTATGGGGAGAGAGTGGGGCAGTGGGATTAGTTTTGGGATTGATTCAGGGCTAATGGGAGACAGCGGGGCAGTGGGATTAGTTTGCGGATTGATACACGGTTATGGGGAGAGAGCGGGGCAGTGGGATTAGTTTAGGATTTATACAGCGTTATGAGGAGAGAGCGGGGCAGTGGGATTAGTTTAGGATTTATACAGGGCTATCGTGAGAGAGCGAGGCAGTGGGATTAGTTTGGGGATTGATACAGGGCTATGGGGAGAGAGTGGGGCAGTGGGATTAGTTTTGGGATTGATTCTGGCCTAAGGGGAGAAAGGGGGGCAGTGGGATTAGTTTGGGATTGATACAGGGCTCGGGGCAGAGATTGTGGCAGTGGGATTAGTTTGCGGATTGATACAGGGCTGTGGGGAGAGAGTGGGGCAGTGGGATTAATTTGGGGATTGATACAGGGCTATGGGGAGAGAGTGGGGCAGTGGGATTGGTTTGTGATTGATACAGGGCTATGGGAAGAGAGCGGGGCAGTGGGATTAGTTTGGGGATTGATAAGGGCTATGGGGACAAAGGAGATACTGGGATTAGTTTGGAATTGATACAGAGCTAAGGGGAGAGAGCAGGTCAGTGGGATTAGATTGGGATTGATACAGGGCTATTGGGAGAGTGCGGGGCAGTGGGATTAGTTTAGGATTGATCCAGGGCTATGGGGAGAGAGCTGGACAGTGGGATTAGTTTGGGATTGATACAGGGCAATGAGGAGAGTGCGCGGCAGTGGGATTAGTTTGGGATTGATACAGGGCTATGGGGAGGGAGCGGGACAGTGGGATTAGTTTGGGGATAGGTACAGGGCTATGGGGAGAGAGTGGGGCAATGGGATTATTTGGGATCGATACAGAGCTATGGGGAGAGAGCGGGGCAGTGTGATTAGTTTGGGGATTGACAGAGGGCTATGGGGAGAGAGCGGGGCAGTTGGCCTAGTTTAGGGTTGAAACAGGGATTTGGGGAGAGTGCGGGGCAGTGGGATTAGTTTAGGATGAGTAGAGGGCTATGGGGAGAGAGCGAGGCAGTGGGATTAGTTTGGGGATTGATACAGGGCTATGGGAAGAGAGTGGGGCAGTGGGATTAGTTTGGGGATTGATAAGGGCTATGGGGACAGAGGGGACACTGGGATTAGTTTGGACCTGATACAGAGCTATGGGTTAGAGAGCAGGTCATTGGGATTAGATTGGGATTGATACACGGCTATTGGGTGAGTGCGGGGCAGTGGGATTAGTTTGCGGTTGATACGGGGCTACGAGGAGGGAGCGGGGCAGTGGGATTAGTTTCGGGATAGGTACAGGGCTCTGGGGAAAGAGCGGGGCAGTGGAATTAGTTTAGGATTGATACAGGGCTATGGGGAGAGAGTGAGGCAGTGAGATTAGTTTGGGGATTGTTAAGGGCTATCGGGGGAAAGGGGACATTGGGATTCATTTGGGATTGATACAGAGCTATTGGGAGAGAGTGGGGCAGTGGGATTAGTTTGGGGATTGGTACAGGGCTCTGGGGAGAGAGCAGGGCAGTGGGATTAGTTTGGGGATTGATACAGTGCTATGGGGAGAGACTGGGGCAGTGGGATTAGTTTGGGATCGACACAGAGCTATGGGGAGAGAGTGAGGCAGTGGGATTAGTTTGGGGATCGATAGAAGGCTATGGGGAGTATGTTTGACAGTGGGATTAGTTTGGAGATCGATATAGGGCTATGGGGAGACAGTGGGACAGTGGGATTAGTTTGGGAATAGGTACAGGAGTATGGGGAGAGAGTGGTGCAGTGGGATTAGTTTGGGGATTGACAGAGGGCTATGGGGAGAGAGCGGGGCAATGAGATTAGTTTAGGATTGGTACAAGGCTATGGGGAGAGAGTGGGGCAGTGGGATTAGTTTGGGGATTGATAGAAGGTTATGGGGAGAGAGTGGGGCAGTGGAATTAGTTTGCAGATTGATACAGGGTTATGGGGAGAGAGCGGGGCAGTGGGATTAGTTTACGCTTTATACAGGGCTATGGGGAGAGAGCGGGGCAGTGGGATTAGTTTGGGGATTGATACAGGGCTATGGGGAGAGAGCGGGGCAGTGTGATTAGTTTAAGATTGATGCAGGGCTATGGGGAGAGAGTGGGGTAGTGGGATTAGATTTGAAATTGATTCAGGGCTAAGGGGAGACAGCGGGGCAGTGGGATTAGTTTGGGATTGATACACGGCTAGGGGCAGAGAGTGGGGCAGTGGGATTTGTTTGCAGATTGATACAGGGCTGTGGGGAGAGAGTGGGGCAGTGGGATTAATTTGGGGATTGATCCAGGGCTATGGGAAGAGAGCGGGGCAGTGGGATTAGTTTGGGGATTGATAAGGGCTATGGGGACAAAGTGGATACTGGGATTAGTTTGGACTTGATACAGAGCTATGGGGAGAGAGCAGGTCAGTGGGATTAGATTGTGATTGATACAGGGCTATTTGGAGAGAATGGGGCAGTGGGATTAGTTTGGGATTGACACAGGGCGATGGGGAGAAAGTGTGGCAGTGGGATTAGTTTGGGATTGATACAGGGCTATGGGAAGAGAGCAGTGCAGTCGGATTAGTTTGGGGATTGATAAGGACCATGGGGAGAGAGGGGACACTGGGATTAGTTTGGGATTGATACAGAGCGATTGGGAGAGTGCGGGGCAGTGAGATTAGTTGAGGATTGATCCAGGGCTATGGGGAGAGAGCAGGTCAGTGAGATTAGATTGGGATTGATACAGGGCTATGGGGAGAGAGTCGGGCAGTGGGATTAATTTTGGGATTGAATCAGGGCTAAGGGGAGAGAGTGGGGCAGTGGGATTAGTTTAGGATTGATACAGGGTTATGGGGAGAGAGCGGGGCAGTGGAATTAGTTTGCAGATTGATACAGGGTTATGGGGAGAGAGCGGGGCAGTGGGATTAGTTTACGATTTATACAGGGCTATCGGGAGAGAGCGAGGCAGTGGGATTAGTTTAGGATTGATGCAGGGCTATGGGGAGAGAGTGGGGCAGTGGGATTAGATTTGGAATTGATTCAGGGCTAAGGGGAGACAGCGGGGCAGTGGGATTAGTTTGGGATTGATACACGGCTAGGGGCAGAGAGTGGGGCAGTGGGATTTGTTTGCAGATTGATACGGGGCTGTGGGGAGAGAGTGGTGCAGTGGGATTTGTTTGCAGATTGATACAGTGCTGTGCGGAGAGAGTGGGGCAGTGTGATTAATTTGGGGATTGATCCAGGGCTATGGGAAGAGAGCGGGGCAGTGGGATTAGTTTGGGGATTGATAAGGGCTATGGGGACAAAGGGGATACTGGGATTAGTTTGGATTGATACAGAGCTATGGGGAGAGAGCAGGTCAGTGGGATTAGATTGTGATTCATACAGGGCTATTTGGAGAGAATGGGGCAGTGGGATTAGTTTGGGATTGACACAGGGCGATGGGGAGAAAGTGGGGCAGTGGGATTAGTTTGGGATTGATACAGGGCTATGGGAAGAGAGCGGGGCAGTGGGATTAGTTTGGGGATTGATAAGGACTATGGGGAGAGAGTGGGTCAGTGGGATTAGATTGCGATTGATACAGGGCGATTGGGAGAGTGCGGGGCAGTGGGATTAGTTTAGGATTGATCCAGGGCTATGGGGAGAGAGCTGGACAGTGGGATTAGTTTGGGGATAGGTACAGGGCTATGGGGAGAGAGTGGGGCAGTGGGATTAATTTTGGGATTGCTTCAGGGCTAAGGGGAGACAGTGGGGCAGTGGGATTAGTTTTGGATTGATACAGGGCTATGGGGAGAGAGTGGGGCAGTGGGATTAGTTTGGGGATTGACAGAGGGCGATGGGGAGAGAGTGGGGCAGTGGGATTAGTTTTGGGATTGATTCAGGGCTAAGGAGAGACAGCGGGGCAGTGGGATTAGTTTAGGATTGATACAGGGCTATGGGGAGAGAGCGAGGCAGTGGGATTAGTTTGGGGCTTGATACAGGGCTATGGGGACAGAGTGGGGCAGTGGGATTAGTTTTGGGAGTGATTCAGGGCTAAGGGGAAACAGCGGGGCAGTAGGATTTGTTTGGGATTGATACAGGGCTATGGGGAGAGAGCGGGGCGGTGGGATTAGTTTGCGGATTGATACAGGGTTATGGGGAGAGAGCGGGGCAGTGGGATTAGTTGAGGGTTTATACAGGGCTATGGGGAGAGAGGGAGGCAGTGGGATTAGTTTGGGGATTGATCCAGGGCCATGGGGAGAGAGTGGGGCAGTGGGATTAGTTTGGGATTGATACAGGGCTGTGTGGAGAGAGTGGGGCAGTGCGATTAATTTGGGGATTGATACAGGGCTATGGAGAGAGAGTGGGGCAGTGGGATTAGTTTGGGGATTGATACAGGGCTATGGCGAGAGAGGGGACACTGGGATTAGATTGGAATTGATACAGAGCTATGTGGGAGAGAGCAGGTCAGTGGGATTAGATTGGGATTGACACAGGGCTATTGGGAGAGTGCGGGGCAGTGGGATTAGTTTAGGATTGATCCAGGGCTATGGGGAGAGAGCGGGGCAGTGGGATTAGTTTGGGATTGATCCAGGGCTATGGGGAGAGTGCGGGGCAGTGGGATTAGTTTGGAATTGAAACAGGGCTATGGGGAGAGAGTGGGGCAGTGGGATTAGTTTGCGGATTGACAGAGGGCTATGGGGAGAGAGTGGGGCAGTCGGATTAGTTTGGGATTGATACAGGGCTATGGGGAGAGAGTGGGGCAGTGGGATTAGTTTGCGGATTGATACAGGACTATGGGGAGCGGGGCAGTGGGATTAGTTTGGGGATTGATAGAAGGCTATGGGGAGAGAGTGGGGCAGTGGGATTAGTTTGTGGATTGATAAAGGGCTATGGGGAGACAGCGGGACAGTGGGATTATTTTGGGATTCATACAGGGCTATTTGGACAGAGCGGGGCAGTGGGAATAGTTTGGGGATTGATACAGGGCGATGGGCAGAGAGTGGGGCAGTGGGATTAGTTTGGGGATTGATAAGGGCTATGGGGAGAGTTGGGACACTGGGATTAGTTTGGGATTGATACAAAGCTATGGGGAGAGAGCAGGTCAGTGGGATTAGTTTAGGATTGATCCAGCGCTATGGGGAGAGAGCTGGGCAGTGGGATTAGTTTGGGGATTGATAAGGACTATGGGGAGAGAGGGGTCACTGGGATTATTTTGGGATTGATACAGAGCTATGGGGAGAGGGCAGGTCAGTGGGATTAGATTGGGATTGATACAGGGCTATTGGGAGAGCATGGGGCAGTGGGATTAGTTTGGGGTTGTTACGCGGCTATGGGGAGAGTGTGGGGCAGTGGAATTCGTTTGGGATTGATACAGGGCTATGGGGAGAGAGCGAGGCAGTGGGATTAGTTTGGTGCTTGTTATAGGGCTATGGGGAGGGAGCGTGGCAGTGGGATTAGTTTGGGGATTGATATCGGGCTATAGGGAGAGAGCGTAGCGGTGAAATTAGTTTTGGATTGATACGGGACTGTCGGGAGAGAGCGGGACAGTGGGATTAGACTGGGATTGATAGAGGGATATGGGGAGACAGTGGGACAGTGGGATTGGTTTCGGGATTGATAAGGACTATCGGGAAAATGGGGACAATTGGGATTAGTTTGGGATTGATACAGAGCTATGGGGAGTGAGCAAATCAGTGGGATTAGATTGGGATTGATGCAGGGCTATGGGGAGAGCGTGGGGCAGTGGGATTAGTTTAGGATTGATATAGGGCCATGGGGAGAGTGTGAGGCACTGGGATTAGTTTGGGATTGATACAGTGCTATGGCGAGAGAGCGGGGCAGTGGGATTAGTTTGAGGTTTGACAGAGGGCTATGGGCAGAGAGTGGGTAGTGGGATTAGTTTGGGGATTGACAGAGGGCTATGGGCAGAGAGTGGGGCAGTGGGATTAGTTTCCGGTTGATACGGGGCTATGGGGAGGGAGCGGGGCAGTGGGATTAGTTTCGGGATAGGTACAGGGCTATGGGGAGAGAGTGGGGCAGTGGGATTAGTTAGGGATTGATACAGGTCTATTGGGAGAGAGCGGGGCAGTGGGATTAGTTTGGGGATTGACAGAGGGCTTTGGGGAGAGAGTGGGGCAGTGGGATTAGTTTGGGGATAGGTACAGGGCTATGGGGAGAGAGTGGGGCAGTGGGATTAGTTTGGGATCGATACAGAGCTATGGGGAGAGAGTGGGGCAGTGGGATTAGTTTTGGGATTGAGAGATGGCTCTTGTGAGAGAGCGGGGCAGTTGGACTAGTTTAGGATTGATACAGGGCTCTGGGCAGAGAGCGGGGCAGTGGGATTAGTTTAGGATTGATCCAGGGCAATGGGGAGAGAGTGGGGCAGTGGGATTAGTTTTGGGATTGATTCAGGTCTAAGGGGAGACAGGGGGGCAGTGGGATTAGTTTTGGATTGATACAGGGCTCGGGGCAGAGATTGGGGCAGTGGGATGAGTTTGCGGATTGATGCAGGGCTGTGGGGTGAGAGTGGGGCAGTGGGATTAATTTGGGGATTGATACAGGGCTATGGGGAGAGAGTGGGGCAGTGGGATTAGTTTATGATTGATACAGGGCTATGGGGACAAAGTGGATACTGGGATTAGTTTGGACTTGATACAGAGCTATGGGGAGAGAGCAGGTCAGTGGGATTAGATTGTGATTGATACAGGGCTATTTGGAGAGAATGGGGCAGTGGGATTAGTTTGGGATTGACACAGGGCGATGGGGAGAAAGTGTGGCAGTGGGATTAGTTTGGGATTGATACAGGGCTATGGGAAGAGAGCAGTGCAGTCGGATTAGTTTGGGGATTGATAAGGACTATGGGGAGAGAGGGGACACTGGGATTAGTTTGGGATTGATACAGAGCGATTGGGAGAGTGCGGGGCAGTGAGATTAGTTGAGGATTGATCCAGGGCTATGGGGAGAGAGCAGGTCAGTGAGATTAGATTGGGATTGATACAGGGCTATGGGGAGAGAGTCGGGCAGTGGGATTAATTTTGGGATTGATTCAGGGCTAAGGGGAGAGAGTGGGGCAGTGGGATTAGTTTAGGATTGATACAGGGTTATGGGGAGAGAGCGGGGCAGTGGAATTAGTTTGCAGATTGATACAGGGTTATGGGGAGAGAGCGGGGCAGTGGGATTAGTTTACGATTTATACAGGGCTATGGGGAGAGAGCGGGGCAGTGTGATTAGTTTAGGATTGATGCAGGGCTATGGGGAGAGAGTGGGGCAGTGGGATTAGATTTGGAATTGATTCAGGGCTAAGGGGAGACAGCGGGGCAGTGGGATTAGTTTGGGATTGATACACGGCTAGGGGCAGAGAGTGGGGCAGTGGGATTTGTTTGCAGATTGATACGGGGCTGTGGGGAGAGAGTGGGGCAGTGGGATTTGTTTTCAGATTGATACAGTGCTGTGCGGAGAGAGTGGGGCAGTGGGATTAATTTGGGGATTGATCCAGGGCTATGGGAAGAGAGCGGGGCAGTGGGATTAGTTTGGGGATTGATAAGGGCTATGGGGACAAAGGGGATACTGGGATTAGTTTGGATTGATACAGAGCTATGGGGAGAGAGCAGGTCAGTGGGATTAGATTGTGATTCATACAGGGCTATTTGGAGAGAATGGGGCAGTGGGATTAGTTTGGGATTGACACAGGGCGATGGGGAGAAAGTGGGGCAGTGGGATTAGTTTGGGATTGATACAGGGCTATGGGAAGAGAGCGGGGCAGTGGGATTAGTTTGGGGATTGATAAGGACTATGGGGAGAGAGTGGGTCAGTGGGATTAGATTGGGATTGATACAGGGCGATTGGGAGAGTGCGGGGCAGTGGGATTAGTTTAGGATTGATCCAGGGCTATGGGGAGAGAGCTGGACAGTGGGATTAGTTTGGGATTGATACAGGGCGATGGGGAGAGTGCGGGGCAGTGGGATTAGTTTGGGATTGATACAGGGCTATGGGGAGAGAGTGGGGCAGTGGGATTAGTTTGGGGATAGGTACAGGGCTATGGGGAGAGAGTGGGGCAGTGGGATTAATTTTGGGATTGATTCAGGGCTAAGGGGAGACAGTGGGGCAGTGGGATTAGTTTTGGATTGATACAGGGCTATGGGGAGAGAGTGGGGCAGTGGGATTAGTTTGGGGATTGACAGAGGGCGATGGGGAGAGAGTGGGGCAGTGGGATTAGTTTTGGGATTGATTCAGGGCTAAGGAGAGACAGCGGGGCAGTGGGATTAGTTTAGGATTGATACAGGGCTATGGGGAGAGAGCGAGGCAGTGGGATTAGTTTGGGGCTTGATACAGGGCTATGGGGACAGAGTGGGGCAGTGGGATTAGTTTTGGGAGTGATTCAGGGCTAAGGGGAAACAGTGGGGCAGTAGGATTTGTTTGGGATTGATACAGGGCTATGGGGAGAGAGCGGGGCGGTGGGATTAGTTTGCGGATTGATACAGGGTTATGGGGAGAGAGCGGGGCAGTGGGATTAGTTGAGGGTTTATACAGGGCTATGGGGAGAGAGGGAGGCAGTGGGATTAGTTTGGGGATTGATCCAGGGCTATGGGTAGAGAGTGGGGCAGTGGGATTAGTTTGGGATTGATACAGGGCTGTGTGGAGAGAGTGGGGCAGTGCGATTAATTTGGGGATTGATACAGGGCTATGGAGAGAGAGTGGGGCAGTGGGATTAGTTTGGGGATTGATACAGGGCTATGGCGAGAGAGGGGACACTGGGATTAGATTGGAATTGATACAGAGCTATGTGGGAGAGAGCAGGTCAGTGGGATTAGATTGGGATTGACACAGGGCTATTGGGAGAGTGCGGGGCAGTGGGATTAGTTTAGGATTGATCCAGGGCTATGGGGAGAGAGCGGGGCAGTGGGATTAGTTTGGGATTGATCCAGGGCTATGGGGAGAGTGCGGGGCAGTGGGATTAGTTTGGAATTGAAACAGGGCTATGGGGAGAGAGTGGGGCAGTGGGATTAGTTTGCAGATTGACAGAGGGCTATGGGGAGAGAGTGGGGCAGTCGGATTAGTTTGGGATTGATACAGGGCTATGGGGAGAGAGTGGGGCAGTGGGATTAGTTTGCGGATTGATACAGGACTATGGGGAGCGGGGCAGTGGGATTAGTTTGGGGATTGATAGAAGGCTATGGGGAGAGAGTGGGGCAGTGGGATTAGTTTGTGGATTGATAGAGGGCTATGGGGAGACAGCGGGACAGTGGGATTATTTTGGGATTCATACAGGGCTATTTGGACAGAGCGGGGCAGTGGGAATAGTTTGGGGATTGATACAGGGCGATGGGCAGAGAGTGGGGCAGTGGGATTAGTTTGGGGATTGATAAGGGCTATGGGGAGAGTTGGGACACTGGGATTAGTTTGGGATTGATACAAAGCTATGGGGAGAGAGCAGGTCAGTGGGATTAGTTTAGGATTGATCCAGCGCTATGGGGAGAGAGCTGGGCAGTGGGATTAGTTTGGGGATTGATAAGGACTATGGGGAGAGAGGGGTCACTGGGATTATTTTGGGATTGATACAGAGCTATGGGGAGAGGGCAGGTCAGTGGGATTAGATTGGGATTGATACAGGGCTATTGGGAGAGCATGGGGCAGTGGGATTAGTTTGGGGTTGTTACGCGGCTATGGGGAGAGTGTGGGGCAGTGGAATTCGTTTGGGATTGATACAGGGCTATGGGGAGAGAGCGAGGCAGTGGGATTAGTTTGGTGCTTGTTATAGGGCTATGGGGAGGGAGCGTGGCAGTGGGATTAGTTTGGGGATTGATATCGGGCTATAGGGAGAGAGCGTAGCGGTGAAATTAGTTTTGGATTGATACGGGACTGTCGGGAGAGAGCGGGACAGTGGGATTAGACTGGGATTGATAGAGGGATATGGGGAGACAGTGGGACAGTGGGATTGGTTTCGGGATTGATAAGGACTATCGGGAAAATGGGGACAATTGGGATTAGTTTGGGATTGATACAGAGCTATGGGGAGTGAGCAAATCAGTGGGATTAGATTGGGATTGATGCAGGGCTATGGGGAGAGCGTGGGGCAGTGGGATTAGTTTAGGATTGATATAGGGCCATGGGGAGAGTGTGAGGCACTGGGATTAGTTTGGGATTGATACAGTGCTATGGCGAGAGAGCGGGGCAGTGGGATTAGTTTGAGGTTTGACAGAGGGCTATGGGCAGAGAGTGGGGCAGTGGGATTAGTTTGGGGATTGACAGAGGGCTATGGGCAGAGAGTGGGGCAGTGGGATTAGTTTCCGGTTGATACGGGGCTATGGGGAGGGAGCGGGGCAGTGGGATTAGTTTCGGGATAGGTACAGGGCTATGGGGAGAGAGTGGCGCAGTGGGATTAGTTAGGGATTGATACAGGTCTATTGGGAGAGAGCGGGGCAGTGGGATTAGTTTGGGGATTGACAGAGGGCTTTGGGGAGAGAGTGGGGCAGTGGGATTAGTTTGGGGATAGGTACAGGGCTATGGGGAGAGAGTGGGGCAGTGGGATTAGTTTGGGATCGATACAGAGCTATGGGGAGAGAGTGGGGCAGTGGGATTAGTTTTGGGATTGAGAGATGGCTCTTGTGAGAGAGCGGGGCAGTTGGACTAGTTTAGGATTGATACAGGGCTCTGGGCAGAGAGCGGGGCAGTGGGATTAGTTTAGGATTGATCCAGGGCAATGGGGAGAGAGTGGGGCAGTGGGATTAGTTTTGGGATTGATTCAGGTCTAAGGGGAGACAGGGGGGCAGTGGGATTAGTTTTGGATTGATACAGGGCTCGGGGCAGAGATTGGGGCAGTGGGATGAGTTTGCGGATTGATGCAGGGCTGTGGGGTGAGAGTGGGGCAGTGGGATTAATTTGGGGATTGATACAGGGCTATGGGGAGAGAGTGGGGCAGTGGGATTAGTTTATGATTGATACAGGGCTATGGGAATAGAGCGGGGCAGTGGGATCAGTTTGGGGATTGATAAGGGCTATGGGGACAAAGGGGATACTGGGATTAGTTTGGACTTGATACAGAGCTATGGTGAGAGAGCAGGTAAGTGTGATTAGATTGTGAATGATACAGGGCTATTTGGAGAGAGTGGGGCAGTGGGATTAGTGTGGGATTGAAACAGGGCGATGGGGAGACAGTGGGGCAGTGGGATTAGTTTGTGATTGATACAGGGCAATGGGGAGAGAGCGGTGCAGTGGGATCAGTTTGGGGATTGATAAGGGATATGGGGAGAGAGGGGACACTGGGATTAGTTTGGAATTGATACAGAGCTATGGGGAGAGAGCAGGTCAGTGGGATTAGATTGGGATTGATACAGGGCTATTGGGAGAGTGCGGGGCAGTGGGATTAGTTTAGGATTGATCCAGGGATATGGGGAGAGAGCTGGACAGTGGGATTAGTTTGGGATTGATACAGGGCAATGGGGAGAGTGCGCAGCAGTGGGATTAGTTTGGGATTGATACAGGGCTATGTGAAGGGAGCGAGGCAGTGGGATTAGTTTGGGGATAGGTACAGGGCTGTGGGGAGAGAGTGGGGCAGTTGGACTAGTTTAGGATTGATACAGGGATTTGGGGAGAGAGCGGGGCAGTGGGATTAGTTTAGGATTGATAGAGAGCTATGGGGAGAGAGCGAGGCAGTGAGATTAGTTTTGGGATTGATACAGGGCTATGGGGAGACAGCGGGGCAGTGGGATTATTTTGGGATTGATACAGGGCTATGGGGAGAGAGCGAGGCAGTGGGATTAGTTTGGGGATTGATACAGGGCTATGGGGAGAGAGCGGGGCGGTGGGATTAGTTTCCGGATTGATACAGGGTTATGGGGAGAGAGCGGGGCAGTGGGATTAGTTTGGGGATTGATACAGGGCTATGGGGAGAGAGCGGGCAGTGGGATTAGTTTAGGATTTATACAGGGCTATGGGGAGAGAGCGGGGCAGTGGGATTAGTTTGGGGATTGATAAGGGCTATGGGGACAAAGGGGACACTGGGATTAGTTTGGACTTGATACAGAGCTATGGGGAGAGAGCAGATCAATGGCATTAGATTGGGATTGATACAGGGCTATTTGGAGAGAGTGAGGCAGTGGGATTAGTTTGGAATTGATACAGAGCTATGGGTTAGAGAGCAGGTCATTGGGATTAGATTGGGATTGATACAGGGCTATTGGGAGAGTGCGGGGCAGTGGGATTAGTTTGGGATTGATACAGGGCTAGGGGCAGAGAGTGGGGCAGTGGGATTAGTTTGCGGATTGATACAGGGCCGTGGGTAGAGAGTGGGGCAGTGGGATTAGTTTGGGGATTGATAAGGACAATGCCGAGAGATGGGACACTGGGATTAGTTTGGAATTGATACAGAGCGATGGGGAGCGAGCAGGTCAGTGGGATTAGATTGGGATTGACACAGGGCTATTGGGAGAGTGCGGGGCAGTGGGATTAGTTTAGGATTGATCCAGGGCTATGAGGAGAGAGCTGGACAGTGGAATTAGTTTGGGATTGATACAGGGCTAAGGGGAGAGTGCGGGGCAGTGGGATTCGTTTGGGATTGAAACAGGGCTATGGGGAGGGAGCGGGGCAGTCGGATTAGTTTGCGGTTGATACAGGGCTATGGGGAGAGTTGGGACACTGGGATTAGTTTGGGATTGATACAGAGCTATGGGGAGAGAGCAGGTCTCTGGGATTATTTTGGGATTGATACAGAGCTATGGGGAAAGAGCAGGTCAGTGAGATTAGATTGGGATTGATACAGGTCTATTGGGAGAGAGCGGGGCAGTGGGACTAGTTTGGGGATTGACAGAGGACTTTGGGGAGAGAGTGGGGCAGTAGGATTAGTTTGGGGATAGGTACAGGGCTATGGGGAGAGAGTGGGGCAGTGGGATTAGTTTGGGATTGAAACAGAGCTATGGGGAGAGAGTGGGGCAGTGGGATTAGTTTGGGGATTGACAGAGGGCTATGGGGAGAGAGCGGGGCAGTTGGACTAGTTTAGGATTGATACAGGGCTCTGGGGAGAGAGCGGGGCAGTGGGTTTCGTTTAGGATTGGTCCAGGGCTATGGGGAGAGAGTGGGGCAGTGGGATTAGTTTTGGGATTGATTCAGGGCTAAGGGGAGACAGCGGGGCAGTGGGATTAGTTTGCGGATTGATACAGGGTTATGGGGAGAGAGCGGGGCAGTGAGATTAGTTTTGGATTGATACAGAGCTATGGGAGAGAGCGGGGCAGTGGGATTAGTTTGGGGATTGATGCAGGGCTATGGGGAGAGAGCGGGGCAGTGTGATTAGTTTAGGATTAATGCAGGGCTAAGGGGAGACAGTGGGTCAGTGGGATTAGTTTGGGATTGATACACGGCTAGGGGCAGAGAGTGGGGCAGTGGGATTTGTTTGCAGATTGATACAGGGCTGTGGGGAGAGAGTGGGGCCAGTGGCATTAATTTGGGGATTGATCCAGGGCTATGGGAAGAGAGCGGGGCAGTGGGATTAGTTTGGGGATTGATAAGGGCTATGGGGACAAAGGGGATACTGGGATTAGTTTGGACTTGATACAGAGCTATGGGGAGAGAGCAGGTCAGTGGGATTAGATTGTGATTGATACAGGGCTATTTGGAGAGAATGGGGCAGTGGGATTAGTTTGGGATTGACACAGGGCGATGGGGAGAAAGTGGGGCAGTGGGATTAGTTTGGGATTGATACAGGGCTATGGGAAGAGAGCAGTGCAGTCGGATTAGTTTGGGGATTGATAAGGACTATGGGGAGAGAGGGGACACTGGGATTAGTTTGGAATTGATACAGAGCTATGGCGAGAGAGCAGGTCAGTGAGATTAGATTGGGTTCGATACAGAGCGATTGGGAGAGTGCGGGGCAGTGGGATTAGTTTAGGATTGATCCAGGGCTATGGGGAGAGAACTGGAGAGTGGGATTAGTTTGGGATTGATACAGGGCAATGGGGAGAGTGCGGATCAGTGGGATTAGTTTGGGATTGATACAGGGCTATGAGGAGAGAGTGGGGCAGTGTGATTAGTTTGCGGATTGACAAAGGGCTATGGGGAGAGAGTGAGGCAGTGGGATTAGTTTGCGGTTGATACGGGGCTATGTGGAGGGAGCGGGGCAGTGGGATTAGTTTGTGGATAGGTACAGGGCTATGGGGAGAGAGTGGGGCAATGGGATTAGTTTGGGATCGATACAGAGCGATGGGGAGAGAGCGGGGCAGTGGGATTAGTTTGGGGATTGACAGAGGGCTATGGGGAGAGAGTGGGGCAGTGAGATTAGTTTGAGATTGATACAGGGCTATTGGGAGAGAGCGGGGCAGTGGGATTAGTTTGGGGATTGACAGAGGGCTATGGGGAGAGAGTGGGGCTATGGGATTAGTTTGGGGATAGGTACAGGGCTATGGAGAGAGAGTGGGGCAGTGGGATTAGTTTTGGCATTGATACAGGGCTATGGGGAGAGAGTGGGGCAATGGGATTAGTTTGGGATCGATACAGAGCGATGGGGAGAGAGTGGGGCAGTGGGATTAGTTTGGGGATTGACAGAGGGCTATTGGGAGAGAGCGGGGCAGTGGGATTAGTTTGGGGATTGATACAGTGCTAAGGGGAGACAGCGGGGCAGTGGGATTTGTTTGGGATTGATACAGGGCTATGGGGAGAGAGTGGGGCAGTGGGATTAGTTTGAGATTGATACAGGGCTATTGGGAGAGAGCGGGGCAGTGGGATTAGTTTGGGGATAGGTACAGGGCTGTGGAGAGAGAGTGAGGCAGTGGGATTAGTTTTGGGATTGATTCAGGGCTAAGGAAAGACAGCGGGGCAGTGGGATTAGTTTAGGATTGATACAGGGCTATGGGGAGAGAGCGAGGCAGTGGGATTAGTTTGGGACTTGATACAGGGCTATGGGAACAGAGTGGGGCAGTGGGATTAGTTTTGGGAGTGATTCAGGGCTAAGGGGAAACAGCGGGGCAGTGGGATTAGATTGGGATTGATACAGGGCTATGGGGAGAGAGCGGGGCGGTGGGATTAGTTTGCGGATTGATACAGGGTTATGGGGGGAGAGCGGGGCAGCGGGATTAGTTTAGGATTTATACAGGGCTATGGGGAGAGAGCGAGGCAGTGGGATTAGTTTGGGGATTGATACAGGGCTATGGGGAGAGAGTGGGGCAGTGGGATTAGTTTGGGGATTGACAGAGGGCTATTGGGAGAGAGCGGGGCAGTGGGATTAGTTTGGGGATTGATACAGGGCTAAGGGGAGACAGCGGGACAGTGGGATTATTTTGGGATTCATACAGGGCTATTTGGACAGAGTGGGGCAGTGGGAATAGTTTGGGGATTGACACAGGGCGATGGGCAGAGAGTGGGGCAGTGGGATTAGTTTGGGGATTGATACAGGGCTATGGCGAGAGAGGGGACACTGGGATTAGATTGGAATTGATACAGAGCTATGTGGGAGAGAGCAGGTCAGTGGGATTAGATTGGGATTGACACAGGGCTATTGGGAGAGTGCGGGGCAGTGGGATTAGTTTAGGATTGATCCAGGGCTGTGGGGAGAGAGCTGGACAGTGGGATTAGTTTGGGATTGATACAGGGCTATGGGAAGAGAGCAGTGCAGTCGGATTAGTTTGGGGATTGATAAGGACTATGGGGAGAGAGGGGACACTGGGATTAGTTTGGAATTGATACAGAGCTATGGGGAGAGAGCAGGTCAGTGAGATTAGATTGGCTTCGATACAGAGCGATTGGGAGAATGCGGGGCAGTGGGATTAGTTTAGGATTGATCCAGGGCTATGGGGAGAGAACTGGAGAGTGGGATTAGTTTGGGATTGATACAGGGCAATGGGGAGAGTGCGGGGCAGTGGGATTAATTTGGGATTGATACAGGGCTATGGGACGAGAGCAGTGCAGTGGGATTAGTTTGCGGTTGATACGGGGCTATGTGGAGGGAGCGAGGCAGTGGGATTAGTTTGGGGATAGGTACAGGGCTATGGGGAGAGAGTGGGGCAATGGGATTAGTTTGGGATCGATACAGAGCGATGGGGAGAGAGCGGGGCAGTGGGATTAGTTTGGGGATTGACAGAGTGCTATTGGGTGAGAGCGGGGCAGTGGGATTAGTTTGGGGATTGACAGAGGGCTATGGGGAGAGAGTGGGGCAGTGGGATTAGTTTGGGGATAGGTACAGGGCTCTGGAGAGAGAGTGGGGCAGTGGGATTAGTTTTGGCATTGATACAGGGCTATCGGGAGAGAGTGGGCAATGGGATTAGTTTGGGATCGATACAGAGCGATGGGGAGAGAGCGGGGCAGTGGGATTAGTTTGGGGATTGACAGAGGGCTATTGGGAGAGAGCGGGGCAGTGAGATTAGTTTGGGGATTGATACAGGGCTAAGGGGAGACAGCGGGGCAGTGGGATTAGTTTGGGATTGATACAGGGCTATGGGGAGAGAGTGGGGCAGTGGGATTAGTTTGAGATTGATACAGGGCTATTGGGAGAGAGCGGGGCAGTGGGATTAGTTTGGGGATAGATACAGGGCTGTGGAGAGAGAGTGGGGCAGTGGGATTAGTTTTGGGATTGATTCAGGGCTAAGGAGAGACAGCGGGGCAGTGGGATTAGTTTAGGATTGATACAGGGCTATGGGGAGAGAGCGAGGCAGTGGGATTAGTTTGGGACTTGATACAGGGCTATGGGAACAGAGTGGGGCAGTGGGATTAGTTTTGGGAGTGATTCAGGGCTAAGGGGAAACAGCGGGGCAG
This sequence comes from Pristiophorus japonicus, assembly GCF_044704955.1. NCBI lineage: Eukaryota > Metazoa > Chordata > Chondrichthyes > Pristiophoridae > Pristiophorus > Pristiophorus japonicus. The sequence continues at coordinate 699,261 of NW_027252058.1, read as the reverse complement.
TGGGATTAGTTTGGGATTGATACAGGGCTATGGGGAGAGAGCGGGGCGGTGGGATTAGTTTGCGGATTGATACAGGGTTATGGGGGGAGAGCGGGGCAGTGGGATTAGTTTAGGATTTATGCAGGGCTATGGGGAGAGAGCGAGGCAGTGGGATTAGTTTGGGGATTGATACAGGGCTATGGGGAGAGAGTGGGGCAGTGGGATAAGTTTTGGGATTGATACAGGTCTATGAGGAGAGAGTGGGGCAGTGGGATTAGTTTTGGGATTGATTCACGGCTAATGGCGACAGCAGGGCAGTGGGATTAGTTTGGGATTGATATAGGGCTATGGGGAGCGGGGCAGTGGGATTAGTTTGGGGATTGATAGAAGGCTATGGAGAGAGAGTGGGGCAGTGGGATTAGCTTGGGGATTGATAGAGGGCTATGGGGAGACAGCGGGACAGTGGGATTATTTTGGGATTCATACAGGGCTATTTGGACAGAGTGGGGCAGTGGGAATAGTTTGGGGATTGACACAGGGCGATGGGCAGAGAGTGGGGCAGTGGGATTAGTTTGGGGATTGATACAGGGCTATGGCGAGAGAGGGGATACTGGGATTAGATTGGAATTGATACAGAGCTATGTGGGAGAGAGCAGGTCAGTGGGATTAGATTGGGATTGACACAGGGCTATTGGGCAAGTGCGGGGCAGTGGGATTAGTTTAGGATTGATCCAGGGCTGTGGGGAGAGAGCTGGACAGTGGGATTAGTTTGGGATTGATACAGGGCTATGGGGAGAGTGCGGGGCAGTGGGATTAATTTGGGATTGAAACAGGGCTATGGGGAGAGAGTGGGGCAGTGGGATTAGTTTGCGGATTGACAGAGGGCTATGGGGAGAGAGTGGGGCAGTCGGATTAGTTTGCGGATTGACAGAGGGCTATGGGGAGAGAGTGGGGTAGTGGGATTAGTTTGCGGATTGATACAGGGCTATGGGGAGAGAGCGGGGCAGTGGGATTAGTTTGGGGATTGATAGAAGGCTATGGAGAGAGAGTGGGGCAGTGGGATTAGTTTGGGGATTGATAGAGGGCTATGGGGAGACAGCGGGACAGTGGGATTATTTTGGGATTCATACAGGGCTATTTGGACAGAGTGGGGCAGTGGGAATAGTTTGGGGATTGATACAGGGCGATGGGCAGAGAGTGGGGCAGTGGGATTAGTTTGGGATTGATACAGGGCTATGGGACGAGAGCAGTGCAGTGGGATTAGTTTGGGGATTGATAAGGGCTATGGGGAGAGTTGGGACACTGGGATTAGTTTGGGATTGATACAGAGCTATGGGGAGAGAGCAGGTCAGTGGGATTAGTTTAGGATTGATCCAGCGCTATGGGGACAGAGCGGGGCAGTGGGATTAGTTTGGGGATTGATAAGGACTATGGGGAGAGAGGGGTCACTGGGATTATTTTGGGATTGATACAGAGCTATGGGGAGAGAGCAGGTCAGTGGGATTAGATTGGGATTGATACAGGGCTATTGGGAGAGCATGGGGCAGAGGGATTAGTGTGGGGTTGTTACGCGGCTATGGGGAGAGTGTGGGGCAGTGGAATTAGTTTGGGATTGATACAGGGCTATGGGGAGAGAGCGAGGCAGTGGGATTAGTTTGGTGCTTGTTATAGGGCTATGGGGAGGGAGCGTGGCAGTGGGATTAGTTTGGGGATTGATATCGGGCTATAGGGAGAGAGCGTAGCGGTGAGATTAGTTTTGGATTGATACGGGACTGTCGGGAGAGAGCGGGACAGTGGGATTAGACTGGGATTGATAGAGGGATATGGGGAGACAGTGGGACAGTGGGATTGGTTTCGGGATTGATAAGGACTATCGGGAAAAAGGAGACAATTGGGATTAGTTTGGAATTGATACAGAGCTATGGGGAGAGAGCAGGTCAGTGGGATTAGATTGGGATTGATACAGGGCTATTGGGAGAGTGCGGGGCAGTGGGATTAGTTTAGGATTGATCCAGGGATATGGGGAGAGAGCTGGACAGTGGGATTAGTTTGGGATTGATACAGGGCAATGGGGTGAGTGCGCAGCATTGGGATTAGTTTGGAGATTGACAGAGGGTTGTGGGGAGAGAGTGGGGCAGTTGGACTAGTTTAGGATTGATACAGGGATTTGGGGAGAGAGCGGGGCAGTAGGATTAGTTTAGGATTGATAGAGGGCTATGGGGAGAGAGCGAGGCAGTGAGATTAGTTTTGGGATTGATACAGGGCTATGGGGAGACAGCGGGGCAGTGGGATTAGTTTGGGGATTGATACAGGGCTATGGGGAGACAGAGGGCAGTGGGATTAGTTTAGGATTTATACAGGGCTATGGGGAGAGAGCGGGGCAGTGGGATTAGTTTGGGGATTGATAAGGGCTATGGGGACAAAGGGGACACTGGGATTAATTTGGACTTGATACAGAGCTACGGGGAGAGAGCAGGCCAATGGGATTAGATTGGGATTGATACAGGGCTATTTGGAGAGAGTGGGGCAATGGGATTAGTTTGGGATTGATACAGGGCTATGGGAAGAGAGCAGGGCAGTGGGATAAGTTTGGGGATTGATAAGGGCTATGGGAGACAGGGGACACTGGGATTAGTTTGGAATTGATACAGAGCTATGGGTTAGAGAGCAGGTCATTGGGATTAGATTGGGATTGGTACAGGGCTATTGGGAGAGTGCGGGGCAGTGGGATTAGTTTGGGATTGATACAGGGCTAGGGGCAGAGAGTGGGGCAGTGGGATTAGTTTGCGGATTGATACAGGGCCGTGGGGAGAGAGTGGGGCAGTGGGATTAGTTTGGGGATTGATAAGGACAATGCCGAGAGATGGGACACTGGGATTAGTTTGGAATTGATACAGAGCTATGGGGAGAGAGCAGGTCAGTGGGATTAGATTGGAATTGACACAGGGCTATTGGGAGAGTGCGGGGCAGTGGGATTAGTTTAGGATTGATCCAGGGCTATGAGGAGAGAGCTGGACAGTGGGATTAGTTTGGGGATTGATATCGGGCTATGGGGAGAGAGCGTGGCGGTGAGATTAGTTTAGGATTGATCCGGGGCTATGGGGAGTGAGCGTGGCAGTGAGATTAGTTTTGGATTGATACGGGGCTATGGGGAGAGAGTGGGGCAGTGGGATTAGTTTGGGATTGATACAGGGCTATGGGGAGAGAGCGGGGCAGTTGGGACTAGTTTAGGATTGATACAGGACTCTGGGGAGAGAGTGGGGCAGTGGGATTAGTTTAGGATTGATACAGGGTTATGGGGAGAGAGCGGGGCAGTGGGATCAGTTTAGGATTTATACAGGGTTATGGGAAGAGAGCGGGGCAGTGGGATTAGTTTAGGATTTATACAGGGCTATCGGGAGAGAGCGAGGCAGTGGGATTAGTTTGGGGATTGATACAGGGCTATGGGGAGAGAGTGGGGCAGTGGGATTAGTTTTGGGATTGATTCAGGTCTAAGGGGAGACAGTGGGGCAGTGGGATTAGTTTGGGATTGATACAGGGCTAGGGGCAGAGATTGGGGCAGTGGGATTAGTTTGCGGATTGATACAGGGCTGTGGGGAGAGAGTGGGGCAGTGGGATTAGACTGGGATTGATAGAGGGATATGGGGAGTCAGTGGGACAGTGGGATTGATTTGGGATTGATACAGGGCGATGGGGAGAGAGTTGGGCAGTGGGTTTAGTTTGGGATTGATACGGGGCTATCGGGAGAGAGCGGGGCAGTGGGATTAGATTGGGATTGATAGAGGGATATGCGGAGACAGTGGGACATTGGGATTGATTTGGGATTGATACAGGGCGATGGGGAGAGAGTGGGGCAGTGGGATTAGTTTGGGATTGATCCAGGGCTATGGGAAGAGAGTGGGGCAGTGGGATTAGTTTGGGGATTGATAAGGGTTATGGGGACAAAGGGGACACTGGGATTAGTTTGGACTTGATACAGAGCTATGGGTTAGAGAGCAGATCATTGGGATTAGATTGGGATTGATACAGGGCTATGGGGAGAGAGTGGGGCAGTGGGATTGGTTTGCAGATTGATACATGGCTGTGGGGAGAGAGTGGGGCAGTGGGATTAATTTGGGGATTGATACAGGACTATGGGGAGAGAGCGGGCAGTGGGATTAGTTCAGGGTTTATACAGGGCTATGGGGAGAGAGCGGGGCAGTGGGATTAGTTTGGGGATTGATAAGGGCTATGGGGGCAAAGCGGACACTGGGATTAGTTTGGACTTGATACAGAGCTATGGGGAGAGAGCAGGTCAATGGGATTAGATTGGGATTGATACAGGGCTATTTGGAGAGAGTGGGGCAGTGGGATTAGTTTGGGATTGATACAGGGCTATGGGAAGAGAGCAGGGCAGTGGGATTAGTTTGGTGATTGATAAGGGCTATGGGAGACAGGGGACACTGGATTAGTTTGGAATTGATACAGAGCTATGGGTTAGAGAGCAGGTCATTGGGATTAGATTGGGATTGATACAGGGCTATTGGGAGAGTGCGGGGCAGTGGGATTAGTTTGGGATTGATACAGGGCTGGGGCAGAGAGTGGGGCAGTGGGATTAGTTTGCGGATTGATACAGGGCCGTGGGGAGAGAGTGGGGCAGTGGGATTAGTTTGGGGATTGATAAGGACAATGCCGAGAGATGGGACACTGGGATTAGTTTGGAATTGATACAGAGCTATGGGGAGAGAGCAGGTCAGTGGGATTAGATTGGGATTGACACAGGGCTATTGGGAGAGTGTGGGGCAGTGGGATTAGTTTAGGATTGATCCAGGGCTATGAGGAGAGAGCTGGACAGTGGGATTAGTTTGGGGATTGATATCGGGCTATGGGGAGAGAGCGTGGCGGTGAGATTAGTTTTGGATTGATCCGGGGCTATGGGGAGTGAGCGTGGCAGTGAGATTAGTTTTGGATTGATACGGGGCTATGGGGAGAGAGTGGGGCAGTGGGATTAGTTTGGGATTGATACAGGGCTATGGGGAGAGAGTGGGGCAGTGGGATTAGTTTGGGGATTGACAGAGGGCTATGGGGAGAGAGCGGGGCAGTTGGGACTAGTTTAGGATTGATACAGGACTCTGGGGAGAGAGTGGGGCAGTGGGATTAGTTTAGGATTGATACAGGGTTATGGGGAGAGAGCGGGGCAGTGGGATCAGTTTAGGATTTATACAGGGTTATGGGAAGAGAGCGGGGCAGTGGGATTAGTTTAGGATTTATACAGGGCTATCGGGAGAGAGCGAGGCAGTGGGATTAGTTTGGGGATTGATACAGGGCTATGGGGAGAGAGTGGGGCAGTGGGATTAATTTTGGGATTGATTCAGGTCTAAGGGGAGACAGTGGGGCAGTGGGATTAGTTTGGGATTGATACAGGGCTAGGGGCAGAGATTGGGGCAGTGGGATTAGTTTGCGGATTGATACAGGGCTGTGGGGAGAGAGTGGGGCAGTGGGATTAGACTGGGATTGATAGAGGGATATGGGGAGACAGTGAGACAGTGGGATTGATTTGGGATTGATACAGGGCGATGGGGAGAGAGTTGGGCAGTGGGTTTAGTTTGGGATTGATACGGGGCTATCGGGAGAGAGCGGGGCAGTGGGATTAGACTGGGATTGATAGAGGGATATGCGGAGACAGTGGGACATTGGGATTGATTTGGGATTGATACAGGGCGATGGGGAGAGAGTGGGGCAGTGGGATTAGTTTGGGATTGATCCAGGGCTATGGGAAGAGAGTGGGGCAGTGGGATTAGTTTGGGGATTGATAAGGGCTATGGGGACAAAGGGGACACTGGGATTAGTTTGGACTTGATACAGAGCTATGGGTTAGAGAGCAGGTCATTGGGATTAGATTGGGATTGATACAGGGCTATGGGGAGAGAGTGGGGCAGTGGGATTGGTTTGCAGATTGATACATGGCTGTGGGGAGAGAGTGGGGCAGTGGGATTAATTTGGGGATTGATACAGGACTATGGGGAGAGAGCGGGCAGTGGGATTAGTTCAGGATTTATACAGGGCTATGGGGAGAGAGCGGGGCAGTGGGATTAGTTTGGGGATTGATAAGGGCTATGGGGACAAAGGGGACACTGGGATTAGTTTGGACTTGATACAGAGCTATGGGGAGAGAGCAGGTCAATGGGATTAGATTGGGATTGATACAGGGCTATTTGGAGAGAGTGGGGCAGTGGGATTAGTTTGGGATTGATACAGGGCTATGGGAAGAGAGCAGGGCATTGGGATTAGTTTGGTGATTGATAAGGGCTATGGGAGCAGGGGACACTGGATTAGTTTGGAATTGATACAGAGCTATGGGTTAGAGAGCAGGTCATTGGGATTAGATTGGGATTGATACAGGGCTATTGGGAGAGTGCGGGGCAGTGGGATTAGTTTGGGATTGATACAGGGCTAGGGGCAGAGAGTGGGGCAGTGGGATTAGTTTGCGGATTGATATAGGGCCGTGGGGAGAGAGTGGGGCAGTGGGATTAGTTTGGGGATTGATAAGGACAATGCCGAGAGATGGGACACTGGGATTAGTTTGGAATTGATACAGAGCTATGGGGAGAGAGCAGGTCAGTGGGATTAGATTGGGATTGACACAGGGCTATTGGGAGAGAGTGGGGCAGTGGGATTAGTTTGGGGATTGATACAGGGCTATGGGGAGAGAGCGGGGCAGTGGGATTAGTTTGCGATTGATACAGGGTTATTTGGAAAGAGTGGGGCAGTGGGATTAGTTTGGGATTGATACAGGGCGATGGGGAGAGAGCGGGGCAGTGGGATTAGTTTGGGGATTGATACGGGCTATGTGGAGAGAGCGGGTCAGTGGGATTAGTTTGGGGATTGATACGGGCTATGTGGAGAGAGGGGACACTGGGATTAGTTTGGGATTGATACAGAGCTATGGGGATAGAGCAGGTCAGTGGGATTCGATTGGGATTGATACAGGGCTATGTGTAGACAGCGGGTCATTGGGATTAGTTTGGGGATTGATACAGGACTATGGGGAGAGAGCGAGGCAGTGGAATTAGTTTGGGATTGATACAGGGTTATGGGGAGAGAGCGAGGCAGTGGGATTAGTTTGGGGATTGATACAGGACTATGGGGAGAGAGCGAGGCAGTGGGATTAGTTTGGGATTGATACAGGGCGATGGGGAGACAGTGGGGCAGTGGGATTAGTTTGGGATTGATACAGGGCTAGGGGCAGAGATTGGGGCAGTGGGATTAGTTTGCGGATTGATACAGGGCTGTGGGGAGAGAGTGGGGCAGTGGGATTAGACTGGGATTGATAGAGGGATATGGGGAGACAGTGAGACAGTGGGATTGATTTGGGATTGATACAGGGCGATGGGGAGAGAGTTGGGCAGTGGGTTTAGTTTGGGATTGATACGGGGCTATCGGGAGAGAGCGGGGCAGTGGGATTAGACTGGGATTGATAGAGGGATATGCGGAGACAGTGGGACATTGGGATTGATTTGGGATTGATACAGGGCGATGGGGAGAGAGTGGGGCAGTGGGATTAGTTTGGGATTGATCCAGGGCTATGGGAAGAGAGTGGGGCAGTGGGATTAGTTTGGGGATTGATAAGGGCTATGGGGACAAAGGGGACACTGGGATTAGTTTGGACTTGATACAGAGCTATGGGTTAGAGAGCAGGTCATTGGGATTAGATTGGGATTGATACAGGGCTATGGGGAGAGAGTGGGGCAGTGGGATTGGTTTGCAGATTGATACATGGCTGTGGGGAGAGAGTGGGGCAGTGGGATTAATTTGGGGATTGATACAGGACTATGGGGAGAGAGCGGGCAGTGGGATTAGTTCAGGATTTATACAGGGCTATGGGGAGAGAGCGGGGCAGTGGGATTAGTTTGGGGATTGATAAGGGCTATGGGGACAAAGGGGACACTGGGATTAGTTTGGACTTGATACAGAGCTATGGGGAGAGAGCAGGTCAATGGGATTAGATTGGGATTGATACAGGGCTATTTGGAGAGAGTGGGGCAGTGGGATTAGTTTGGGATTGATACAGGGCTATGGGAAGAGAGCAGGGCATTGGGATTAGTTTGGTGATTGATAAGGGCTATGGGAGCAGGGGACACTGGATTAGTTTGGAATTGATACAGAGCTATGGGTTAGAGAGCAGGTCATTGGGATTAGATTGGGATTGATACAGGGCTATTGGGAGAGTGCGGGGCAGTGGGATTAGTTTGGGATTGATACAGGGCTAGGGGCAGAGAGTGGGGCAGTGGGATTAGTTTGCGGATTGATACAGGGCCGTGGGGAGAGAGTGGGGCAGTGGGATTAGTTTGGGGATTGATAAGGACAATGCCGAGAGATGGGACACTGGGATTAGTTTGGAATTGATACAGAGCTATGGGGAGAGAGCAGGTCAGTGGGATTAGATTGGGATTGACACAGGGCTATTGGGAGAGAGTGGGGCAGTGGGATTAGTTTGGGGATTGATACAGGGCTATGGGGAGAGAGCGGGGCAGTGGGATTAGTTTGCGATTGATACAGGGTTATTTGGAAAGAGTGGGGCAGTGGGATTAGTTTGGGATTGATACAGGGCGATGGGGAGAGAGCGGGGCAGTGGGATTAGTTTGGGGATTGATACGGGCTATGTGGAGAGAGCGGGTCAGTGGGATTAGTTTGGGGATTGATACGGGCTATGTGGAGAGAGGGGACACTGGGATTAGTTTGGGATTGATACAGAGCTATGGGGATAGAGCAGGTCAGTGGGATTCGATTGGGATTGATACAGGGCTATGTGTAGACAGCGGGTTATTGGGATTAGTTTGGGGATTGATACAGGACTATGGGGAGAGAGCGAGGCAGTGGAATTAGTTTGGGATTGATACAGGGTTATGGGGAGAGAGCGAGGCAGTGGGATTAGTTTGGGGATTGATACAGGACTATGGGGAGAGAGCGAGGCAGTGGGATTAGTTTGGGATTGATACAGGGCGATGGGGAGACAGTGGGGCAGTGGGATTAGTTTGGGATTGATACAGGGCTATGGGGAGAGAGTGGGGCAGTGGGATTAGTTTGCGGATTGACAGAGGGCTATGGGGAGAGAGTGGGGCAGTGGGATTAGTTTTGGGATTGATTCAGGTGTAAGGGGTGACAGTGGGGCAGTGGGATTAGTTTGCGGTTGATACGGGGCTATGGGGAGAGAGCGGGGCAGTGGGATTAGTTTGGGGATAGGTACGGGGCTATGGGGAGAGAGCGAGGCAGTGGGATTAGTTTTGGGATTGATTCAGGGCTAAGGGGAGACAGCGGGGCAGTGGGATTAGTTTGGGATTGATTCAGGTCTATGGGGAGAGAGCGGGGCGGTGGGATTAGTTTAGGATTTATACAGGGCTATGGGGAGAGAGCGAGGCAGTGGGATTAGTTTGGGGATTGATACGGGGCTATGGGGAGAGAGTGGGGCAATGGGATTAGTTTTGGGTTTGATTCACGGCTAAGGCTAGACTGCGGGGCAGTGGGATTAGTTTGGGATTGATACAGGGCTCGGGGCAGAGAGTGGGGCAGTGGGATTAGTTTGCGGATTGATACAGGGCTGTGGTCGAGAGTGGGGCAGTGGGATTAGTTTGGGATTGATACAGGGCTATGGGGAGAGAGCGGGGCAGTGGGATTAGTTTGGGGATTGATACAGGGCTATGGGGAGAGAGCAGGGCAGTGGGATTGGTTTGGGATTGATACAGGGCTATGGGGAGAGAGTGGGGCAGTGGGATTGGTTTGCAGATTGATACATGGCTGTGGGGAGAGAGTGGGGCAGTGGGATTAATTTGGGGATTGATACAGGACTATGGGGAGAGAGCGGGCAGTGGGATTAGTTCAGGATTTATACAGGGCTATCGGGAGAGAGCGAGGCAGTGGGATTAGTTTGGGGATTGATACGGGGCTATGGGGAGAGAGTGGGGCAATGGGATTAGTTTTGGGTTTGATTCACGGCTAAGGCTAGACAGCGGGGCAGTGGGATTAGTTTGGGATTGATACAGGGCTCGGGGCAGAGAGTGGGGCAGTGGGATTAGTTTGCGGATTGATGCAGGGCTGTGGTCGAGAGTGGGGCAGTGGGATTATTTTGTGATTGATACAGGGCTATGGGGAGAGAGCGGGGCAGTGGGATTAGTTTGGGGATTGATACAGGGCTATGGGGAGAGAGCAGGGCAGTGGGATTGGTTTGGGATTGATACAGGGCTATGGGGAGAGAGTGGGGCAGTGGGATTGGTTTGCAGATTGATACATGGCTGTGGGGAGAGAGTGGGGCAGTGGGATTAATTTGGGGATTGATACAGGACTATGGGGAGAGAGCGGGCAGTGGGATTAGTTCAGGATTTATACAGGACTATGGGGAGAGAGCGGGGCAGTGGGATTAGTTTGGGGATTGATAAGGGCTATGGGGGCAAAGGGGACACTGGGATTAGTTTGGACTTGATACAGAGCTATGGGGAGAGAGCAGGTCAATGGGATTAGATTGGGATTGATACAGGGCTATTTGGAGAGAGTGGGGCAGTGGGATTAGTTTGGGATTGATACAGGGCTATGGGAAGAGAGCAGGGCAGTGGGATTAGTTTGGTGATTGATAAGGGCTATGGGAGACAGGGGACACTGGATTAGTTTGGAATTGATACAGAGCTATGGGTTAGAGAGCAGGTCATTGGGATTAGATTGGGATTGATACAGGGCTATTGGGAGAGTGCGGGGCAGTGGGATTAGTTTGGGATTGATACAGGGTTGGGGCAGAGAGTGGGGCAGTGGGATTAGTTTGCGGATTGATACAGGGCCGTGGGGAGAGAGTGGGGCAGTGGGATTAGTTTGGGGATTGATAAGGACAATGCCGAGAGATGGGACACTGGGATTAGTTTGGAATTGATACAGAGCTATGGGGAGAGAGCAGGTCAGTGGGATTAGATTGGGATTGACACAGGGCTATTGGGAGAGTGTGGGGCAGTGGGATTAGTTTAGGATTGATCCAGGGCTATGAGGAGAGAGCTGGACAGTGGGATTAGTTTGGGGATTGATATCGGGCTATGGGGAGAGAGCGTGGCGGTGAGATTAGTTTTGGATTGATCCGGGGCTATGGGGAGTGAGCGTGGCAGTGAGATTAGTTTTGGATTGATACGGGGCTATGGGGAGAGAGTGGGGCAGTGGGATTAGTTTGGGATTGATACAGGGCTATGGGGAGAGAGTGGGGCAGTGGGATTAGTTTGGGGATTGACAGAGGGCTATGGGGAGAGAGCGGGGCAGTTGGGACTAGTTTAGGATTGATACAGGACTCTGAGGAGAGAGTGGGGCAGTGGGATTAGTTTAGGATTGATACAGGGTTATGGGGAGAGAGCGGGGCAGTGGGATCAGTTTAGGATTTATACAGGGTTATGGGAAGAGAGCGAGGCAGTGGGATTAGTTTAGGATTGATACAGGACTCTGGGGAGAGAGTGGGGCAGTGGGATTAGTTTAGGATTTATACAGGGCTATCGGGAGAGAGCGAGGCAGTGGGATTAGTTTGGGGATTGATACAGGGCTATGGGGAGAGAGTGGGGCAGTGGGATTAATTTTGGGATTGATTCAGGTCTAAGGGGAGACAGTGGGGCAGTGGGATTAGTTTGGGATTGATACAGGGCTAGGGGCAGAGATTGGGGCAGTGGGATTAGTTTGCGGATTGATACAGGGCTGTGGGGAGAGAGTGGGGCAGTGGGATTAGACTGGGATTGATAGAGGGATATGGGGAGACAGTGAGACAGTGGGATTGATTTGGGATTGATACAGGGCGATGGGGAGAGAGTTGGGCAGTGGGTTTAGTTTGGGATTGATACGGGGCTATCGGGAGAGAGCGGGGCAGTGGGATTAGACTGGGATTGATAGAGGGATATGCGGAGACAGTGGGACATTGGGATTGATTTGGGATTGATACAGGGCGATGGGGAGAGAGTGGGGCAGTGGGATTAGTTTGGGATTGATCCAGGGCTATGGGAAGAGAGTGGGGCAGTGGGATTAGTTTGGGGATTGATAAGGGCTATGGGGACAAAGGGGACACTGGGATTAGTTTGGACTTGATACAGAGCTATGGGTTAGAGAGCAGGTCATTGGGATTAGATTGGGATTGATACAGGGCTATGGGGAGAGAGTGGGGCAGTGGGATTGGTTTGCAGATTGATACATGGCTGTGGGGAGAGAGTGGGGCAGTGGGATTAATTTGGGGATTGATACAGGACTATGGGGAGAGAGCGGGCAGTGGGATTAGTTCAGGATTTATACAGGGCTATGGGGAGAGAGCGGGGCAGTGGGATTAGTTTGGGGATTGATAAGGGCTATGGGGACAAAGGGGACACTGGGATTAGTTTGGACTTGATACAGAGCTATGGGGAGAGAGCAGGTCAATGGGATTAGATTGGGATTGATACAGGGCTATTTGGAGAGAGTGGGGCAGTGGGATTAGTTTGGGATTGATACAGGGCTATGGGAAGAGAGCAGGGCATTGGGATTAGTTTGGTGATTGATAAGGGCTATGGGAGCAGGGGACACTGGATTAGTTTGGAATTGATACAGAGCTATGGGTTAGAGAGCAGGTCATTGGGATTAGATTGGGATTGATACAGGGTTATTGGGAGAGTGCGGGGCAGTGGGATTAGTTTGGGATTGATACAGGGCTAGGGGCAGAGAGTGGGGCAGTGGGATTAGTTTCCGGATTGATACAGGGCCGTGGGGAGAGAGTGGGGCAGTGGGATTAGTTTGGGGATTGATAAGGACAATGCCGAGAGATGGGACACTGGGATTAGTTTGGAATTGATACAGACCTATGGGGAGAGAGCAGGTCAGTGGGATTAGATTGGGATTGACACAGGGCTATTGGGAGAGAGTGGGGCAGTGGGATTAGTTTGGGGATTGATACAGGGCTATGGGGAGAGAGCGGGGCAGTGGGATTAGTTTGCGATTGATACAGGGTTATTTGGAAAGAGTGGGGCAGTGGGATTAGTTTGGGATTGATACAGGGCGATGGGGAGAGAGCGGGGCAGTGGGATTAGTTTGGGGATTGATACGGGCTATGTGGAGAGAGCGGGTCAGTGGGATTAGTTTGGGGATTGATACGGGCTATGTGGAGAGAGGGGACACTGGGATTAGTTTGGGATTGATACAGAGCTATGGGGATAGAGCAGGTCAGTGGGATTCGATTGGGATTGATACAGGGCTATGTGTAGACAGCGGGTCATTGGGATTAGTTTGGGGATTGATACAGGACTATGGGGAGAGAGCGAGGCAGTGGAATTAGTTTGGGATTGATACAGGGTTATGGGGAGAGAGCGAGGCAGTGGGATTAGTTTGGGGATTGATACAGGACTATGGGGAGAGAGCGAGGCAGTGGGATTAGTTTGGGATTGATACAGGGCGATGGGGAGACAGTGGGGCAGTGGGATTAGTTAGGGATTGATACAGGGCTATGGGGAGAGAGCGGGGCAGTGGGATTAGTTTGCGGATTGACAGAGGGCTATGGGGAGAGAGTGGGACAGTGGGATTAGTTTTGGGATTGATTCAGGTGTAAGGGGTGACAGTGGGGCAGTGGGATTAGTTTGCGGTTGATACGGGGCTATGGGGAGAGAGCGGGGCAGTGGGATTAGTTTGGGGATTGATACGGGGCTATGGGGAGAGAGTGGGGCAGTGGGATTAGTTTGCGGATTGATACAGGGCTGTGGTCGAGAGTGGGGCAGTGGGATTAGTTTGGGATTGATACAGGGCTATGGGGAGAGAGCGGGGCAGTGGGATTAGTTTGGGGATTGATACAGGGCTATGGGGAGAGAGCAGGGCAGTGGGATTGGTTTGGGATTGATACAGGGCTATGGGGAGAGAGCGGGGCCAGTGGGATTAGTTTGGGGATTGATACAGGGATATGGGCAGAGAGTGGGACAGTGGGATTAGTTTGCGATTGATACAGGGCTATTTGGAAAGAGTGGGGCAGTGAGATTAGTTTGGGATTGATACAGGGCGATGGGGAGAGAGTGGGACAGTGGGATTAGTTTGGGATAGATGCAGGGCAATAGAAGAGAGCGGGGCAGTGGGATAAGTTTGGGGATTGATACGGGCTATGTGGAGAGAGGGGACACTGGGATTAGTTTGGGATTGATACAGAGCTATGGGGAGAGAGCAGGTCAGTGGGATTAGATTGGAATTGATACAGGGCTATGGGGAGAGTGCGGGGCAGTGGGATTAGTTTAGGATTGATACAGGGCTATGGGGAGAGAGCGGGGCAGTGGGATTAGTTTGGGATTGATACAGGGCTATGGTGAGGGAGCGGGGCAGTGTGTTTAGTTTGGGAATCGGTACAGGGCTATGGGTCGAGAGCGAGGCAGTGGGATTAGTTTGGGGATTGATACAGGGCTATGGGGAGAGAGCGGGGCAGTGGGATAAGTTTGGGGATTGATACAGGGCTATGGGGAGAAAGTGGGGCAGTGGAATTAGTTTTGGGATTGATTCAGGACTATGGGCAGAGAGTGGGGCAGTGGAATTAGTTTTGGGATTGATTCAGGGCTCAGGGGAGACAGCGGGGCAGTGGGATTAGTTTCAGATTGATACAGGGCTTTGGGGAGAGAGCGGAGCGGTGAGATTAGTTTGCAGATTGATACAGGGCAATGGGGATAGAGCAGGTCAGTGGGATTCGATTGGGATTGATACAGGGATATGGGTAGACAGCGGGTCATTGGGATTAGTTTGGGATTGATACAGGTCTATGGGGATAGAGCGAGGCAGTGGGATTAGTTTGGGATTGATACAGGGTTATGGGGAGAGAGCGGGGCAGTGGGATTAGTTTGGGATTGATACAGGGTTATGGGGAGAGAGCGGGGCAGTGGGATTAGTTTTTGGATGTTGGTTGAGGGATACATTTTGAACCCAGGACACAGGGGAGAACTCCCCCTGCTCTTCGTCCCATAGAGGCAGTGGGACTCATGACATTGACCCGAGATGCTGACGGGCCCTCGGGTTTAATATCTCCGATAGTGTCGCACTCCCTTGGACTTGCAGCCGGTGAGTGTGGGCCTGGATTACAGGCCTGCAGTCTCTGTACTGTGTGGGGTTCAAACCCTTGTCCTTCTGACTCAGAGGAGAGAAAGTGAGACTGACCGAGCGAAGGCTGCCACATATTTCTTTCCTCGTTTGTTGTCCTGTGGCTGGTTTGGTGAAAGCACACCGACCCCAGAGCCCCTCCCCTGTGCCCGGCCCGAATGTGCGGCCTACCCACAGCCGAAAGCTCACCCTGGTGATCCCGGAAATCACTGGAGTAGACTTTGCGGGATTGCTCGAGGGACTGAATGGCCCACTCCCGTTTCCATGTCCCGGAGAGAACGAAGACACGGATAAGAAGCTTTGATCGGCGCAGCGAGTTTTATTTCTGAGCAATGCCCATTTGCCAGCAGTTTTACAGGGCCTACACAATCAGCTGGAGCCTGAATTAAAGTTAGCTTCGGTCGGGATCCTTGGACAGCTTCGCTGGGCAGGCCACATAGTCCGGCTGCCCGACACGAGACTCCCAAAGGGAGAGCAGCAGAAAACATGGCAAACCGAGTCTGTCAATGTCACAGTCACAGGGGAATATTACAGAGTGTTTCATAGAAATAACACAGGAACAGGAGGAGGCCCATTCAGCCCCTCGGGCCTGTTACACTGGAAAAGGAGGAGCCCATTCAGCCCCTCGAGCCTGTTACACAGGAACAGGAGGAGACCCATTCAGCCCCTCGAGCCTGTTACACAGGAACAGGAGGAGACCCATTCAGCCCCTCGAGCCTGTTACACAGGAAAAGGAGGAGCCCATTCAGCCCCTCGAGCCTGTTACACAGGAACAGGAGGAGACCCATTCAGCCCCTCGAGCCTGTTACACAGGAACAGGAGGAGACCCATTCAGCCCCTCGAGCCTGTTACACAGGAACAGGAGGAGGCCCATTCAGCCCCTCGAGCCTGTTACACAGGAACAGGAGGAGAACCATTCAGCCCCTCGGGCCTGTTACACAGGAACAGGAGGAGACCCATTCAGCCCCTTGAGCCTGTTACACAGGAACAGGAGGAGGCCCATTCAGCCCTTCGAGCCTGTTCCGCCAATCAATGAAATCATGACTGATCTGCGACCGAAGGCTAGACTTTTCACTTGGTGGCTAAGGCCGAAAAAAATGGGCCTTGTTCCTACGATGCGGGACGTATCGCCCGTGCTGATCGCCGGCTCAAGGCCAATTTTGTTTTTGCGATTTTCCACTCGGCCTTACCCCAGCGATGTCAAATGTGCGATGTGATTACTCGGCGATCTCACGATCGCCAAAAGAAAATGGAAGTAAATGAAAAAAAACGTTCCCTTGCAACGCATTACTGCGCATGTGTAGGTTGATTTTTTTTTCAGGTTGATGTTCTTTCCCACGTTTTGAGAGGTCAGAGGTCGTCACATGCTGAGAAGCTCTGTGAGGGTCTGTGAGAGAGAGAGAGAGAGGAGAAATGAGAAAGGAAGTGAGATTTGACAAAGCACTTACCAGAGAAAAATACTACCCTTAATTCAAACAATGGAGGGATCATTAGAAAGGCGAAGGGCCAAGCCCTTCAGCGAGGAGGCCAATGAGGCCCTTGTTCACATTGTCAGCACGAGGTGGGAGAATCTGACACGGGCTGGGCATGGGAAACCGCCACCCCATGCATATCGGAGGATTTGGGCAGAGATTGCCAACGTGGTCACGTCGGCATCTAATGAAGCGCGGATATCAGACCAGCGCTGCCAAAGATGGAACAGCCGACTGGCAGCTGCAAGAGTAAGTTGAAATTTATATTTGAAATCATCCATATTTATTATTTAATGATGTCTGGAAATTCTAACTCGAATCTGCAATGTTATCTTGTAATTTTTAAACATAACTAAATTAGAATTAAATTATAGAAACATAGAAACATAGAAAATAGGTGCAGAGTAGGCCTTTCGGCCCTTCGAGCCTGCACTGCCATTCAATAAGATCACAGCTGATCATTCCCTCAGTACCCCTTTTCTGCTTTCTCTCCATACCCCTTGATCCCTTTAGCCGTAAGGGCCATATCTAAATCCCCCTTGAATATATCCAATGAACTGGCATCAACAACTCTCTGCGGCAGGGAATTCCACAGGTTAACAACTCTCTGAGTGAAGAAGTTTATCCTCATCTCAGTCCTAATGGCTTACCCCTTATCCTTCGACTATGTCCCCTGGTTCTGGACATCGGGAACATTCTTCCCGCATCTAACCTGTCTAGTCCCGTCAGAATCTTATACGTTTCTATGAGATCCCCTCTCATCCTTCTAAACTCCAGTGAATAAAGGCTCAGTTGATCCAGTCTCTCCTCATATGACAGTCCAGCCATCCCTGGAATCAGTCTGGTGAACCTTCGCTGCACTCCCTCAATAGCAAGAACATCCTTCCTCAGATTAGGAGACCAAAACTGAACACAATATTCCAGGTGAGGCCTCACTAAGGCCCTGTACAACTGCAGTAAGACCTCCCTGCTCCTATACTCAAATCCCCTAGCTATGAAGGCCAACATACCATTTGCCTTCTTCACCGCCTGTTGTACGTACATGCCAACTTTCAATGACTGATGAACCATGACACCCAGGTCTCGTTGCACCTCCCCTTTTCCTAATCTGCCGCCATTCAGATAATATTCTGCCTTCGTGTTTTTGCCCCAAAAATGGATAACCTCACATTTATCCACATTATACTGCATCTGCCATGCATTTGCCCACTCACCTAACCTGTCCAAGTCACCCTGCAACCTCTTAGCGTCCTCCTCACAGCTCACACCGCCACCCAGTTTAGTGTCATCTGCAAACTTGGAGATATTACACTCAATTCCTTCATCTAAATCATTAATGTATATTGGAAAGAGCTGGGGTCCCAGCACTGAGCCCTGCGGCACTCCACTAGTCACTGCCTGCCATTCTGAAAAGGACACGTTTATCCCGACTCTCTGCTTCCTGTCTGCCAACCAGTTCTCTATCCACGTCAGTACATTACCCCCAATACCATGTGCTTTGATTTTGCACACCAATCTCTTGTGCGGGACCTTGTCAAAAGCCTTTTAAAAGTCCAAATACACCACATCCACTGGTTCTCCCTTGTCCACTCTACTAGTTACATCCTCAAAAAATTCCACAAGATTCGTCAAGCATGATTTCCCTTTTATAAATCCATGCTGACTCGATCTGATCCTGTCACTGTTTTCCAAATGCGCTGCTATTTCATCTTTAATGATTGATTCCAACATTTTCCCCACTACTGATGTCAGGCTAACCGGTCTATAATTAACCATTTTCTCTCTCCCTCCTTTTTAAAATGCGGTGTTACATTAGCTACCCTCCAGTCCAGAGGAACTGATCCAGAGTCGATAGACCGTTGGAAAATGATCACCAATGCATCCACTATTTCTAGGGCCACTTCCTTAAGTACTCTGGGATGTAGACCATCAGGCTCTGGGGATTTATCGACCTTCAATACCATCAATTTCCCTAACACAATTTCCCGTCTATTAAGGATATCCTTCAGTTCCTCCTTCTCACTAGACCCACTGTCCCCTAGCACATTCAGAAGGTTATTTGTGTCTTCCTTTGTGAAGACAGAACCGAAGTATTTGTTCAACTGGTCTGCCATTTCTTTGTTCCCCATTATAAATTCACCCGAATCCGACTGCAAGGGATCTATGTTTGTCTTCACTAATCTTTTTCTCTTCACATATTTATAGAAGCTTTTGCAGTCAATTTTTATGTTCCCTGCAAGTTTCCTCTCATACTCTATTTTCCCCTTCTTAATTAAACCCTTAATCCTTCTCTGATGAATTCTAAATTTCTCCCAGTCCTCAGGTTTGCTGCTTTTTCTGGCCAATTTCTATGCCTCTTCCTTGGATTTAACCCTATCCTTAATTTCCCTTGTTAGCCACAGTTGAGCCACCTTCCCCGTTTTATTTTTATTCCAGACAGGGATATACAATTGCTGAAGTTTATCCATGTGATCTTTAAATGTTTGTCATTGCTTATCCACCATCAACCCCTTAATTATGATTACATTTATGCACCGCAATATAAATTTGAATGTTACAGTATGAAATATCTTATTCCTATGCAATGTAATGCAAATTTGTAATTGAACTTATAAATCTGTCGGTCTTAAATGTTTATTGCCAAATCCATTTGCTTATGCCGTGCAATGTTACCTTATCTATTACAGAAGAAGATATCTATCAACTAACGCGAGCAACGCAGGACGGGCGGGAGCTGTGCCATGCTGCAGTCTCTTACTGCTTACAAAGAGCTTGCAGTGGCCTTGGTGGGGCCAGAAAGCCTTTCGGTCACAACCCGTGGTGTGGCTGAACCCACCCTTGAGTCACGTGAGTAATGAGAACTGTGCATTGTGCAATGTGTGAATCAATAGTAAATATTTGTTACGCGGGTAATCCTATGCAATGATACTTTAATTTGATATATAATTGAGTTATACTAGTGAGATGTACTATTGATCTTCAAATGAGGTCATGTTAGGCCTGATGAGCGCTTGAGCATATGGGCTAATGGTAATGTTTTGAGTTCTTGAAAAATTGAGATGAATTGATTTGAATTTATAAACGTTGTTTATAACTTCCATTTGTCTTTTAAAGGTCAACAAGTATCAGTGGAGTCAGTGGCCACATCCACTGAACCTTGAGGAACCTCCCAGGAGGATGAGCCAGAGGAGGAGCCAGTACAGACTCCTGCTGCTGCTGTGCATGAGCAGGAGGAGGAGGAGGAGGAGGAGGAGGAGGAGGAGGAGGGGGAGGAGGAGGTGGAGGAGGAGGAGGAGGAGGAGGGGGAGGAGGAGCAGGAGGGGGAGGAGGAGGAGGAGGAGGAGGAACAGGAGAAGGGGAGGAGGAGGAGCAGGAGGAGAAGGGGGATGAGGAGGAGGAGGAGGAGGAGCAGGAGGAGGAGGAGAGGAAGGAAGAGGAGGAGGGGAGGAGGAGGAGGAGGAACAGGAGGAGGGGAGGAGGAGGAGGAGGGTAGGAGGAGGAGGACGTGGAGGAGGAGGAGGAGGGGGAGGACGAGGAAGAGGAAGAAGAGGAGATTTTTTTGTGGGAGAGGGGGAACAACCTGCGGCCATCTCTTTTGAGACAGATGAGGCACCGGGACCAAGTGCAGGCGGTGATGCCAAGGCCCGTGACATTGCAGACGCTGACCCCACGGCGGTCCGGTCAGCGTGATATGCACTCGCCTACCACAGAGGACCAGACGGAGAGCTTACTTTCCCTGTGCAGGGAGACGATCGCGATCGGTCGCGACCTTATCCAGCGGTTCGTGGGTTTTTCAGCCAATTGGAGCCCATTCTCCACAACCTGGAGCGAGTTCTGTTCGCGCTTCTCCAGCTGGTGTTCTGAGTAGTGACAGACTGCTCGGGAGACGTTGGAGGCGATTAGGGAGCAGACAGTCACAACAAATGCCCCATGTCATGCGTTGTTGGCTGGACACGGCGCTACATCCCAAGGTGTCGTGTCCACTCGCAGCGAGACCCCAAGCACACAAGTGAGTACGGAGGACACAGTTCCTCCTGACTCGGAAGTAGAGCCTGAGGCTTCTGCTCCCGCTCCGTTACCCCCACCACGGCAGGAAGTCTTGCTGTCCCACTCTGCACGACATCTTAGTGTCGGTCTGCGTCGACCAAAACGGGCGGGTGGGGTGAGAACACGGGGTGGGACAGGATCTGGAGGGAAATGTGGCTGCAGGTAGGGAGAGGGGAGTGTCTTTCAATA
This sequence comes from Pristiophorus japonicus, assembly GCF_044704955.1. Taxonomy (NCBI): domain Eukaryota; kingdom Metazoa; phylum Chordata; class Chondrichthyes; family Pristiophoridae; genus Pristiophorus; species Pristiophorus japonicus. Next base: position 678,499 of record NW_027252058.1, on the reverse strand, counting down.
GTTCCGTTGTTACATAAATATTCACTTGTTATTGTCACTTTACTATTCTCTTGTTATTCTTACTAAAATGGTCACTTGTTATCAATACTTAAATGTTCACTTGCTATCATTACTTAACTGTCCACGTGCTTTTCTTACTAAAATAGTCACTTGTTATCATTACATAACTGTTCACTTGCTATTCTTACTAAAATGGTCACTTGTTATCAATACTTAAATGTTCACTTGCTATCATTACTTAACTGTCCACGTGCTATTCTTACTAAAATAGTCACTTGTTATCATTACATAAATGTTCACTTGTTATCATTACAAAAAGGTCACTTGTTATTAATACTTAAATGTTCAATTTCTTCTTCTAATGTTTTGGGGATTTGAGGGAAGGGTTGGTGTGGGGCGGGGGGTGGGGTGGGTGGGGGGTTGGAGGGAGGGTGTTGTTCATTAGTTCATAGAAAAAATTTTGCTTGTTAATAAAAAAAAAGTTTTTCTATAGCTTTTGTGCCTTCTCTCTTAGTTACATTAGTTTTCAAACGTACAGTTTTTCATGCATATTTGTTTGTTTATTCTGTTATTATACCAGTACTTTTACTTTGCCAGTACTTTAAACTTTACTTAAACTAATTCAGATGATAGGCCAGTGCAGGAAAGACAACAAGGAAACCCCACGGAAATGAAACTTTTGATTAACCCTAACTGTAATTGAACGTTTGAATATCAACAATAATAGTTTATGCAAAGCGTCCATTAATGAGCTGCTGACGCAAAAGCTTAGCGGCCATGTAACTGCCACTGGCTACTGGTCTTCGGGAAAGGTGTGGTGGTACCGGTGCTAGATCGCCAGGCTGATTAAGCTCCCCTATGTCCTCGCCCGCGTCCTCTCCTGCCTGTTCCTCCTCTTCATCTTCGCCGGCTGCCTCTTCTGTCTCATCTCCTTCTGGAGGTGGACCTGCACATGATCTGGCATTATTTGTCCTCTCTTTATAGCTAGGTTATGCAGCATGCAACACACCACAATAAACTCTGCTACCTGATCAGTGTGGTACTGGAGGCTGCCTCCGGAATGATCCAGGCATCTGAAGCATTGCTTTAGGACTCCTATTGTCTTTTTAACGATGTTGCGAGTCGCTATGTGACTTTCATTGTACCGTTTCTGTGTTTCAGTGACAGGGTTATGCAGAGGGGTCATAAGCCAACTGGCAAGGCCATATTCTTTATCCCCCAGCATCCAACTGTGACCTTCTGGCTGATTGACAAACAGGTCAGGGATAGCACTTTCACGTAAGATGTGCGCATCATGGATGCTGCCAGGAAATGTAGCATTTACTGTCATAATTGTTTGATTGTAGTCAACAACAAGCTGCACATTTAGTGAGTGGAACCCCTTTCTGTTACGAAACACCTCTGCGTTCTTTAAGGGTGCTTTCAGGGCAATGTGCCTGCAGTCTATTGCTCCCTGCACCTTGGGGAAGTCTGCTATTCTCGAGAAACCCAAAGCCCTCTCGGTCTGTGCCTCCCTGGTCATTGGGAAGCTGATGAAGTCCATCCTGCGAGCGTAAAGGGTTTTCAGTCACCTGTCGAATGCAGCAGTGTGTAGTGTGCTGAGAGATATGGCAGATGTCGCCAGCTGAAGCCTGAAAAGATCCCGATGCGTAAAAGGCTAGGGTGGCAGTAACCTTCACTTCAACGGACAGTGCGGTTCTGATGGTGCTGGAGGCTGCAGATCACCCTTGACGAATTGACATATCTCATCAATGACCTGCTTCTGGAATTGTGGCCTCCTAAGACAAGCGTTTTCAGACAAGTTCAGGTTGGATTGCTTTAACAAGTACCTTTGTTGGCTGAACGGTCTCCTCTTCTGTCTTCGTTTCCATCTATACATTACTCTGCCACCTCTTCGATTGATCCTTTCAGTAACCAATGTGTGAGCAGTTGCAATTAAAGGCAGGGAAAGCATAGGCCCCATCACTATCGATAATTACTTTCACTAATTTTAATAATCTCTCTACTCTATACTCTCTAATCACTGTACTCTGCACTCTCTGTACTCTCTACGCTGTGTACCAGTCAGTTTGATAGGCCCCAACAATATCAGGAAATAACTTCACTATGTAAAAACTATTTACAAAATAATTCCAATATATGAAAACTATTTACCAAAAATAAGTTGATAATACCTATTTATATTCCCTGTCCCAAATATTGAAGTACAATATTCTTCAATTTTACTCTCGAAATAACTCACAATTAATTCTCCACCCTTCCTCCGAAGTTCAAAATGATGTCCGTAGTGCCCATTTCCTTCTCTTAGCCCCAGAAAAAGCAACTATTTCTCAGCACTCTTTTGGGCCTTGCATTGGCCCAGCGAAGTGCATGTTAGGTGCTGAAACTTGGGATGGGCCTTGTGTGGGCGATCATCTCGGCGATCAAAGTGGAAACTTAGGCACCTGTTTTTCCGGCGATATTTTGGGCCTCGTTTCCATTTTTTGCTCAAAATGGGCGATAGATGGGCCATAGATGGGCGATGTGAAGTGGAAAGTCTAGCCCATATATACCTGCCTTTGCTCCATACCCCTCAATGGTTAACAGAAAGCTATCAAGCTCCGGTTTAAAATTAACAATTGACCGAACATCAATTGCCATTTGTGGAAGAGAGTTCCAAACCTCTCCCACCCTGTGTGTGTAGAAGTGTTCCCCAATCTCACTCCTGAAAGGTCTGGCTCTAATGTTTAGACTGTGCCCCTAGTCCGAGACTCCCCAACCAGCGGAAGTAATTTCTCTCTACCTACCCCATCAGTTCCCCTTAATATCCTGAAAACTTCGATCAGATCTCCCCTTAACCTTCTAAATTCCAGGGACTACCTCCCTAGTTTGTGTAATCTCTCTTCGTAACTTAACCCTCGGAGTCCAGGTATCATTCTGGTAAACCCACGCTGTGCTCCCTCCAAGGCCAATATATCCTCCCGAAGGTGTGGTGCTCAGAACTGCTCACAGTGCTCCAGGTGTGGTCTAACCAGGGTTCTGTACAGCTGCAGTATAACTTCTACCCCCTTGTATTCCAGTCCTCGGGATATAAGGCCTTCCAGTAACCTTTTGGATTATTTCTGGAGCTGTTCCTGACCTTTTAATGATCTGTGTACCTGGACCCACAGTCTCTGGACCACCACTGTTTTTAGCTTTTCACCATTTAGAAAGGACCCTGTTCGATCCTTTTTAGGTCCAAAGTGGATGACCTCACATTTGCCGACATTGAACTGCACTTGCCTTCATTTTGCCCGGTCACTTAATCACTTTCTATCCCATCATCTAAGTCATTAATAAATACTGTGAATAGTTGAGGCCCCACCACAGATCCCTGCAGGACACGACGAGTCACATCCTGCCAATGAGAAAACCTGCTCATTATCCCGACTCTCTGTCTCCTGTCACTCAGACAGTTTCCGAACCAGGTCAATCATTTGATTCAATTTCGTGGACCTTCGTTAACAGTCTCTTATATGGGAATTTCTATTAGTCCCTATAAATAACAGCCACAGATGTTCCCCGTCCCCACTTTAGTCACCTCTTCAAAGAGATCACGCTGTACATTCAATGTCATTTGGGTTAGTTATTGGCAGGCTATATCCCCAGTAGGGGAATCTAGAATTGTGCACAGTGCTCCAAATGTGGTTTAACCCAGGTAGATGGAGACCAGAACTGTGCACAGTGCTCCAAATGTGGTCTAACCCAGGTATATGGAGACCAGAACTATGCACAGTGCTCCAAATGTGGTCTAACCCAGGTATATGGAGACCAGAACTGTGCACAGTGCTCCAAGTGTGGTCTATCTAAGCGATTTGGAGACCAGAACTGTGCACGGTGCTCCAAGTGTGGTCTAACCAGAACTGTGCACAGATAATCTGTTTTAGTGATGTTGATTGAGGGATAAATATTGGCCAGGTCACTCTCTCCTGCGAAGTAGTGCTATGGGATCATAGAAACATAGAAACACAGAAAATAGGTGCAGGAGTAGGCCATTCAGCCCTTCGACCCTGCACCACCATTCAATAAGATCATGGCTGATCATTCACCTCAGTACCCCTTTCCTGCTTTCTCTCCATACCCATTGATCACTTTACCTGTAAGGACCATATCTAACTCCCTCTTGAATATATCCAATGAACTGGCATCAACAACTCTCTGCGGCAGGGAATTCCACAGGTTAACAACTCTCTGAATGAAGAAGTTTCTTCTCATCTCAGTCCTAAATGGCTTAGCCCTTATCCTTAGACTATGTCCCCTGGCTCTGGACTTCCCCAACATCGGGAACATTCTTCCTGCATCTAACCTGTCCGTCCCGCCAGAATTTTATATGTTTCTATGAGATCTCCTCTCATCCTTCTAAACTCCAGTGAATAAAGGCCCAGTTGATCCAGTCTCTCCTCATATGTCAGTCCTGTCATCCCTGGAATCAGTCTGGTGAACCTTCGCTGCACTCCCTCAATAGCAAGAACATCCTTCCTCAGATTAGGAGACCAAAACTGAACACAATATTCCAGGTGAGGCCTCACTAAGGCCTTGTACAAATGCAGTAAGACCTCCCTGCTCCTATACTCAAATCCCCTAGCTATGAAGGCCAACATACCATTTGCCTTCTTCACCGCCTGCTGTACCTGCATGCCAACTTTCAATGACTGATGTACAATGACACCCAGGTCTCGTTGCACCTCCTTTTCCTAATCTGCCGCCATTCAGATAATATTCTGCCTTCGTGTTTTTGCCCCCAAAGTGGATAACCTCACATTTATCCACATTATACTGCATCTGCCATGCGTTTGCCCAATCACCTAACCTGTCCATATCACCCTGCAGCCTCTTGGCATCCTCCTCACAGCTCACACCGCCACCCAGCTTAGTGTCATCTGCAAACTTGGAGATATTACACTCAATTCCTTCATCTAAATCATTAATGTATATTGTAAATAGCTGGGGTCCCAGCACTGAGCCCTGCGGCACTCAACTAATCACTGCCTGCCATTCTGAAAAGGAGCCATTTATCCAGACTCTCTGCTTCCTGTCTGCCAACCAGTTCTCTATCCACGTCAGTACATTACCCCCAATACCATGCACTTTGATTTTGCACACCAATCTCTTGTGTAGGGCCTTGTCAAAAGCCTTTTGAAAGTCCAAATACACCACATCCACTGGTTCTCCCTTGTCCACTCTACTAGTTACATCCTCAAAAAATTCTAGAAGATTTGTCAAGCACGATTTCCCTTTCATAAATCCATGCTGACTTTTTATGTTCCCAGCAAGCTTCCTCTCATACTCTATTTTCTCCCTCCTAATTAAACCCTTTGTCCTCCTCTGCTGAATTCTAAATTTCTCCCAGTTCTCAGGTTTGCTGCTTTTTCCTGCCAATTTATATGCCTCTTCCTTGGATTTAACACTATCCTTAATTTCCCTTGTTAGCCACGGTTGAGCCACCTTCCCCGTTTTATTTTTACTCCAGACAGGGATGTACAATTGTTGAAGTTCATCCATGTGATCTTTAAATGTTTGCCATTGCCAATCCACTATAAACCCTTTAAGTATCATTCACCAGTCTATTCTAGCCAATTCACGTCTCATACCATCGAAGTTACCTTTCCTTAAGTTCAGGACCTTAGTTTCTGAATTAACTGTGTCACTCTCCATCTTAATAAAGAATTCTACCATATTATGGTCACTCTTCCCCAAGGGGCCTCGCACAACAAGATTGCTATTAGTCCCTTCTCATTACACATCACCCAGTCTAGGATGGTCAGCTCCCTGGTTGGTTCCTCGACATATTGGTCTAGAAAACCATCCCTAATACACTCCAGGAAATCCTCCTCCACCGCATTGCTACCAGTTTGGTTAGCCCAATCTATATGTAGATTAAAGTCACCCATGATAACTGCTGTACCTTTATTGCACACATCCCTTATTTCTTGTTTGATGCTGTCCCCAACCTCACTACTACTGTTTGGTGGTCTGTACACAACTCCCACTAGCGTTTTCTGCCCTTTGGTATTCCGTAGCTCCACCCATACTGATTCGTCCACCTTATTCTGAATACTCCTCGCATTGAGGCACAGAGCCTTCAGGCTTGTCTTTTTAACACACTTTGCCCCTTTAGGATTTTGCTGTAATGTGGCCCTTTTTGCTTTTTGCCTTAGGTTTCTCTGCCCTCCACTTTTACTATTCTCCTTTCTATCTTTTGCTTCTGCCCCCATTCTACTTTCCTCTATCTCCCTGCATAGGTTCCCATCCCCCTGCCATATTAGTTTAACTCCTCCCCAACAGTACTAGCAAACACTCCCTCTAGGGACATAGGTTCCAGTCCTGCCCAGGTGTAGACTGTCCGGTTTGTACTGGTCCCATCTCCCCCAGAACCGGTTCCAATGTTCCAGGAATTTGAATCCCTCCCCTCTGCACCACTCCTCAAGCCACGTATTCATCTGAGCTATCCTGCGATTCCTACTCTGACTAGCACGTGGCACTGGTAGCAATCCTGAGATTACTACTTTTGAGGTCCTACTTTTTAATTTAGTTCCTAGCTGCCTAAATTCGTCTTGTAGGACCTGATCCGGTTTTTACATATATCGTTGGTACCTATATGCAGCACGATAACTGGTTGTTCACCCTCCCTTTTCAGAATGTCCTGCACTCGCTCCAAGACATCCTTGACCCTTGCACCAAGGAGGCTTCACAGGTTGGAGAGGCACTCTGGAGACCTGCAATAAAAGACTAAGGTCACACTTTACTTTGAGGTCACAGTGTTCAGTCTGACTCTTTCTCCATACACTACAGCACGCATCCCTAATTTCTTGTTTGATGCTGTCCCCAACCTCACTACTACTTTTACAACTGCCCGAGAGAGCTGCCGCAGTTTCTGGTAAACATCTCACCCGAAAGACGGCCCCTCCGACAGTGCAGCACTCACTCAGTAATGCACTGGACTTCTGTGCTCAAGTCTCTGGAGTGGGACTTGAACCCACAACCTTCTGACTCAGAGGCGAGAGTGCTGCCCACTGAGCCACAGCTAACAGTGATGGCATAAAACACTTCCTCACACAAAGGGTCGTGTCAAGCTGCAGCGCTGCTCTCCCCCACCCCCGGCCCACATCCCCCATTCCCCCCCCCCCCCCAACTGCTCCCACCCCCGCTCGACTATCCCCCATCCCCGACCCCCCCTCTCCCCCGACCCAACCACCCCCCATCCCCGACCCCCCCCCCCACTGCTCCCACCCCCGCTCGACTATCCCCCATCCCCGACCCCCCCACTCTCCCGACCCAACCTCCCCCCATCCCCGACCCACCCCCCCTCCCTCCCCTCCGTCTCTGCTCCCCCACCCCCCGACCACAAAAAGCTGTGAATGCTGGGGACAATTAACAAATTCTAGATTGAGATGGAGAGATTTATGTTGGGTCAGGGTATTCAGGATATGAAGGGTATTAAAGGTTACGGAACCAAGGCGGGTAGATGGAGTTAAGATACAGATCAGCCGTGATCTTATTGAAAAGCAGAACAGGCTCGAGGGGATGAATGGCCTCTTCCTGCTCCTATTTCTTATCTTCTCCCGTTAGTTGTTTAATGGTCCACCACCATTCCCGACTGGATGTGGCAAGTCTGCAGAGCTTGGATCTGATCCGTTGGTTGTGGAATCGCTTAGCTCTGTCTATAACATGCTGCGTCCGCTGTTTAGCATGCGTGTAGTCCTGTGTTGCAGCTTCCCCAGGTTGGTACCTCATTTTTAGGTACACCTGGTGCTGCTCCTGGCATGCTCTTCTGCACTCCTCATTGGTCCCCTGGCTTGCTGGTCATGGTAGAGTGAGGGATATACCGGGCCATGAGGTTACAGATTGTGGTGGAATACAATTCTGCTGCTGCTGATGGCCCACAGTGCCTCATGTGTGCATATATTATTGTATTTGTGTTTATTTCAGTGTGCGCGGATATTATAGTAAAGTACTCGGAAATATCCGTCTCATTATTTGAACTTTAACTGCCCTTTCCCCATCTCTCTCTCTCTTTGACTGATATTTTCTGGATAATCTTCCCAGACAGTCCCTCGGAGTTGAGGATGACTTGCTCCCACACTAACACGAGTTCTCAGGTTGACCGATGAGACCAATGTGGGACCTACAGTCTCTGTCACAGGTGGGGCAGACGGTGGTTGGAGGGACGGGTGGGTGGGGTGCTTGGTTTGTCGTGCGCTCCTTCCGCTGTTTGTACTTGGCCTCCACGTGCTCCCGGCGAAGGGACTCGAGGTGCTCAGCGCCCTCCCTGATGCTCCTCCTCCACTTTGAGCGGCCTTGGGCCGGGGACTCCCAGGTGTCAGTGGGAATGTTACATTTTATCAAGGAAATTGTGGGGGTGTCCTTGAAGTGTTTTCTCTGCCCTCCTGGGGGATGGAGTATAAAAGCAGGGAAGTCTTGCTCCAGTTATACAGGGGATTGGTGAGGCCACACCTGGAGTACTGCGTGCAGTTTTGGTTTCCATATTTACGAAAGGATATACTTGCCTTGGAGGCAGTTCAGAGAAGGTTCACTAGGTTGATTCCGGGGATGAGGGGGTTGACTTATGAGGAAAGGTTGAGGAGGTTGGGCCTCTACTCATTGGAATTCAGAAGAATGAGAGGTGATCTTATCGAAACGTATAAGATTATGAGGGGGCTTGACAAGGTGGATGCAGAGAGGATGTTTCCACTGATGGGGGAGACTAGAACTAGGGGGCATAATCTTAGAATAAGGGGTCGCCCATTTAAAACTGAGATGAGGAGAAATTTCTTCTCTGAGGGTTGTAAATCTGTGGAATTCACTGCCTCAGAGAGCTGTGGAAGCCGGGACATTGAATATATTTCAGACAGAAATAGACAGTTTTTTAACTGCTAAGGGAATAAGGGGTTATGGGGAGCGGGCGGGGAAGTGGACCTGAGTCCATGATCAGATCAGCCATGATCATATTAAATGGTGGAGCAGGCTCGAGGGGCTGTATGGCCTACTCCTGCTCTTACTTCTTATGTTCTTATGCAAACAAGCTGAGACAATGACATTGTGAACAATGTCTGACAGAGTGCCCTGGGGGTGTTGAAAGTGCTCAAAGACAAGTTGGACCAGAGATGGGAAAATGTAGAAAACACACTGTGTTTGTGAGTATGTACATTCACATCCCTGACAGCTTTACACATGATGTTGACATGGTAATGTTACCAGTGATCCAATTAACCTGGACTCATTATCTGAAATACAAATCCAAGTTTGGGTTCTTGGAAAGTTGAACTTAAAAAATACGAAATGAATCTGCTTTAAAAAAAAAACTATTCTTTCCTCTCAGTCTTTCTCTCTATTCGTCTCCATGGGCTTGAAATTCCATAGTCGCACCTGCCCTGGGAGATATCTGTACACTGACTGGTGTCTCTCAGTTCCTCTCCCTCAGGGAGATATCTGTACACTGACTGGTGTCTCTCAGTCCCTCTCCCTCAGGGAGATATCTGTACACTGACTGGTGTCTCTCAGTTCCTCTCCCTCAGGGAGATATCTGTACACTGACTGGTGTCTCTCAGTCCCTCTCTCTCAGGGAGATATCTGTACACTGACTGGTGTCTCTCAGTCCCTCTCCCTCAGGGAGATATCTGTACACTGACTGGTGTCTCTCAGTCCCTCGCCATCGGGGAGATATCTGCACACTGACTGGTGTCTCTCAGTCCCGCTCCCTCAGGGAGATATCTGTACACTGACTGGTATCTCTCAGTCCCTCTCTCTCAGGAAGATATTTGTACACTGACTGGTGTCTCTCAGTCCCTCTCCCTCGGGTAGATAACTGTACACTGACTGGTGTCTCTCAGTCTCTCTCCCTCAGGGAGATATCTGTACACTGACTGGTGTCTCTCAGTCCCACTCCTTCAGGGAAATGTCGGTACACTGACTGGTGTCTCTCAGTCTCTCTCCCTCAGGGAGATATCTGTACACTGACTGGTGTCTCTCAGTCCCTCTCCCTCGGGGAGATATCTGTACATTGACGGATGTGTCTCAGTCCCTCTCCCTCGGGGAGATATCTGTACACTGACTGGTGTCTCTCAGTCCCTCTCCCTCAGGGAGATATCTGTACACTGACTGGTGTCTCTCAGTTCCTCTCCCTCAGGGAGATATCTGTACACTGACTGGTGTCTCTCAGTCCCTCTCTCTCAGGGAGATATCTGTACACTGACTGGTGTCTCTCAGTCCCTCTCCCTCAGGGAGATATCTGTACACTGACTGGTGTCTCTCAGTCCCTCGCCATCGGGGAGATATCTGCACACTGACTGGTGTCTCTCAGTCCCGCTCCCTCAGGGAGATATCTGTACACTGACTGGTATCTCTCAGTCCCTCTCTCTCAGGAAGATATTTGTACACTGACTGGTGTCTCTCAGTCCCTCTCCCTCGGGTAGATAACTGTACACTGACTGGTGTCTCTCAGTCTCTCTCCCTCAGGGAGATATCTGTACACTGACTGGTGTCTCTCAGTCCCACTCCTTCAGGGAAATGTCGGTACACTGACTGGTGTCTCTCAGTCTCTCTCCCTCAGGGAGATATCTGTACACTGACTGGTGTCTCTCAGTCCCTCTCCCTCGGGGAGATATCTGTACATTGACGGATGTGTCTCAGTCCCTCTCCCTCGGGGAGATATCTGTATACAGACTGGTGTCTCTCAGTCAGTCTCCCTCGGGGAGATATCTGTACACTGACTGGTGTTTCTCAGGCCCTCTTCCTCAGGGAGATATCTGTACACTGACTGGTGTCTCTCTGTTCATCTCCCTCAGGGAGATAACTGTACACTGACTGGTGTCTCTCAGCCTCTCTCCCTCAGTGAGATATCTGTACACTGACTGGTGTCTCTCAGTCCCACTCCTTCAGGGAAATGTCGGTACACTAACTGGTGTCTCTCAGTCCCTCTCCCTCAGGGAGAGATGTGCACAATGACTGGTGTCTCTCAGTCCCTCTCCCTCGGGGAGATATCTGTACATTGACGGATGTGTCTCACTCCATCTCCCTCGGGGAGATATCTGTATACAGACTGGTGTCTCTCAGTCAGTCTCCCTCGGCGAGATATCTGTACACTGAATGGTGTTTCTCAGGCCCTCTCCCTCAGGGAGATATCTGTACACTGACTGGTGTCTCCCTGTTCCTCTCCCTCAGGGAGATATCTGTACACTGACTTGTGTCTCTCAGTCCCTCTCCCTCCGGGAGATATCTGTACACTGACTGGTGTCTTTCAGTCAGTCTCCCTCGGGAGATATCTGCACATTGACTGGTGTCTCTCAGTTCTTCTCTCTCAGGGAGATATCTGTACACTGACTGGTGTCTCCAGTCCCTCTTCCTCGGGGAGATATCAGTACACTGACTGGTGTGTCTCAGTCCCTCTCAGTCGGGGAGATAATTGTACACTGACTGATGTCTCTCAGTCCCTCTCCCTCAGGGAGATATCTGTACACTGACTTGTGTCTCTCAGTCCCTCTCCCTCAGGGAGATATCTGTACACTGACTGGTGTGTCTCAGTCCCTCTTCCTCAGGGAGATATCTGTACACTGACTGGTGTCTCTCAGTCCCTGTTCTTCAGGGAGATATCTGTACACTGACTGGTGTCTCTCAGTCCCTCTCCCTCAGGGAGATATCTGTACAGTGACTGGTATCTCTCAGAGCCTCTCCCTCAGGGAGATATCTGTACACTGACTGGTGTCTCTCAGTCCCTCTCTCTCAGGAAGATATCTATACACTGACTGGTGTCTCTCAGTCCCTCTCCCTCAGGGAGATATCTGTACAATGACTGGTGTGTCTCAGTCCCTCTCCCTCGGGGAGATAACTGTACACTGTCTGGTGTCTCTCAGTCTCTCTCCCACAGGGAGATATCTGTACACTGACTTGTGTCTCTCAGTCCCTCTCCCTCAGGGAGATATCTGGACACTAACTGGTGTCTCTCAGTCCCTCTCCCTCAGGGAGATATCTGTACACTGACTGGTGTCTTTCAGTTCCTCTCCCTCGGGGAGATATCTATATACAGACTGGTGTCTCTCAGTCAGTCCATCTCAGGGCGATATCTGTACACTGACTGGTGTCTCTCAGTCCCTCTCCCTCAGAGAGATATCTGTGCACAGAATGGTGTCTCTCAGTCCCTCTCCCTCGGGGAGATATCTGTACATTGACTGATGTGTCTCAGTCCCTCTCCCTCGGGGAGACATCTGTACACTGACTTGTGTCTCTCAGTCCCTCTCCCTCAGGGAGATATCTGTACACTGACTGGTGTCTCTCAGTCCCTCTCTCTCAGGAAGATATCTATACACTGACTGGTGTCTCTCAGTCCCTCTCCCTCAGGGAGATATCTGTGCAATGACTGGTGTGTCTCAGTCCCTCTCCCTCAGGGAGATAACTGTACACTGACTGGTGTCTTTCAGTCCCTCTCCCTCAGGGAGATATCTGTACACTGACTTGTGTCTCTCAGTCCCTCTCCCTCGGGGAGATATCTGTACACTGACTGGTGTCTCTCAGTCAGTCTCCCTCGGGAGATATCTGTACATTGACTGGTGTCTCTCAGTTCCTCTCTCTCAGGGAGATATCTGTACACTGACTGGTGTCTCTCAGTCTCTCTCCCTTAGGGAGATATCTGTACACTGACTAGTGTCTCTCAGTCCCTCTCCTTCAGGGAAATGTCGGTAAACTGACTGGTGTCTCTCAGTCCCTCTCCCTCAGGGAGATATGTGTACACTGACTGGTGTCTCTCAGTCCCTCTCCCTCGGGGAGATATCTGTAGATTGACTGATGTGTCTCAGTCCCACTCCCTCGGGGAGATATCTGCATACAGACTGGTGTCTCGCAGTCCCTCTCCCTCGGGGAGATATCTGGACACTGACTGATGTTTCTCAGGCCCTCTCCCTCAGGGAGATATCTGTACACTGACTGGTGTCTCTATGTTGCTCTCCCTCGGGGAGATATCTGTTCACTGACTGGTATCTCTCAGTTCCTCTCTCTCAGGGAGATATCTGTACACTGACTGCTGTGTCTCAGTCCCTCTCCCTCGGGGAGATATCTGTACACTGACTGGTGTCTCTCAGTCAGTCTCCCTCAGGGAGATATCTGTACACTGACTTGTGTCTCTCAGTCCCTCTCCCTCAGGGAGATATCTGTACACTGACTGGCGTCTCCAGTCCCTCTCCCTCAGGGAGATATCTGTACACTGACTGGTGTGTCTCAGTCCCTCTTCCTCAGGGAGATATCTGTACACTGACTGGCGTCTCCAGTCCCTCTCCCTCAGGGAGATATCTGTACACTGACTGGTGTGTCTCAGTCCCTCTCCCTCGGGGAGATATCTGCACATTGACTGATGTGTTTCAGTCCCTCTCCCTCGGGGAGAAATCTGTATACAGACTGGTGTCTCTCAGTCAGTCCATCTCAGGGCGACATCTGTACATTGACTGGTGTCTCTCAGTCCCTCTCCCTCGGGGAGATATCTGTACATTGACTGATGTGTCTCAGTCCCACTCCCTCGGGGAGATAATTGTACACTGACTGATGTCTCTCAGTCCCTCTCCCTCAGGGAGATATCTGTACACTGACAGGGGTCTCTCAGTCCCTCTCCCTCGGGAGATATCTGTACACTGACTGGTGTCTCTCCGTCCCTCTTTCTCAGGGAGATATCTGTACACTGACTTGTGTATCTCAGTCCCTCTCCCTCAGGGAGATATCTGTACACTGAATGGTGTCTCTCAGTCCCTCTCCCTCGGGGAGATATCTGTACATTGACTGATGTGTCTCAGTCCCTCTCCCTCGGGGAGATAATTGTACACTGACTGATGTCTCTCAGTCCCTCTCCCTCAGGGAGATATCTGTACACTGACAGGGGTCTCTCAGTCCCTCTCCCTCGGGAGATATCTGTACACTGACTGGTGTCGCTCCGTCCCTCTTTCTCAGGGAGATATCTGTACACTGACTTGTGTATCTCAGTCCCTCTCCCTCAGGGAGATATCTGTACACTGACTGATGTGTCTCAGTCCCTCTCCCTCGGGGAGACATCTGAATACAGACTGTTGTCTCTCAGTCAATCTCCCTCGGGGAGATATCTGTACACTGACTGGTGTTTCTCAGGCCCTCTCCCTCAGGGAGATATCTGTACACTGACTTGTGTATCTCAGTCCCTCTCCCTCAGGGAGATATCTGTATATTGACTGGTGTCTCTCAGTCTCTCTCCCTCAGGGAGATATCTGTACACTGACTGGTGTCTCTCAGTCCCTCTCCCTCGGGGAGATATCTGTACATTGACGGATGTGTCTCAGTCCCTCTCCCTCGGGGAGATAATTGTACACTGACTGATGTCTCTCAGTCCCTCTCCCTCAGGGAGATATCTGTACACTGACAGGGGTCTCTCAGTCCCTCTCCCTCGGGAGATATCTGTACACTGACTGGTGTCTCTCCGTCCCTCTTTCTCAGGGAGATATCTGTACACTGACTTGTGTATCTCAGTCCCTCTCCCTCAGGGAGATATCTGTACACTGACTGATGTGTCTCAGTCCCTCTCCCTCGGGGAGACATCTGAATACAGACTGGTGTCTCTCAGTCAATCTCCCTCGGGGAGATATCTGTACACTGACTGGTGTTTCTCAGGCCCTCTCCCTCGGGGAGATATCTGTACACTGACTTGTGTCTCTCAGTCCCTCTCCCTCGGGGAGATATCTGTACACTGACTTGTGTATCTCAGTCCCTCTCCCTCGGGGAGATATCTGTACACTGACTGGTGTCTCTCAGTCAGTCTCCCTCAGGGAGATATCTGTACACTGACTGGTGTCTCTCTGTTCCTCTCCCTCAGGGAGATATCTGTACACTGACTTGCGTCTCTCAGTCCCTCTCACTTAGGGAGATATCAGTACACTGACTGGTGTCTCTCAGTCTCTCTCCCTCAGGGAGATACCTGCACATTGACTGGTGTCTCTCAGTCCCTCTCCCTCGGGGAGACATCTGTACACTGACTGGTATCTCCAGTCCCTCTTCCTCAGGGAGAATTCTGTACACTGACTGGTGGGTCTCAGTCCCTCTCCCTCGGGGAGATAATTGTACACTGACTGATGTCTCTCAGTTCCTCTCCCTCGGGGAGATATCTGTACACTGACTGGTGTCTGTCAGTTCCTCTCCCTCGGGGAGATGTCTGTACACTGACTGGTGTCTCTCAGTCCCTGTTCTTCAGGGAAATGTCGCTACACAGACTGGTGTCTCTCAGTCCCTGTACTTCAGGGAAATGTCGGTACACTGACTGGTATCTATCTGTCCCTCTCCCTCAGGGAGATATCTGTACACTGACTGAGTGTTTCTGTCCCTCTCCCTCAGGGAGATATCTGTTCACTGACAGGGGTCTCTCAGTCCCTCTCCCTCGGGAGATATCTGTACACTGACTGGTGTCTCTCCGTCCCTCTTTCTCAGGGAGATATCTGTACACTGACTTGTGTATCTCAGTCCCTCTCCCTCAGGGAGATATCTGTACACTGACTGGTATCTCTCAGTCCCTCTCCTTCAGGGAAATGTCGGTACACTGACTGGTGTCTCTCAGTCCCTCTCCCTCAGAGGGATACCTGTACACTGACTGGTGTCTCTCAGTCCCTCCCCCTCGGGGAGATATCTGTACACTGACTGATGTCTCTCAGTCAGTCTCCCTCGGGAGATATCTGTACACTGACAGGGGTCTCTCAGTCCCTCTCCCTCGGGAGATATCTGTACACTGACTGGTGTCTCTCCGTCCCTCTTTCTCAGGGAGATATCTGTACACTGACTTGTGTATCTCAGTCCCTCTCCCTCAGGGAGATATCTGTACACTGAATGGTGTCTCTCAGTCCCTCTCCCTCGGGGAGATATCTGTACATTGACTGATGTGTCTCAGTCCCTCTCCCTCGGGGAGATAATTGTACACTGACTGATGTCTCTCAGTCCCTCTCCCTCAGGGAGATATCTGTACACTGACAGGGGTCTCTCAGTCCCTCTCCCTCGGGAGATATCTGTACACTGACTGGTGTCGCTCCGTCCCTCTTTCTCAGGGAGATATCTGTACACTGACTTGTGTATCTCAGTCCCTCTCCCTCAGGGAGATATCTGTACACTGACTGATGTGTCTCAGTCCCTCTCCCTCGGGGAGACATCTGAATACAGACTGGTGTCTCTCAGTCAATCTCCCTCGGGGAGATATCTGTACACTGACTGGTGTTTCTCAGGCCCTCTCCCTCAGGGAGATATCTGTACACTGACTTGTGTATCTCAGTCCCTCTCCCTCAGGGAGATATCTGTATATTGACTGGTGTCTCTCAGTCTCTCTCCCTCAGGGAGATATCTGTACACTGACTGGTGTCTCTCAGTCCCTCTCCCTCGGGGAGATATCTGTACATTGACGGATGTGTCTCAGTCCCTCTCCCTCGGGGAGATAATTGTACACTGACTGATGTCTCTCAGTCCCTCTCCCTCAGGGAGATATCTGTACACTGACAGGGGTCTCTCAGTCCCTCTCCCTCGGGAGATATCTGTACACTGACTGGTGTCTCTCCGTCCCTCTTTCTCAGGGAGATATCTGTACACTGACTTGTGTATCTCAGTCCCTCTCCCTCAGGGAGATATCTGTACACTGACTGATGTGTCTCAGTCCCTCTCCCTCGGGGAGACATCTGAATACAGACTGGTGTCTCTCAGTCAATCTCCCTCGGGGAGATATCTGTACACTGACTGGTGTTTCTCAGGCCCTCTCCCTCGGGGAGATATCTGTACACTGACTTGTGTCTCTCAGTCCCTCTCCCTCGGGGAGATATCTGTACACTGACTTGTGTATCTCAGTCCCTCTCCCTCGGGGAGATATCTGTACACTGACTGGTGTCTCTCAGTCAGTCTCCCTCAGGGAGATATCTGTACACTGACTGGTGTCTCTCTGTTCCTCTCCCTCAGGGAGATATCTGTACACTGACTTGCGTCTCTCAGTCCCTCTCACTTAGGGAGATATCAGTACACTGACTGGTGTCTCTCAGTCTCTCTCCCTCAGGGAGATACCTGCACATTGACTGGTGTCTCTCAGTCCCTCTCCCTCGGGGAGACATCTGTACACTGACTGGTATCTCCAGTCCCTCTTCCTCAGGGAGAATTCTGTACACTGACTGGTGGGTCTCAGTCCCTCTCCCTCGGGGAGATAATTGTACACTGACTGATGTCTCTCAGTTCCTCTCCCTCGGGGAGATATCTGTACACTGACTGGTGTCTGTCAGTTCCTCTCCCTCGGGGAGATGTCTGTACACTGACTGGTGTCTCTCAGTCCCTGTTCTTCAGGGAAATGTCGCTACACAGACTGGTGTCTCTCAGTCCCTGTACTTCAGGGAAATGTCGGTACACTGACTGGTATCTATCTGTCCCTCTCCCTCAGGGAGATATCTGTACACTGACTGAGTGTTTCTGTCCCTCTCCCTCAGGGAGATATCTGTTCACTGACAGGGGTCTCTCAGTCCCTCTCCCTCGGGAGATATCTGTACACTGACTGGTGTCTCTCCGTCCCTCTTTCTCAGGGAGATATCTGTACACTGACTTGTGTATCTCAGTCCCTCTCCCTCAGGGAGATATCTGTACACTGACTGGTATCTCTCAGTCCCTCTCCTTCAGGGAAATGTCGGTACACTGACTGGTGTCTCTCAGTCCCTCTCCCTCAGAGGGATACCTGTACACTGACTGGTGTCTCTCAGTCCCTCCCCCTCGGGGAGATATCTGTACACTGACTGATGTCTCTCAGTCAGTCTCCCTCGGGAGATATCTGTGCACTGACTGGTGTCTCTCAGTTCCTCTCTCTCAGGGAGGTATCTATAAACTGACTGGTGTCTCCAGTTCCTCTCCCTGAGGGAGATATCTGTACACTGACTGGTGTCACTCAGTCAGTCTTCCTCGGGGAGATATCTGTACACTGACTGGTGTCACTCAGTCCCTCTCCTTCAGGGAAATATCGGTACACTGACTGATGTCTCTCAGTTCCTCTCCCTCGGGGAGATATCTGTACACTGACTGGTGTCTCTCAGTCCCTCTCCCTCGGGGAGATATCTGTACATTGACTGATGTGTCTCAGTCCCTCTCACTCGGGGAGACATCTGTACACTGACTTGTGTCTCTCAGTCCCTCTCCCTCAGGGAGATATCTGTACACTGATTGGTGTCTCTCAGTCCCTCTCTCTCAGGAAGATATCTATACACTGACTGGTGTCTCTCAGTCTCTCTCCCTCAGGGAGATATCTGTACAATGACTGGTGTGTCTCAGTCCCTCTCCCTCGGGGAGATAACTGTACACTGACTGGTGTCTTTCAGTCCCTCTCCCTCAGGGAGATATCTGTACAATGACTGGTGTGTCTCAGTCCCTCTCCCTCGGGGAGATAACTGTACACTGACTAGTGTCTCTCAGTCCCTCTCCTTCAGGGAAATGTCGGTACACTGACTGGTGTCTCTCAGTCCCTCTCCCTCAGGGAGATATGTGTACACTGACTGGTGTCTCTCAGTCCCTCTCCCTCGGGGAGATATCTGTAGATTGACTGATGTGTCTCAGTCCCACTCCCTCGGGGAGATATCTGTACACTGACTGGTGTCTCTCAGTCAGTCTCCCTCGGGAGATATTTGTACATTGACTGGTGTCTCTCAGTTCCTCTCTCTCAGGGAGATATCTGTACACTGACTGGTGTCTCTCAGTCTCTCTCCCTTAGGGAGATATCTGTACACTGACTAGTGTCTCTCAGTTCCTCTCCTTCAGGGAGATATCTGTAGATTGACTGATGTGTCTCAGTCCCACTCCCTCGGGGAGATATCTGCATACAGACTGGTGTCTCGCAGTCCCTCTCCCTCGGGGAGATATCTGTACATTGACTGGTGTCTCTCAGTTCCTCTCTCTCAGGGAGATATCTGTACACTGACTGGTGTCTCTCAGTCTCTCTCCCTTAGGGAGATATCTGTACACTGACTAGTGTCTCTCAGTCCCTCTCCTTCAGGGAAATGTCGGTACACTGACTGGTGTCTCTCAGTCCCTCTCCCTCAGGGAGATATGTGTACACTGACTGGTGTCTCTCAGTCCCTCTCCCTCGGGGAGATATCTGTAGATTGACTGATGTGTCTCAGTCCCACTCCCTCGGGGAGATATCTGCATACAGACTGGTGTCTCGCAGTCCCTCTCCCTCGGGGAGATATCTGGACACTGACTGATGTTTCTCAGGCCCTCTCCCTCAGGGAGATATCTGTACACTGACTGGTGTCTCTCTGTTGCTCTCCCTCGGGGATATATATGTACACTGACTGGTATCTCTCAGTTCCTCTCTCTCAGGGAGATATCTGTACACTGACTGCTGTGTCTCAGTCCCTCTCCCTCGGGGAGATATCTGTACACTGACTGGTGTCTCTCAGTCAGTCTCCCTCAGGGAGATATCTGTACACTGACTTGTGTCTCTCAGTCCCTCTCCCTCAGGGAGATATCTGTACACTGACTGGCGTCTCCAGTCCCTCTACCTCAGGGAGAAATCTGTACAATGACTGGTGTGTCTCAGTCCCTCTTCCTCAGGGAGTTATCTGTACACTGACTGGCGTCTCCAGTCCCTCTCCCTCAGGGAGATATCTGTACACTGACTGGTGTGTCTCAGTCCCTCTCCCTCGGGGAGATATCTGCACATTGATTGATGTGTTTCAGTCCCTCTCCCTCGGGGAGAAATCTGTATACAGACTGGTTTCTCTCAGTCAGTCCATGTCAAGGCGATATCTGTACATTGACTGGTGTCTCTCAGTCCCTCTCCCTCAGAGAGATATCTGTACACTGAATGGTGTCTCTCAGTCCCTCTCCCTCGGGGAGATATCTGTACATTGACTGATGTGTCCCAGTCCCTCTCCCTCGGGAAGATAATTGTACACTGACTGATATCTCTCAGTCCCTCTCCCTCAGGGATATAACTGTACACTGACAGGGGTCTCTCAGTCCCTCTCCCTCGGGAGATATCTGTACACTGACTGGTGTCTCTCCGTCCCTCTTTCTCAGGGAGATATCTGTACACTGACTTGTGTATCTCAG